>NC_092657.1:3311890-3631890 GCF_032118995.1 Asterias amurensis | reverse complement strand
CGTCTTAGGAATACATTGTCTTAGATTCGCGCGTCCTTATTTCATCAAGCCAAAATGTTTTTGATCAGAAGGCGTTCACACGACTACCATACCTGACGTGGCAGAGGGTGGCCCCTCGAGTTAATATACCTTAACCTTGCAATTCCCCACCCATGTTAAATACTACTCTACTGACACACTGTAGATGCATTACCTTGGGAAAACATGTATACCTTATTTGCATGTGTTGATTTCATACTTTTGTTGTAATTTGTTTTCACACTGCGAACCGGTGGGCCATCGGAGCGTTATAATCCTTTTCCCTTTGTAGACGCATACCCCCCCCCACACACACACCTGAAATCCCCCAAAGATTCCTCAAAACACAACAAAGACACAATATGAGGGGGTTCACAATTGGAGAGCCAAATATTTAAACACTGTGGTCAATCGAAAAAAATTATCCTGGAAATATCGTGTTCCCCGTATCCACATAACAGTTTCATTCTGGAGATCTACATACACTCACAACAGACCAGACTATTCTAATACCCAGCCTCGTTTCGGTTACATTGAATTTGAAGGTAGAGCAATATATTGTTAACCAAGCCCAGTATGGTGCGGAGGGTATCCTCCAATGTTCTCATAATGGTCCCATACTTTAATCCCAAAATTTCCCCACATAATTTTACGCACTATTTTCCTCTTGTACAAAAGTATACCCCCTGAAATCCTCGAAAGAATTCCTGAGATTTCAAGCACACGCTGAAGGCACAATGAGGGTGGGGGGGGGGGGGGGGGGGGGCGGGCACCCATACCAAATCCCAATTGAAATATTACTAAATTTAGATAACAATGGCATATTTCAACTTAGTAAAACAGTAAACAAAACTGGAAATCAAAGCTTACCGAAATTCATGACCAATGCAAAAACGACTTGTAATCCCCACATGGTTGTTTTATTAAACTCTCCGGAGTTCGTGCGTACTGCTGACATCCTCGTTTATCCACGGGGGGTAAACGCTAGAGCGTACGGCATCGACTTCCCAGCTGAGCACGGTCAGAGAGCCAACACTCCTCGGTGATTTCGGTATTAGGTTTATCTCTCCCAGAACAGTTATGCTATAGCTAACACTGTCGTCACGCCAGCACGGGGTAAGAAAATGCTCCACATGAGATTGAGTTTGAGTGCGTTCACAACGTGGCTCAAGAAAATCAATCGTACATAGCCGTGGGGCTAGCCTGGTTCTCTCCAGTCATCCAACTCGTTCCCCTCCCATCCAATCCATCATTAAATATTGCCAACTGCATACGTTGCGGGGTCGACCTATATGTATGATTTATAGACCCGATACGCGGCCGGGTGCACCTGCGTTATTAACCGACGCTGAGGCTGAAATATACAGGGCCCAATTTTCATAGAGCTGCTTAAAGACACTGGGACACTATTGGTAATTGTCAAAGACCAGTCTTCTCACTTGGTGAATCTCAACACGCAAAAAATAAAACAAACCTATGAAAATTTGAGCTCAATTGGTCGTCGAAGTTGCGAGATAATAATGAAAGAAAAAAACACCCTTGTCACACGAAGTTGTGTGCTTTCAGATGCTTGATTTCGAGACCTCAATGTTCCAAAGCTGAGGTCTCGAAATCAAATTCATGGAAAATTACTTCTTTCTAGAAAACTACTCCACTTCAGAGGGAGCCGTTTCTCCAAATGTTTTATACTACCAACCTCTCCCCATTACTCGTTACCAAGTAAGTTTTTATGCTAATCATTATTTTGAGTAATTACCAATAGTGTCCACTGCCTTTAAGATAGCCAAAAGCGTGTACATCTATGTTGCCCAAACCTTGTACCTTAAGATAGACCAAAGCGTGTACTTATGTAGCCCAGACACAGCACCTAAATTAGCCCAAAGCGTGTAGCCCAAAGCCTGTACATCTATGTAGCCCAAACCTAGTACCTAAGTGTAGCCCCAAAGCGTGTAGCCCACAGCGTGTACATCAATAGCCCAAAGCTTGTACCTTAATGTAGCCCCAAGCTTGTTTCTAAATATAGCCCATCACAAGCTTGTACCTTAATGTGGTCCAAAGGTTGTAGCTAAATGTGACCATGGCTATAAGTCGGTTTTCTATTTAGGGTAGGGATTAGGACTGCTCGTTTGTTCAGTGTACATTTAGGTGCATGTCATGGTTGGGTCTACAGTTTAGGCCGGGTTACCCCGCAAGATGACACTGCAAGGAACCAACATAAGTTGTCCTGTATAAAATACAGGTAAGCAACAACAGCACTGTACAAATTAACCATTTTATGGATAAGGGGCCAGACTGTTTCGGTTACGTTCTTTTAAATTCTGGGGACCAACATCGTCAAGTTCCCTATGTACTCTGGTGAGCAATAGCAATCTTAGTCATGGTATGGTTAATGGGCCAGACTAGTTTAACAGACTCAGACTCGTTTTGGTTACCTTAATTATTTTGAATGTAGGGGGAAGGGGGATGGCTGCTTCTAAACAGGCTGGTGTATTATTATATGTAGGACAAGTGCTATGGGTCTAGATATTGAGTACAGCCATCCATATACCTCAGCCAACCGTTGTTGATATGTGATGCCGCATATAGCTTGGGGCCATAGTACATTATTATTACCCACGGTCTTCATGAACAACAGCGTAAATCGCTCCCCATGGTATGCCGTGTTTGGGTTCCAATTCCCCCGCGGGGGTTTCACTGATGACGGGGGAACCCCCGGTCGACAATTTTTGACTTCGAGCGCTAATCAAACACACGGGATGCGTCGGTCCTCCAACTTTAATTAAGAACTTCATTTATTTTCTGAGACTGTGAAGAGTGCATGACGTGGGATTGGGGTCAGGGAATGTAAGACACATGTTGGTGAAATATAAAGGGGTTAGTGTGCAACATCGTAAGATGCTGGCAAGGATACGACGGGATAAGTCCTGGACTTTGTCATCGCTTTTCCATGCAAGGTTTTAGTCAGGATTTGATAAAAGGGTGTCCGAATGAATTTGCTTGAAATTTAAAAACTGGATGTCCAAATTGTTCACACTTACAATAACTTAAATTTGGGGGCACAGAAACTGATAACATTTTACATTATAATAATCGGTTTGTCATGTCAATATATGTATATAGCGCTTTATCGCAGCCCGGTGGGCGTATCATAAACGCGCTTCTAAAAACATTATTCCCCCGGTCACTGGCAATTATTTTATTCCTTGAACCATCTCAGCTCCCTGGGGGGGGGGGGGCGTATACAGCCGGCACTGCGATTTATTGCGCTCCAAACTAATCATTCAAATGTTGAATGTTTTTCCAAATGTTTGTTTTATATTTTTTAAACAGATGTACTTCTTACCATGTATGTTTTGATTGCCAGTAAAGTTTCAGAGTCATAACCCAAACGTACACACACCCAAAGGTCATGCAAACACACGAGGGCAACTTTTCCAGCCAATTTGGAGGCAACAACTTGCACTTTTGTTTATGCAAGTCGCCAGACTCACAAGGCCTGAAGGCCACTTCAAGGTGTGGGCTACAATGTTTTCTTCCAGAGGCCGTTGCCACCTACGAAACAGGGTTACCCCTTTCACAGTCCATACGGGTGTAAGCTTGGGTATCATCAGTCTGAAGCCTGCACTGAATGCAAAAGGAAGACTTCTGCATGCAACACAACAGACACTATTTTATGTCACTCACAATCCCCAAGAAACTAATGAGAAAACGGGAATGTGAGAATATTTTCTTGTCGGAGATTGCCTGGAGCTGCTTGGCTGTAAATTGCCTCGTCGTGTGACATGGCCTTGGCACTCTAAAAAAACACGGGTCATAATCGACCTAGATTCCACGTAACACTGAACAGAAAGGGGGTTTTAAGATTGACACCATGGGTGTTGTCGCGTACAGGTACCAATATGGTGGTAAAATAACACCAAAGTAATTGGTAACTAAAATAAAATTTCTTCAAGATTTTATTACAATATTGTTTGCTTATTCGTACATTTATTTTAAAAAACCGTTATATCTTCCATTCTTTATTTCATTGAGTTATTATTATTATTATTCAAAACGATTGTTGGTGTTATTGTTGAAGAACATGGAGCAGTCACGTCCGCATTCCCTAAATGGACCCTTCCCATGAAATATGCTAATCAGATTCACGCATGCGTGTAGACCCTGTTGGTTGGCAAACGCCATAGAGTTGTGCACTAAGCAGACGCGCAATCGCGTCTGCATCACGCACCCATTAGCCGTGTACAAAACAGCGCGATGTTCATTATTTTGCCAACCAAAACGTTAGTGCGCACGCGCTATGTACAATTTACATATTATTTCATGGGAAGGGTCTATTGCAAATCAAATGATCTCACTAAGATGTGTTGACAAGAATCGGCCATTTAGCCCATTATATACATCAACCAATCTAGCACTGACACTCAGTACATCAATTTGCATTAGTGTGAGGTCAAATTAATTGAGAGAACAAAGTACATACAATAGTGGACGGTGCAGCGACCCTTTAGCTTCATTAGTATACTGTCACGACGTATGTTAAGAAGAGTAGGTTTTAAATTGAAACCTTGCATGAGAGAAATAGAATAAGTCAGCTTTGTTTGGTGTCCCCCCCCCTAAAAAAAAGAAGAAAAAAAGAAAAGGAAAACAAGTCTGCCCCAAAATAAAAATGCATATTAAAACCTAAAAAACAACGTCCGCCCCCATAAAAAGGTCCCCCAAAAGCCCCCCCCCCCCAAATCGCCCTTTTTTCAAAATTAAAAAAAAGCTGCCCCCCAAAAATAACCAACCCCCCCCCAAAAAAAAATAATAATAATATGCCCCCCCTACAAAAACAAAACAAAACGCCCCCTAAAGACCCACCAAAAAGACCATGCCCCCAAAAAACAAATCCACATTCGTACCCCCCCCCCCACACACACACAAAATAGTTCCTGGTTACGGGCCTGCATATAATCACTCAGTGAAATCTGTCCCTTTCACTCGGTTTTGCCACCTTGAGAAAATAATGGAGTAATCCAGAATTCACCTGGTGCTTATATTAAGCGACAATGCACTTACACCAATCGATTGTTTTTATTTGAGGCTCTTGAAAAGAACCTGCTGATAATGAAACTCTTCTGCTACAACTACAGTTTGCAGGAGTTTAATAATCAAAAATACGGAAGTAGCCTATGATTAAAGGAACACGTTGCCTTGGATCGGTCGAGTTGGTCTTTGAAAAGCGTTTGTAACCATTTGTTGTGAAATGTATATGACTAGAAAGATATTTTAAAAGTAGAATATAATGATCCACACAAGTATCACTCGAAATTGCGTGGTTTTCCTTTTACCTCGTCGGCCATTTATGGGAGTCAAATTTTTGACTCCCATAAATGGCCGACCGTGTTAGTTGGCAAAGTAAAAGGAAAACCCTGCAATTTCGAGGCAAAAATTGTGTGGATCTTTGTATTCTACTTTTGAATCATCTTTCTAACCAAATGCATTTTATAACAAACGGTTACAAACGCTTTTCAGAGACCAACTCAACCGATCCAAGGCAACGTGTTCCGTTAAAGGCAAAGTATTCCTTGGTTTTGGGACCGTTCGATTTTTTTTACTCCTGTATAAATGTAGACGTAGGATACAACAGAACTAACATTAACAACCTTCAAAATATAGCCGCGTTTTGAGATATCGCTGAAACCCGGAGTGAATGACAACGAAGGAAAGTACCTTAAGTTTAAGTACCTAAATAAAACGCAATCTGAGAGACCTTTCTGACAGCAACGCTTCTAAGGTTAAAAATTTTGGGCATAAAAACTGATATTTTTTGTTTACCACAATACTTCGAAGTGAAATGTGTCTGAAAATTACTGTTACTCCCCAGTGTTAGTTCACGAGGTAAAAAGAAACCCACACAATTTTGAGGCATTTTATGTGTGGATCATTATTTTATTCCACTTTTAAAGCATCATTTCAGAACGAGCTCTTTTTATAGCCCGAACCGCCCAATCCAAAGCAACGAGTCCCTTTAAAGACACATGAAACTTTCATACCGTTACGTGGATCCTTCTTCCATCATTAACGACTCCACTTCTTCCTTGTTGCTTTATTTGTCTGTCCCCTGCTGTGGGGCATTTCAATATTGAATGTTTCAATTTCCCTGCAATATTGACACAGTTCCTCCAGTGACGAGGTTTTCTGTTTGGATTGTGTATCCTTCAATTAGAGAGTCGACTGGAGTTTTAAAGTCAAGGTGTAGACACGAATTTTAAGGAAGACAAAGTGATGGTACCTGGAGGATAATGTCTTAGTGGGTGGGGTGTGGTGGAGAAGCACTAAGGAGCGAGGGGATAGGGGTCAGGATCAACTTCCCAAGAACATAGCACTGACCCTATGCCATGAGACAGTCGCTTAACTAGTCTTAAACCAAATACAAGAATGTGGAAGATTAATGACGGTATACCATAGGGGATCATGTCTTTAGTTGGTGGGTGTGGTACATGTACAATTGGGAAGGATCATAAGTGGCATAATGACTGCTTGACCATTCCAACGACCTTGGGGACGATATAGCGGCGTTTTCCTCCCCGACCCCCACGCAGCAATTTTATGCATGATAAATTGTAGATATTGATTTGACTTCAACGCATACAGGCCTGTGAATTACTCTGAAACCACGGAGGACATGAACTCTGTTGCATGCCCCTGTCCTGCCTTGGTGCCCCTTCAAAAGTGTCGATCGACTTAAAGTTTCTCCAATTGAAGTGGTATTCGCAAAATGAAAATGGCCTTGCTCTCTCTCAAGGATGAACAAATTATTGACTTTTCGTTTCAGTATTAGCTTTGTACTCATCGCAAATAGAATTTGTTATTCCTTTGCATTATACATACGTCATTGGTATTCAATTCAGTGCATCCTGTTGGAGGGAAGTATGGTGGCCCTAAAGGCACATCACACATAGTAAACAGTATGTGATGTTGCAGATATTATCACAACAAATCTCTGCAGATATTTGTGGTGTGTGATGTCCCTTCAGGGTCACCATAGGGAGTCTGCAATTTTGTACTGCAGTTTCTGTAAAAAAGATTTGTTTCTGGATTCGTAAGCACGTCTTGTGTCATGTCCGGAAGACGTTACGAATGTGTTCACTGTGGCCCTTTTCGAAACCACGGCTTCGGTTTTGGGTTCGGCTTCAGGCTCCGTCCGCTCCTCTGAAGCCCCGAGCACGCACGCAAAGCATTCCGCGCGGGGCCAAGCTAGCATGAGCCGAATGTAGAGCCGAAGCCGTGGATTCGAAAAGGATCTATGACTCACATAAATTATCACCGTAGAGAATCAATCTCCCAGATGTTGAAGTGTTTCCAAATTGCAAGAAAACAATATGGACTCTCATTGGTTACGTCATTATGACGTATAATCTTGATGGTTTGCTAAGCACCCCCCCCCCCGAAAAAAAAAAAAATTGAAGAAGAAGAAAAAAAGAAAAAAAACCGTGACCTTCAACAGCGTTCATTTAATCCAATTAAAAATGAAGGATACCAATGAGGCTTCATATCTCAAAATAGCCTTTAATCATGGCGCTTGCACACCTAACACAAGAAGAGCACTATGGCTTTGCTCGTGATATTTATAATAACATTGATATTGCAGCTGGATCCAAGGCTACTTAACTTTCAAGTCTGAGATCGCGCCATCAGTTTTTTCTGGCGGGAAATCGATCCTCAAGTAAAAAAAATAGCAACGGTCATAAATTCAAACGAACTCAATTAGACGTGCTTTATAAATCAGATTGTGACACACACGGTTTGCAGTGTCTTTTCATCAAAATGGTGTTTAAAGCCATTGGACCCTTTCGGTACAGAAAAAAATATAAAAGTTCACAGATTTACAAATAATTGACAGGGTTACAGAAGGTAATGGTGAAAGACTTCTCTTGAAATATTAGTCCATGAAATGCTTTACTTTTTGAGAAAACATTAAAACAATATCAATTCTCGTTAGCGAGAATTACGGATTAATTTTAAACACATGTCATGACACATCGAAACGCGCGGAAACAATAGTGGGTTTTCCCGTTATTTTCTCCTGACTCCGATGACCAATTGAGCCTAAATTTTCACAGGTTGTTATTTTATATATAAGTTGTGATACACGAAGTTTGGGACTTGGACAATACTGTTTACCGAAAGTGTATAATGGCTTTAAAGCAAAGGTGTACGTTTTGTATTCACTCTTAACATCAATGACAATAAAAAAACAAGAAGTACAGGCTGGACCTTTCAACGGTCAAGCATTTTGAGAAACATTTCACTTCGAAGTAATTCGGTTATGGAAAAAGATATATCACTTTTTATCTCCCCAACACGTTGAGTATAATTTTGATTGAGCGCAGCTTCTTTTTGTACTTGAGCAAGTCTATGAAACTTGGATCTAAGTGTTAGTGCGAATAAGTGAAATTTACATAATTTATTTCACGTGGCTGAGCAAAGTGTGACGTCACAACAAAGGAATACTTTGCCTTGGATCGGACGAGTTGGTCTTTGAAAAGCGTTTGTAACCGTTTGTTATAAAATGCATAGGGGTTGGAAAGATGTTATAAATATAGAATCCACACAAATTTGCCTCGAAATAGTGGTTTTCCTTTTACTTTGCGAACTAACACAGTCGGCCATTTATGGGAGTCCAAAAATTGACTCCCAAAAATGGCCGACCGTGTTAGTTCGCGGAGTCGACAAATTGACTCCCATAAATGACCGACCGTGTTAGTCGACGAGGAAAAAGGAAAACCGTGCAATTTCGAGGCATGTTATGGTAGATCATTGCATTCTACTTTATATTCTATCTTTCTACCCATATGCGTTTTACAACAAACGATTACAAACGCTTTTCAAAGACCAACTGGACCGATCCAAGGCAACGTGTTCCTTTAAATTATCTGTGGTTATTACGACTGGTTTTACAATGAATTTAATAGTACTCTGTGGCACCAAGCCCTGATTTGATCATGACTACACAGCCCCTTCAAATCAACAAAATCTTGGATGGGAAGCAAAAAGATGATGTCAACCCAAAACCGAAAACCCATGAGAAATACTGATGCAGAAATAGACGGACACCTTGATAAAAAACAAAGTAGGACCAAATTGATTAGCGCTGATCTTTCGCGGTCGCTTAGATTTTGTTTCATCCCCTTGAGCCGCGAACACGCCAACGTTTTGACGTTGATTGTCATTATCAGAATTAGACTGGCCCTAGTCCGCTGAGCTGATTGACTCTTGGGATGAAAGTGCTTCTGTATGTTTCTTAATTGGAAAAGCCAGACGGCGGGCAGGTAGTCACGACTTTTAGAATGAGTTCAATGACTTTGATCTTTGGTTTACTCTCTTATATCTCTACGGTAAAGGCATGCGATAGTTGTGTGTCATGGGACTCTACATAATCTTCACTCCTTTTTGTTATGGGTGGAATTATTAAGGGACCAGGCGGGGCCGATTTCACAAAGAGCTAAGATTTATCAACTTCAAATCAATCTTAGTTGCTAAGTAAAGTGTAATGTCAATGCAAATCACTATAACGGTAATGCTGACAACTTGTCTTGTGATGAATTGTATTGCGTTGTGAAATCGAGACCAGGGCCTGGGGTTGGGTGGGGTGGACGACCTCGAGATGAGCAATTCAATCTGACAGGTCTCTGCAAAAAAAAATTCACTTTCATTAACCCACATTAAGATGACACTGATGAGCTAGTCACGGTGCAGCTATTTAGGTATAGACCTTTATCATAGTGTGGTCATTTAGATTTTACTCCATCATCCAACTCATTGTAACCAAACCGAGGCTGGACGAAATAATAGTCTGGTGCCACGTTTGCGCAATGAATGTTAGCATTCATTACTGTTATGTAAACAGGGAATATTACCAAGATGGTGACAGCGTGATTAGGCCTAGGCTAGACATTAAAGTTACACTGAAACTGAGGCTGGAAAGAACATTCCTCACTTTTCGACTCTTGTAAGAACCGATTTCGATTTAACGGCATGTGAGTATAGACCAATCCGTGAGCGCATGGAGTTCCATGAAACAGCCCAACTCGAAAATTGTACATATTATATTTTATTTTCAGTAAGAAAATTCAGTGTGTTAACTGAGGTCGCTTTTCCATTCAATTCAACGGTGCACTAATGTAAACATTTCAATAAACATATCATAGGTAAAACCTCTTTGTACATTTTCGTCCTGTTTTATGGCAACAAGGCTCATCTCTGATACTTACTTTTCTCAAAATAATGTCAGGTTTCGAGTGAAGCTATTTTGCCAGGAAATTCAGTGCCGTAGCCTGTTTGTTTAAAAATTCAGGGTCGTATGCCTGTTGTTTGTGACTTAAACCTGTCCATTTCAACCCGCCCGTCGTTTTTCACACCCGCAGAACTCGAGCACTTATCTTTCGTTGAAAGGCAATACATCATGTCAATTAAATGTATACACTCAGTTTTCATATCACCAAACGCAGGAGCTTGGGGCAACAATCGATCCCACCGCTGCCACCAAACAACTAAATCATAAAAGACGCATTATTTACGCCATTATGCACATCGTCGTACAAGGACTTCTGTCCCTATACGTCAAATAGAACACATCAAGAAATTTGAAAAATTATAGATGCCAAGATGTCAAGATGTATAATGCCTATAAAAGTATGCATTAGTGGAGGGGGAAGTGAGTGACATGGTGTTCTTTTAAAATTAAATTTTAATTTGCTCGTAGTCATCTCCCTCACATCAGGAGTTTTGCAAATTTCTGTTAAGGGAGAATATACGAGAAAATGTAGGTTCGTGGAAAGAATGTACATGTATACGAGCCGAAGGCGAGATACATTAGGAACGAATCTACACTTTAGAGTATATTTCCCCCCAAATCACTGTCACCAAAAACAATCGTAACTTTGTCAATTGACGTTTGGTCTATTTAGAACTATTTTGCAAAAATGTGTAAGCATTATTTGGAAAGACATTCATTTTCAAGTTGAACTATCAGTCACTTTAGTTTGTTACAAAAATCTGCAGTTTCACCAATAGAGTGACGTCACATAAGTAGTTTCAAATTTGAAGATTATGGATAATATAAAACTCTTCGCACACCGGATGACTGTAGACTAGAAGTAAAGTGTATATTCGTAAAAATAGTCTACATTTTCATCAATGGAGTAACATCACATAAAGTTTAAAAAATGTATATTTTGCTTTTAAGTAGACTGGTACCCTCAAGTGGTCGAGTCTTTCATTTCATAACGATCCCTAGAGCCCCCTGGTAAAACTACGGCGACTTTTGTGTAAAACAAAATAATAACAACATGGGAGCTTAAAGGTGCAACTGCAGCATCCAGCACGAATGGATGTTGTTTGTGGGGCAAATAAATAGAGCTGTGTGTTTACTTATGGACTCAGATTGATATTGGTGTGGAGTTTATGGATGAAGGGAATAGGTGGTTAGCTTGGGGCCTTATCACGAACTCCTGAACTCCAGGCTTTTGTTGTTTACGCTGGTCAAACTCGACCTGCTAGTTTCCACTATGGCCCATCACTATGGAATGAACCTCAATCTCCGACAAATCAGAACATATCTCCAGCTTCAAACCTCATTTTAAAAAATAGTAAATTTTTTGCCTAAAATGTTCATTTTGTTAACTCATTGTAGGCCCACTTGCTTTTGCAAATTTAAAAGTAAATTTGGAAAAAGTTTTGTTCTTGAGATGTTCTTAAAATTGATATTATTACTATCATGTTTTCATTGATGCGCTCTACGGAAGCGTATATTAGCTGCTAAAATGAAAATAAATTTTCGTTGCAAATAAGTCATACATACAATTCGTTCCAATTGCCATTTTATATTTCTCTTTTTTTTTATAATTTGCCTATTCTCTTACATCGATCACTCCTGAGTTCAATTCTGTGGACAAACCCCACGTACATAACTTTGGTGTGATTCGAACCAACGACCTTTGCATTGCTACAGCAGATACCACGATACCACCAAGTGGGTATAGGCAGTTCGAACCCTTAGCAGCGGTTACCGCCACAACGAGATGTTAATTTTTGCGGCTGGGACAAAGGATATCCTGAGAGCCCTCTAGTCTGTGGCGATCAAAACTAACCAAGACTTGACACTAATGTTCTTTAAAGTGTGTCACGTTGGAGCAAACAACCATTACATTTTGTTTGATCTGTTCCCTTCTTCAATAAAATGCCTATAGTCTTGTATCAAGGCCTTCGTTGCTAGCTTGGAGAGCCGCTATCCCAAGCGACTGGGAGACCAGGCATGCCTTTGTCAATCGACTCGCGCTCGTGGTCTCCTGTTCCAGTCGTTCTGCTGTTTATGAAACGAAGGCCTTGATAAGGCTCAGGCCCGTATGCTTCGTTTTCGAAAGGACAACAGGCACCAAGGAATTTTATCCTCCCATGATAAGGGGCCATTCATAGTAGTCAATGTTAAAAAAAAAACACGATTTTTTTTCGAAATCGTGGGTGGGTGTTTGGGTCAAAAGAAATAACTGAAAATCCAAAATTCATTTTTTTTTAGTATCAGGCCTCATGAAGGCTACACCATATGTTATACTTACTGCACTTTCTATGGAGTGAAAAACCAATACAGTGTTCAAATATTGGCAAAGCGGTCTGCGGCTGTAAATGTTCCCGTGTGTCTGGGAAAGGAAGACGAAGTAGAGGGGACAAAAAAGAAGGAGCAATTATGTAAAAAATAAACTTAATTCGAAGCAATCGCTGCGACCAAAGAGACGTGTCCTTTCGCGTTTGGCTAGCCAAGAGGAAGCGTGTTAATAAGATTGCAAATTTAATTTATTAAAGGAGAATTCCCTGTTCAAGTTCAAAGTACTGAGATCATGCATATGTGGAGGGGGGGGGGGCAGTTACAAATCCTTAAAGAAAGTGGAGGAATCTTACAAATTCGGAGTGATTTGTACACAGACATTCGAATTTTGATGTCGCATTTGCAACGAAATTAAAGTTTTGCAATAGTTGTCAAATATTACGGCTAAAATTAGGACGCCAGGTGAACGATGAAATCTAAAAAATATACGAGTTATTGTACTCTGACTTCCACAAACCAATTTTTACCCATCCCTCCGGCGTGCAAACTTGATCTATAATGCATCAATTGAAAACAAGCACGTGTAATAAAAGCTATGTCAATAACCTCTTTTTAAATAAATCATGTTCTGTCCCTTCGTCTTGAAACTGCAGGTTAGGCTATAAACGCATGGCAGGATTCAAACAAAGTTGTTGAGATGTCACTTAAAACCGTCAAACATTTTTTAGAACATCTCTGAGCTTTAAAAATAGAATGATGGAGAAGATTTCCATCTCGAGAGTGACTAAAATGAGCGTGAACCATGTCACTAAATCTTAGGGGAAATAAACGTTCTGTGACCCGCTGCAAAGATGTCTCCTCGCGGTCTTTTGTTTGCTGGATAATTGCACGTGCAGTGCACGGCGCAGGGGAATTTTAAGCGAGAAAATGCGCTCATGACTGACGTAACTGTAACTTTAAATTAAAGGAATTGTGCAGTATGTAGTCTGTAGGGAAATTATTTTGAAGTGTAATCTAACAAATCAAAATGTGGAAAGGTGATGTGAGGTAAAGAGTGTTTTGGGCAATGACCCGATCATCTACAAAACTAAACATGGGTTGGCTATGCTTTCACAAAGCGTATAAGATTAATTTTAAAGGTGAGTGGTCGTAACACCTTGGTGATTTGTGTTGTAAAATCACACATTGCTTATAACTGATTTGTTATAGTCCTTATACATTTATGAAATCAGCAGCAGATATGTTATTCAGGTAAATGCTGACGTCATATAAAAATGAATATTTAATGATCCGCAGCCACTTCGCACTTTAATGTAGACATACAGCACAGTGAACAAAGCATTACTTCATCACTTCCGACCATTCATAACTCATGAAAAGTTTATACATCGATGTACGTTTATCCAATGAAATCATTGTATAGTATCTTATGAAATAGTTGGCCAATGGTATAACTAGCCTCCAAGACCAGTGCCTTATGTCTTCACAGGAGACCAGTCTACTGGAAGTACAATGTACATGTATATTGGCCGCAAGAGGGCGAACTATATACACTTACATGTGCCGTAACTTTGGATTACCAGCGCCCACTCATGGGTTTTGCAAGTAAGTCTTATAAAACAAATTAGAACCAAGAAACTTGTTCAGGTATTAATTTAACCACTTCACTTACGATTTGTTGCAACATATTTATTCGCTCCATAACAGTGAATAATGTATGAGTTTTTATGTTATGTACAAATATTGTATCTCGTGTCAGCTGTGGTTATTCCCAGCGCTTTGAACCGACCACGGAAAATAGGGCAATTTGTAATACCATTAAAGGTAAATAGACCTACAAATTAAAGTTTAACTCTTCTACAAGTAGGACCCGATTTCATATGTATATTGCGTATAGAGCACAAATTCTGAAGTCCGGAATTCTACTTTGTTTTTATCTAATAACACAATTCCTATTATAAAACGGTAATTTAGGAACTGGCCAATTTAAAATTGGCGCATTTCAGTAACTTTGTTTACCCCCCCCCCCCCCCAATGGGAGTCTTCTGTACAAGCAACATTCCAAATAATCAAAATTGCTGCCATTGCTTGTTTTTCTACCTAAATTTTTCACAAACATTTTGACAAAATCTCAGACAAGTCCAAACAACAAATAAAATCAAAAGAAACTCAAATCAGTGTTATTTCCTCTCGACAGGTTTTTTTATTATCTCATTATTCAGTTTTTTATAAACAGTGTGAGTCCCTGACATTTGCAAACACGCATCTCATTAACACAAGTCTCCAACATTATCAGAGACAAGATAAAACCCGCGCAACGTCCCACCTTAAAAGCTGTCTCCAGACAGTACTCGGATTGTGAAGTATGTTTTGTATAGCTGTAATTGGTATGCTAGTTTGAAGATGATGATGATTTTGTTTAACGGTATCGTTTGAGGGAGAGGGTGTTTCGTCTCTTCCAGCAGGCACGGCGTGAACCACCGATGGTCTGTTTGTACAGATGTCCCTTGCCGATACCTCTACTCTTCTTGCCTGCAAAAGGAAAACAAAAGACGAAGATTAGTGGAGCTGCAAATATTTGCATCTTGTATTCGTGAAGATATTAAAAAAAAAACATTCAACATATTAACAGGGGAAAAGGTTTCCCAAATCAAGGAAATTGTCTATATTTGATTTTGTACTAGTAAGCAAAGAAGTCTCCAAAATTCCGAAAAATCTACTCCACTTTTAGTAAAATATGTGGGGTCTGACAAGTTAAAAAAAAACCTAGTCTACCCAGCAAGTAGTTATTTACAAATCAAGCATGCAACTGCCCGTTGAAAAAAAAGAAGAGGAACATTTTCAAAGGCACAACGCAAGTGCAGAGCGAGGCAGTCAAACGCCACGGGACATGAAACCCACAATGGTACCCTAGAAAATGTTGAGGTTTATTATTTTACATGACTGTAGTTGTACACTGTTGTTTCCAGGTATATATTAGGCTAAAAAAAAAAAAAAAAGAGTTGCATGCCTGACAAATATAAATACCTCACTATGCAATGCCTCAAATCCCATACAGGGAAATTTTGTACAACAATCACAGATATATTTATTCATTATACACTGAACAAAAATTGGGACAAAGTTTCCATATCAATCAGGAAGAATTACACTGAATAAAGTTTACACAATCAGAGAGATTTTGTACAACAATTAGTGAGATTTTCAAATTTGTAAATCAGCGAACAGTAAAGTTTTTTTAGGGTGCGTTCGATTAGCTTCCTCGGGTCGACCCCAGTCTGCCCCCGGTACGTTCAAATAGCTTTTACGCCATTCCAGGGGCTCACCCAGGTCAGCCCCAAGTGTCCTGCTTGTGGAGTGGGTCACTTGAGGCTGGCCCGTGGTGGATGGCGTCACCACAAGAGGGCGAGTGATTTTTCGATTAGCTCAGGGGCTCCCCCGAGTGAGCACCGGCGAGGTCGACACAGGCAAGCTAACCGAACACACCCTCCGAATCAGGGAAACATGGTGGCTCAGGTTTAATTTAACATATTTCCTATAGTCAAAGCAATTTTTAATACTCAACATCAAACCCCAACACAAACAAACGGCATTCAATTTCTTATATCAACCCCCCCCCCCATAACACTGTCTGACTTGCTCAGGCAGAAAATATTGCTAAACAAGGTTCTGCTAAGCAGAAATGAACAGGATACCAGCTACAAATATTTTACATGTCAAATGGTATTTTGGCTGATAACCTTATCCTGGTAAACATAGATTTGTTGTGCTTAGCTACTTTTTGTGCTTAAGCAGACTCTATAAAATTTGGTCATGGTTCAGATTCAAGATGGCAGTAACCTGATAGACATGGAAACAGCGTAAATATTTCCAAGGAAATATGCTTTGTTTTAAAAAGCAAGTGTAACTCTTTCACACGCCGACCAGTCCCTCGCGTGCGGTTTAAATCCATTCAGAAAAAGAGTTGCAAAAAATAAATAAAGATCGCATGTCCACAAAGTTTTCAGAATGGGAAAACAGTTATTTTGCCATTTTTTAAAGGCAGTGGACACTATTGGTAATTACTCAAAATAATAATAAGCATAAAACCTTACTTGGTAACGAGTAATGGGAAGCTGTTGATAGTATAAAACATTGCAATAAACGGCTCCCTCAGAAGTAACTTAGTTTTCCACAAGTTTGATTTCGTGACCTCAGAATTAGATTTCGAGGTCTCGAAATCAAGCATCTGAATTCACACAACTTCGTGTGACAAGGGTGTTTTTTCTTTCATTATTATCTGGCAACTTCGACAACCAAATGAGCAATTTTTTTTACAGTTTTGTTATTTTATGCATATGTTGAGTAAAACCAAGTAAGAAGACTGGTCTTTGACAATAACCATTTGTGTCCAGTCTTTAAAGTAACAAGAACAAACTAGAGATTGTGAACAATCACAAAGCTGTTCCAGAATGTTTTGTTAATAAAAGTATTCTATGCTTTAATAAAACCCACACATAACAGCTTTATGACATGTGATTACCTTGTCTTTTATCTAATACTGAATCGAAATGATCTTTAAAACCCAGAACTAAAGGTCAACATGGCATCATGGTCATTATTTGGAATAAGTTTAACCAAAGTAAAAAAATCGGTTGTGTAGTTCTTGAGATATGATCCAACTTCCGGGAAGTAAAGGTCAATACTGGGTCACGATAACTCAAGCTCGATTTTGAATGCCTAAGGAGTCTAAAACTGAAAAAGATTTAAAATCGGTTGTGTAGTTCTTAAGATATGGTCGCACTTCCGGTTGACCCGGAAGTAAAGGTCAACATGGGGTCACGGCTAGCCAATGCGAATGTCCAATGTCAAAGGAGTTAATTACCAAAACAAAATTGAAAATCGGTTGTGTAGTTCTTAAGATATGGTCCCACTTCCGGTTGACCCGGAAGAAAAGGTCAACGTGGAGGTCATGGTTTTCAAAGTTAATATTTAATGCCTAAGGTGTCTATAACTGAAAAAGTTTGAAAATCGGTTGTGTAGTTATTGAGAAATGATCTCACTTCCGGTTGACCCGGAAACAAAGGTCAACATAAGGTCACAGTTTTCTAAGTTAATGTTTAATGTCTAAGTAGTCTATTACTGAAAAAAGTTTGAAAATCGGTTGTGTAGTTCTTGACAAATGGTCCTACTTCCGGTTGACCCGGAAGAAGAGGTCAAAATGGGGTCACGGATTTTCCCCAACAAAATTTAATGCCTAAGGAGTCTATAACTGAAGAAAAAAATTAAATCGGTTGTGTAACTCTTGAAATATGGTCTCACTTCCGGTTGACCCGGAAGTAGAGGTCAAATCGGGGTCACGGTTACCCAATGCAAATCTATCATGCCTAAGGAGTCTATTACTGAAAACAACTTTGAATTCGGCCGTTCACTTCTTGAGATATAGTGCTGCAAAGAAAAACTCATTAAAGCTTCTAATTACCATAAATTATCACGTGATGACGTCACAGTTTTAAAGTTGTGTTTTTCATACTAACAAATTTCATAAGGTACACGATGGTGTGTAACTTACCCCAATCCAATGCCTTTTAAAAAAAACCTATTAGAACGTACATCATTTTAACGAAAACCCTGAACCATCGTAGGATTCCAATGTATGCCTATTGGTTGTGTACAAATCCAATGGAGTATGTCCAGAACACGGTTAGGAAAAAAAATACATCGATGCCAACATCAGGACAGCGTGGTAGACTCCCCTCAAGTAAGTCCTCAATGAAAACAGGTCCACACTGTATTGCAACCGCCCATACAGACAGTGTACAGCCACATGAAAGCGACTGCACGCAGTTTAGTGACTACATCCAGAAGTACTACGTTGTACTGATGACGGCAAGATTTTAATTTATTCGTTAATGATAGACGTCCCTTGATTGGTTTTAATGAACGGAAACCATTATTTTTAGAATCAGTGTATTTTTTGACACAAAATATCAAATTCAGGAAACAAACAGATAAATAATTTTGAAGTTATTAAGTTTTTGACCATTTAAATGTTGACATTTGAAGAGCCATTGTGTTTGTGCACAGACACAAAACGTGCAATACATGACGTCATGGTGACGTCGTCCGGATTTTAAGGCCATGGAATAGTTATACAGTACCCACAAAGTACAAAATTGAAAAAGAAATTGCGATCGGACGTATAGTTTGTGAGATATGGCAATCTAAAGATTGGCTAATTAAATATTCATGTCGTTATAACTTAGTTAATTAATTATTTAATTTATGCAAATTACATTTAACTACAACTTCAAGACCTAAGCTTTAATATGATATATGGTCTGACTCTTTTATACTAAGCCAAGTATGATTTTTGGCTTTAACAAAATGCCCTGGTTAAACCTATGGGCTTTTGACGGATACAAATAATAATAATAATAATAATAATAATAATAATAACAAATAAAAATCTTGACGATTTCAATAGCTGTTCCGACCACTACGTCGGAACAGCTAATTAGTGTGTAAAAATGATCAATTTATCACTGGAATAAATGGCGCAGGAAAGGGTTAAACATTTGGGTTCTGAGGTGGACTTACCGGCTGATGTGAGCCCACGGAGTTCACGGTGCTTGTGAACTGGGTTGCTTATCCATTGGGCGTCTGGGTTACGTCTGATGACCTTGTGGAAGGGATCCACCATGATGATCTCAAAGTATTTGTAGGTGGAGTCCTCGCAGAGCCAGTAGCTGTTCAGGACACGGAGGGCACCACAACGACGTCCAGCACGCTCCTGATGAGTTAAACCAAAAGATACCAGTTGTAAACAATTTACTTTTAGAGAACATTGTATATAATCCCCATTCACTGGTTGGTCTTAATAATTTTTCGTAAGTGTATCAGTCAAGGCCATTTCAAACTGCAGAGCTAACGAAAACAATAACTACGCATTCTATTGGTTGAATAGCTCAAAGCAGAATTTGCACACGCTCATTCAACCAATAAAACGCATAATATTTGTGTCGTGATCATTATTGTTGCAATGTGACTCTGCCTTCACATTTCTTCAACGGCATTTTTCAAAAACTCAGCTTGGGTTGTCATAATTATGAATTATTAATTATTTTCTGAAGTTCCCCAATTCAGAGACAGAGCCTAACACCTGGTTCGAAACACAACTGCAATACAATTTTGACGCCACAAAATCGCAACAAAATGAATTATTATAATTCGTAAGAGTTGACTTGTGCTGAACTCCTGCTAAACATTAGTTGCGAAAACAGCCATGAGAGGTCAAAACTGGCTTTGCATTATTATAACCGTGATTAACTGGGCTTAAGCCGAGATTTAAAAAAAGCCCAAGAGTCTTCAATGTCCTTTTTTTGAAACTCCCTTTGCAGTTTTGAAATGTTGTGGAGCAAAGGATGTAGCTGATTACTTATATCAGGCATGGCACTTCGCCCTCAGGAAAAAGTTTGGACAATTCAATCAAGTACAAGAGGATGACCTACATTCAGTATAATGTTCACGTATAGCCTTTTATAGATTTTTTTGCAGACTTATTCAATAAACAATTTTGGTGACTTTTTCTCGGGGCAAAAAAGTCACAAATCAAATTTAAGTAGGAAGATAACAGACTATCTTTGTACAATTTTTTTGACTGTCACTTCATGTAAATCGTTGTGGTTGTGATTGGTCAATACGCAATGGGATCGGTCTATTCCCTGGAGCTGCTTGAGCACAAAAAGTAGCTACGTTAAGCACATCAAAATTAAGCTTAGTATAATAAGGTTTCAAGCCAAAATAGCATGTCACATGTATAATTGTGATGGGTATCCTGCTAGTTTTGCTCAGCGGAAGTTTTGTACGCAATTTTCTCTGCTGTTGCAGCTCTGAGAAATTAAGCCCTAGTGCGATCTAAATTATCAGATCAGTCAATTTCCGAGCAATGAACACCGCTGCTACCGGACAATATTTTAAACACTTACCTCAGCAACTGACTGAAGACTACGCTGGAACTTCAGCTGGTTCACACCCTGGTTGGTTGGCTTACCGTAGGTGGCACCTTTGGGTACGGGCCTCTTACGTCCACCACGGCGCACGCGCACACGGTAGATGACGTATCCTAAGAGTGGGGAAAGAAAAAACAAAACAATACTTAGCTGAGGTTGGGAGTTACTTCTGAAACTTGAGACGATTTACAGCAGGCCTAATAATGAACCCTGGCACCCACAGCAAATTCCCTACTGTCCTGTGATTTTGCTGCAGTGCCCTGCACTCATCAGTCCTCGAGATAGTTGCCCGTAAGAGGCTTTGACTTTCATTCTCAAAGGGGAAAAAGGAAAGGGAGAGCGAAAAAGGACTATCAGGCAGATAGAAAAGGATTCATAAAAATTCGAGACACAAAGACAAATTTCTGGTAAAAGTAGTAAACATTTTGAGCAACATGCCCCGAGGTCTTGTGGCATTTCCCCAAAAAGTTGAACTGTTTATAAGTGGCATAAAATTGTGTTTACATACCTCATACAAATTGAACCTAAGCAAAGAAAAATGCCATAATTTATTGACTGAATCTTTACCTTGCTTTGCCCGGTAACCCATACGTCTGGCCTTATCGGGACGTGTTGGTCGGGATGCACGGTGCACCGATGACAACTGGCGCAGGTTCCATGTGCGTACACGGGAGAGAAAGCGCATCACATCGCACTGCTTCTTCCTATACAACTCTTGCATGTACTTGTATGCCCCCATCTTGATTTAAAGGGGCTTGTCCTGTGGAAGAAATTGAAATGAATAAACGATTACCGATAAGCAGTTTGCCAATAAGATTTTGAAAAGGCCGAGGTGCCCCTTTTTATGTGAGATTGAAGTTTCACAAACATTGGTCATGTTGAGTTTGCCAAACGCAACACATCTGGACCCATTTTTCCAAGTTAACTTTTTCATCGGGCGGGTCGATGGTTTACATCAATCAAATGAATGTGTTCAAATACCTGTGGGCAGAGCGGATTCATAAAGAAAACAATGAAATGTTGGCACCCTCACTCTGTCCACAGCCTGGCCAGCTGTTATTGTCGTGATTTGAATGGTGTGATTGGGAATTTAATAAAAAGAAAATAAATTTGGAGGAAGTTGAACATTTTCAATATAAATAACTTTATTTAAAAATAGTTAATTTTTGAAATATCAAAAACAAGAGAAAGCTAAAAAGAGGTAAGTGTTCACACATTAGCTGGTTTACAATCGACCCTGACCAACTCGTACAACAGCTTAAAAATTTAAATAAAAATGGGTTCAGCAGGCATGGCAGGTGGCCAAGGATTTTCTTTTTTGGCTTTTTTGGCTTGTCCACACAACAGAGAGTGTGAAAAAGACAAGTCCAAAGAAGATAGTGTGACTGAATCAGAATGTAGCTTTGAGTTTGACCAATTTTGATCTTCTATTTTTGTAACAAACACTTTCAAATTTTGTACAAAATTACAATTACATTTTCAATTTTGTCATTTTATTTTTGATTTAAATTATAATTTCGCATCTAAACAACTCAAAATTTAATCCTATTTTACTTTTTCACTGTCTGATCACAACAGAGTAACAACATTACTTTTATTATGAAAGTCATCACGAGATGGTATGGGGTGGCGAGAAAGTGGCGGTCGGAATATCAACATTAACAAATTCACTTTTCAGAATTTCTTTTTGTTGGGCCACATCATTTTATTTATTTCGAGTTTGGCATATTTCGTTCAGGATGTCGACATTCAATCTTAACCATCGTACCTCTTGTACAAGAACCATTTGTATGACAGTGTAGCCAGGTAGCATCGAAATCCTTAATTAAAATGTAAACTACGAAATTTTGGCGTTCTGTTAAACAGTAACACGTTACGTTGCCCGTACGCAGGCGTACCCCATGTTTCTGTTTACATCGAGGAAAAGTGATGACAGAACTTCCAAATTTTAACCACTTTGTACAAAATAAAGTATACAAATAAAGACATTCCAATAATCTTCATATATATCATAATGTTAATTTGGGTCTGAAAAGATACGATGGATATAAATTAAGTGTGATTTATACGGAAAACAAAATGCCTCTCACCCCTAAAATGCATACAAGAAACAGAACACACTGAGAAAAGAACGCCCTCTATCGAGATTTTTAATCATCTACTACAATTAGTCTGGTTACTATTTCCACGAGAGAAAGTTAATAGAAAATACATTGCACAGCGTGGGGTTTCTGACTTGAAAAAAAAGTTTGACGCACTCGCTGGCAGGGTGTATTTGACACAAGGATCTTTAATGTGGGTTCAACCATTAATTTATAAAACGAGGTTGTTCAATCCGATATTTCCCGAAATTAATCCGAAAACTTCCGGAAAGATTATTACCCACAAGTCTTTGATTCAAGATGGCAGCCTCCACGTCGTCTACATTTATTTTTTTGCTAGTTTCCGCTTTAAACAACTTTAAAAAAGCCGTCGAAACTAAAACAGTCTACTTCGGTTTGCTGAATTGAAAGGTTGTCTCTTCGATCTACACGTTATTTGTTGGATTTCCTGTGCATAGCAGACCTTGACCAGCATAGTTTGTGTTTATTGGTGTTGGTTTTGGATTTTGCATTCAATTCGCACTGAATGACTGATCGCAGATATGCGACTGTATGCACCAACACCAACTCGACCTTCAACAACTACCTAGCTAGAAAACTAGCTGACTTAAATGAAACTGCAAATTAACATTTGATTGAATGAAGCTGACCCAGTTTGAATTTTGCATTTGGTCTTCTTGTTATTGAAAATGAAATGTTCTCCATTTTTACTGGACTCGGGACTGGCTTGAGTGGAGTCACTGTCACACTGTACGTTACTAAATACTACGTATACAAATTACAAACATGACAAACAATATGATCCTTGCTTTTTCACAGCTTCTTTAGTGACTATCCTGACCATGCGATGGAGGAAAATGCTATTAGAATTATAGTCCTCTTAGTAAAAGCATGACAAGAGATCAAGATGCCAATATCTTATTACGACAATATTTATTACAATATATCAGTACATGTATGAGCGAGTGCTAGTCTGTGTTTACAATTATTGTTGAGAGACAGTTGGAAACCAGACTCCTGTCCAGAGCTCAGTTTGTTGGAGTATATAGAGCAACAGCAATTCGAGGAAGATTTAATGTGACAATTCGAAAAACATCATTCTCCTGTAACCTTGGATACAAACTGAATGGTAATTGACTGGTAAAAAACGCCTGTATCAAATTGATTTACGAATCGGTAGGACAGTTGAAGTTAAAACCACACAAGAATCAACATGAATTGGATGTGGTTTTTAGCTTTTATAATTCTCATTGCCATTTGTGGGGCGTTACGCCATGTCGTCCTGCGAGGGCGTCCTAAGGAGACAACGGGACATAATCCAACGTTTGTGCAGTTCCAGAGGAAGTACTTCATCGCGTACTTTCTTGCCCTCGCCTCGGACTGGCTCCAGGGACCTTATCTGTATAAACTTTACTACCATTATGGATTCTTGGAACCACAGATTGCCGTGCTGTACGTGTGCGGGTTTGCTTCAAGTGTTGTTCTGGGTACGGCAACTAGTACAATGGCAAATCACTACGGCCGTAAAAAACTCTGCATTACGTTCTCAATTATCTACTCAATATCGTGCCTAACGAAACTCTCCCGTAATTACGGTCTCCTTATTCTCGGGAGAATATTAGGCGGGATGTCAACGTCGCTCCTGTTTACAGCGTATGAAGCATGGTACATCCACGAACACGTTGAGTCGAACGACTTCCCAAAGGAATGGGTCTCATTAACCTTCTCCAAAGCGACATTTTGGAACGGCGTTCTGGCCATTGTCGCAGGTGTCGTGTCGTGGCTTTTTGCGGAGTTGTTGGACCTGGGGCCCGTCTCCCCCTTCATGATTGCGATACCTTTGCTGTTGACGTCCGGCGCTGTCATTGCATCGTCCTGGAACGAGAACACGGGCAGCAAGAAGGTCAAAATTTCAAAGTCCTGCATGGAGGGGTTGAGGCATATTGTGAACTCCAGACGCATGCTGCTCATCGGCATTATGCAGTCCCTCTTCGAGAGTGTAATGTTCATCTTCATCTTCATCTGGACCCCCGTCCTTGACGTTCAACCCTACCCTCCTCTTGGGATCATCTTCTCCAGTTTTATGGCCTGCATAATGATCGGCTCCTACCTCTTTGAGATTCTGAGTAGGGAGCCGTTTCGGATTCCAGCCTACACCATCGTCAATGGCTCCATCCTCCTGGGGCTCATCGCAATCTCAGCCTGCGTCTGCTCGACAAAATCCTACCATGATTATCGAGCTGTTTCCTACACGTCGTTCTTGCTGCTCGAGGTCGCTTGCGGGTTGTACTTCCCATCCATGGGGTTCCTTCGCGGACGTATCCTCCCGGAGGCTCACCGCGCGGGGATCATGAACTGGTTCCGTGTCCCGCTGAACCTAATCGCATGCATACTTCTGATGGTCCTACACGGAGACTCCTCCAGCACTGGTACCCAGCACATGTTCATCATCTGCTCGTTGTTGTTGGCGTTGGCGCTGTTCTGTGGGATCCGTTTTGCGAATATGGTCAAGGACGATGAGAACTTGAAAGTGGAGACTTTGGACGCTGGAAACAAAACTGAAAATGGGAGCATTGAGGCGGTGGTAGTCCATTAGGGTCATGCATGTCACTTTAGGCAATTTACAGGCAAGCAGTTTCAGGCCATTTCAAAGAAGAAAAGTCATTTTAGACTTCAATGTTAAAATTTTGGGGGGATCAAACATTGTTTGAAGAATTACTCATGTGCTACCAAAATGATCCTGTAGCATACACTGCAGTTGGTTGATTCCAAGTTGCCTGTAAAAGTTGCCTCATAGACAAGCTCGAAATCCATAGTTGACTGTGCGTAAAGCATAGAAATTTTGCAATGCGCAGAACTAAAAATATTATATTATTATACACATGCCAGGCAGTAGTTCTAGAACCTGTATTGCAAACTTTGTTTAGAAATCTGTTGAAACTAGTGCATTTCTTGGCATGTAATGTATTTTCCAGTTTTAAGGATTGCGAACTTTTGTTCACAAAAAATGATACCCACATTTATCTGATATTTGAAGACAAAAGATGCATTTGTTACAATTGTTTACATTTTATGGGGATGGTTTATCATTTATGGGGAAGTTTTCCACTTTTTTTATGTGGTACATTGGTGTATGTATTTATAACATTCTCTCGGATGGTGTATTGTACACTGGATTTTTAGTAGGCCCAATATTTTGCTGAATGACATATGCTGAATGTCATAAAAGTTGTTTTTCTCTGCAAGAATATTGACAGATGTTTTCAAAAAGAAAATAACCATAAATAGTACATGTATAATGTGTATGCGATGGTGTACAAATGAGCACTGATGCTAAAAATAGAAGCTCAGTACCTAACCCTCATCAGAAAACATTGCAAAAATCAGAGGCAATCTAAAAAGAGAGAATCCATTCACATTTGAATGTTCACATTTCTTGGGGATCAAAAGACATCCTTTGCAAAACTGGTCAACTGTGCTGCCAAAGTGGTTCTGTAACATGCACTGCAGTTGGTTGCCTCCAATTGCCTCACCTCATGTGACAAGGCCCTTTAAGTAAAACTGCAACCGTGTCACATTTTGTTAACTGACACACATTTCTGAAATCTTACTTATAGTGCGTTTGATTATTGTGTACATTTATAAAAGTGTATTGTAAAATTGGTTAAAGATCAACTTGAACAAAATCACGCAATCTAATTTGACTATTTATTTCTTGTTTAGTTTTGTGATCATAATTGTGATTTTGTGAGGTTGTCCTCCGTGTAATTTTGGAACAGTGTAGTGTTTTGATTGTAATGTTATCATTGCACACCCATTTACATTCCTACAGTTTCGTTCAAGTGTATCTTTAAGACCCTTGAGGTGAAATTAGTCCCTCTTGTACAACGACATGTGTATACTAGTATATTACAAGTAGTTCTCAATTTAATTAATAATTGGGTGTACTGTTTTTAAAAGTAATTTCCTAAAAATTCTTTCCCAAGATGATTATAGGAATATTATGCTTCATTGTTAAATTGTTCTGCATGTATTTTAAGTATGTTTAAAATTGTCCTAAATGTGATAGATCCATTTCACTGATGTTCATGAATATTCACAGACAAACTGTGTACAGTGGTGTATGGAGACGAAGGGAAAACGGGGCAAAAAAAGGTCTCACTCTGGACATTTAAACAAATCAAACGTGTTGAAGTCGTGTCCTTTGCATTTCAGCTTTTCAGCTAAGCTACGAGTAAGGATGAGTAGCCTCCGAAATTACTAGCTGGTGATGACAAGTGAATTGGGTCAATTATAATAATCATGGTAAAGGGGTGTTTATTTGTTTTATCTTTGTAACATGTATGATATCTTTTTTTTAGTAATAAACTTCTTCAAGAACTTATTTGTTGAGATGTTGTTTTGGGTAACATGGTTGAAGTCTTGATTTGATAGAACTACTTTAACTATTATTTAGCCGAGTAGCACATATTAAAGACACTGGACACGATTGGTAATTGTCAAAGACCAGTCTTCTCATTTGGTGTATTTCAACATACAAATAACAAACCTGTGAAAAATTGAGCTCAATTGGTCGTCGAAGTAGCGAGATAATAGTGAAAGAAAAAACACCCTTGTCACACGAAGTTGCGTGCTTTCAGATGCTTGATTTCAAGACCTCAAACTCTAATTCTGAGGTCTCGAAATCAAATTCGTGGAAAATTACTTCTCTCTTGAAAACTACATGTACATGTATGGCACTTCAGATTGAGCCGTTTCTCACAACATTTTATACTATCATCAACAGCTCTCCATTGCTTGCTAGCATGTAAGTTTTTTATGCTAATAATTATTTTGAGTACGTTTTTACCCATAGTGTCCACTGCCTTGAATGTTGCACAGGCTGTGGCTGTATACTGCCCCAGGGAGCTGATTAGAACAAGGACGACAAGGACAACATAAGTCATGTATTTATGTTGTCTTTATTTTTACTGTTTATTCTCGTACTTTTAAAGCTTGCATTGGGCTTACATTCCTATCAAAAATAATCAGCAAGCAAAAAGGCAAGAGAACAAAAGAGACAAGTCAAAATAATTAATTTCTTTTAAATTAGTTATAACATTCCTTACATCTGTCATAACAATATGCATCATAACTGTTTACTAAAAAAAAATTAGAGTGTCCAGGGGACGAAATCACAAAGAGTTGGGTTAGGACTCGTCCTAGGAGATATGAAAAACGTATGGCTAGTCCTAAGTTAGGACGAGTAACTAGAGATAAGACTAGTCTTAACTCTTGGTGAAATCCACCCCTGTGCCAATACTGTTCATTGAGCCGGTGGCTGGTATTCAGTTTAATTGACATTTAGGGGCACCTAACCATAACTGCTTCTCTGACCCAGGTGTTTAAATGCGAGTGTGGGCTGAGAGACTTGGATTAATCCCTTTGTAGAGAACATGTACCAGCGACCTTAAAGAAAAATATGTCCTGAGCAAATACGGATCATTAGGCCGGTGTTTATACCCAGTTTCCTTGACATTAAATGACCAAGAATAGTTCTACTACCCCAGCCGTCGATTTCACAAAACTCTTCCTAACTTAAGACTAATCTTAGAACTTAGGAGAAGTCACAACCCTGCACTGTAGCATGACCTTAAGATTAATCCCAAGTTAGGAAGAGTTACTCGTCCTAACTCGAGATAGGACGAGTCCTAACTCCTTGTGAAATCGACGGCTGGACATGCTGGATAGGATGCTAGTCTATCGCAGGCTACTCTCCTGTTCTCAATGGTGCCCAATTGTACTCCCAAGTGGAGAGAAGCTACATGTACTATGATAAAGCCCCTTGCTCAAGGACACTAGTGACTGACCAGGCAGGATTCGAACCCATGTTTAGAGTTTTCTCTTGGGTCAACTGCCCTGGACCGCTCGGCCACGACACACTACCCCACTCACTAAAAACAAAAACCAGAAGTGAATAAACAAAATATAAAAAATAGTATAAAAAACAATCCTTGAATAGAGAAAATCTGTCTTATGGCATTTAGATTTTCATTTCATGAAAACAAACCAAAAACTGCAAGAGTGTGTGCCTCTATTACCATAGCCTTTTAATACCATGTGACAACCCAAAGCCGCAATTTTCAATTTAAACAAAACAAAAGATTAACTGCATTCTCATGAAAAAAACCTACAAACAATACATGTCTGAAAAGAAATAATAATACTCGTGTAAGTTTGGTTTCTTACAGTAGGGTTAAACCATAAATTGAATTTCAAATAAAGTTTCCAAGAAATATAAGAGTTGGAACATCATTGGTTTCTGAAAGAATATATTCAATCAAAATCCAATCCTAATTTTCGAGAGACGATCACAAAACTGCTTTAACATGATTAAATAAATGAAACAATAATTCACATATACATATATTTTTGATACAGCTTTACATTGGGAAATGGCAGGAATTGTTAACAGAAAAATATATAAGCCTACATGATTCCAGTTTTGTAAAACACTAATCTAGAAATTGCTTTTTTGTTTTACAAACCCAGAGGCTTGGGTTCCGGCTTGGCTTTTTTCCCCCGCTCCAATTTTGGAGCAACTTGCATTAATTGTCCTTCAATGTTAAACACTTTACTTAGCCCAATGCCTGAACCCAAAGACCGGAGCCTGAACCCAGAAACCAGCGCCTGAACACAAAGCTTTGATCCAGAACCCAGATTGTATGGGGTCTGAACCCAGATCCCAAAGGATGAACCCGGAGCCAGCAGTCTGAAAAGTGAACCTAGAGCCCGGAGCCTGAACCCAAAGACCGGAGCCTGAACCCATAACCCAGAGCCTGAACCCAGAGCCCAGAGCCTGAACCCAATGCTTTGATCCAGAACCCAGATTGTATGGAACCTGAACCAAGATCCCAAAGGCTGAACCCAGAACCCCGAGTCTGAACCCAGAGCCCCAAACACTGAACCCAGAGCCCTAGTCCTGAACCCAGAACCTGAACCCAGAGCCCAGAGTCTAAACCCAATGCTTTGATCCAGAACCCAGATTGTATGGAACCTGAACCAAGATCCCAAAGGCTGAACCCAGAGCCCGCAGTCTGAACCCAGAGCCTGGAGCCTGAACCCAGAGCCCAAAACATTGAACCGAGAGCCCTAATCCTGAACCCAGAACCCAGAGCCTGAACCCATAATCCAGAGCCTGTACACCGAGCCTGGAGTCTGAACACCGAGCCTGGAGTCTGAACCCAGAGTCTGGAGCCTGAACCCAGAGCCCAAAACATTGAACCAAGAGCCCTAATCCTGAACCCAGAACCCAGAGCCTGAACCCATAATCCAGAGCCTGTACACCGAGCCTGGAGTCTGAACACCGAGCCGGAGTCTGAACCCAGAGTCTGGAGCCTGAACCCAGAGCCCAAAACATTGAACCAAGAGCCCTAATCCTGAACCCAGAACTCAGAGCCTGAACACCAAGCCTGGAATCTGAACACCTAGCCTGGAGTCTGAACCCAGAGCCCGCAGTCTAAGACCAGAGCCCAAACACTGAACCCAGAGCCCTAATCCTGAACCCAGATCCCAAAGGCTGAACCCAGAGCCCGCAGTCTGAACCCAGAGCCTGGAGCCTGAACCCAGAGCCCAAAACATTGAACCGAGAGCCCTAATCCTGAACCCAGAACCCAGAGCCTGAACCCATAATCCAGAGCCTGTACACCGAGCCTGGAGTCTGAACACCGAGCCGGAGTCTGAACCCAGAGTCTGGAGCCTGAACCCAGAGCCCAAAACATTGAACCAAGAGCCCTAATCCTGAACCCAGAACTCAGAGCCTGAACACCAAGCCTGGAATCTAAACACCGAGCCTGGAGTCTGAACCCAGAGCCCGCAGTCTCAGACCAGAGCCCAAACACTGAACCCAGAGCCCTAATCCTGAACCCAGAACCCAGAGCCTGAACCCAGAGCCCAGAGCCTGAACCCAAAGCTTTGATCCAGAACCCAGATTGTATGGGGTCTGAACCCAGATCCCAAAGGCTGAACCCAGAGCCCGCAGCCTCAACCCCAACCCAGAGCCCCAAGCCCTGAACTCGGAACATACATAGCCCAGAGCATGAACCCAGAGCCTACATAACCCCTGAGCCCAAATCTTGAACACAGAACATAGCTTTGAGCCTAAATCCAGAGCCCATAGCCTGGAGTCCTCCGATTCAACATTTCAATTCTTGACCCCTAATGGTATCAAACACTCTACACTTCAAGCCACTAGCCTTGTCACAAGACGTTAATAAGCTCTAATCATTGAGGTTGCTTCCATCATGTCCATTCCCTCTACACTGCAGAATATACATCAGCTCTAAAAGTGAATACGATTTAGTATGTTCACAGGAATGCCCAAGTTTTGACAATGCAATTACACTCAGTATCTAAAAAGGATGCATAGAGTTTTGGTGGCCAGACTTGGAAATTCTTTTTAGGAGCTCCCTAGTTAGGTTTTCAGGAAAAATTTATACTGATGTCACCACCTGGCTATGAAGATTTGAAAAGGAAAGTGGAAAAATAATTGCATTTGTTCGCTATGTATCAAGAAATAACAAATTTGGATGTGCAAATGGAGTCATTGCATGTATTGTACATGTAAGAGCGCTACATTTGTGTCAGTTTACATGCTGCAGAAATTTTGTTTCAAATCATCGATTTGAAGTTTTGGCACCTTGCAGTTTATCAGCCAGAGGAAACACTGGCTCAAAATTATGTGGCTGCTAGATACAGAAATATTATGCTTAAAGGCAGTGGACACTATTGGTAATTACTCAAAATAATTATTAGCATAAAACCTTACTTGGCACCGAGTAATGGGGAGAGGTTGATGGTATAAGACATTGTGAGAAACGGCTCCCTTGAAGTAACGTAGTTTTCGAGAAAGAAGTAGTTTTTCACGAATTTGATTTCGAGACCACAGAATAAGAATTTGAGGTCTCAAAATCAAGCATCTGAATCTGAATATACACAACTTCCTGTGACAAGGTGTTTTTTCTTTTATAGTTATCTCGCAACTTCAACGACCAATTGAGCTCAAGTTGTCACAGGTTTGTTAATTGATGCATATGTTGAGAAGCACCAAGTGAGAAGACTGGTCTTTGACAACTACCAAAGGTGTCCAGTGTCTTTAAACTAGAAGGTGGGGTCATACTTGGGTACTCCCAAAATAAATTACCATAAAACTAACTTGGTTAGATAAAGCTGTTTTGAGAAAGGATTCACTTTGAAGTAATATGGTTCGGAGAGTTGCTCGTAGCTTTGCCTATAAATTAACATAACGCTGACTAAAACCAATCTGTGACCCTACCTGTCACCAGCCAAAAATACTGAGTAGTTTATACTATTACATGACTGGTACCCTGCTACATCACTACAAACTCTTTTCTCTATGTATGAATTACGTTGTGGTTGATAAATACAGAGGTTCACAGCCACAATTATGGGTACACCTTTTGATTGTGTCCATTTTATGAACAACAGTTTGAAAACCACTGACTGACTGATAAAGCAGTTATCCTTGGCATTAAACATGTTAAAGGAGCACGTTGCCTTGGATTGGTCAAGATGGTCTTTGAAAAACGTTTGTAACCGTTTTTTAATAAAATGCCTGTGGTTAGAAAGATGTTTTTAAAGTAGAATACAATGATCCACACATACTTGCCTCAAAATTGCATGGTTTTCCTTTTCCTTTGCTAACTAACACAGTCAGCCATTAATGGGAGTCGAAAATTTGACTCCCATAAATGGCAGACCGTTAGAGGCAGTTTGAATCCTTTGGCTTGGCAGCGGGTACCGCAACGATAAAAACCAAAATTAATTTTCTTTATCCCCGATGCAAATTTGACATCTATCAATATGAACCTGTTGTTCATTTGGTGTCTTTGTAACAAAAGGCCTATCCATGATTGTGGCTACGCATAAAAGAGAACAAAGAAGCCCCACTAGTAGCAACTATTAATGAGAATCTTTACTGCCCTCTGTTGTTGCGTCACTTACGCTCTGGTTCTCGACTTGGCCGCTCGTCGTTGTTTCCAATCCCGCCCGTTGTTTTTCTTCCTCCTCCCGTCTCCTTTGCTCCGCCTCCTCTTCTTGTCTTAACTCCTCCTCCTCCTGCTCCATGAGTTGCTTGGCTAGTTTGATCTGCGACGCCTCATCGTAGTGGTGTTTCCTCTTTGATTCAAACTTACGTTTAAGATCTGTTCAGGGGAACAAAGACATAAAAATTAGCATAAAAACTTACTTTGTAACGAGTAATGGAGAGCTGTTGATAGTATCAAACATTGTGAGAAAAGGCTCCCTCTGAAGTAACATAGTTTTCGAGAAAGAAGTAATTTTCCGTGATGTTGACTTTGAGACCTCAGAATTAGATTTTGAGGTCTCGAAATCAAGCATCTGAAAGCAAACAACTTCGTGTGACAAGGGTGTTTTTTCTTTCATTATTATCTCGCAACTTCTATGACCAATTGAGCTCAAATGTTCACAGGGTTGTTATATCATCGTAGTGGTGTTTCCTCTTTGATTCAAACTTACGTTTAAGATCTGTTCAGGGTAATCAGGATATTTTAATGAATCAACCAAATTAAAGATTTAATTAAGAAAATAAGGTACCCCATAGGAATTTATTTTTAAAATAACAACAAATGAAATAAAGGAAACCATTATTAATGGCTAGTTTTTACGATCAAATTTCAAAAAAATTGCAGGGAGGAAAAGTTCACAACTAAGCACAAAATAAATGTGGATAAATGGTCAAAGTAGACTTTCTTTAAGTTGACCTTTAATTTCCTACTCAGACTAGAGACCACTTGCATAACACGCAACGCTTTTACCGCACCTATCTTGTCCTGCCATTTTGGGAGTCAAAATTGTGCACAAAGGAATTAACTCAAAATTTTGGGAAATGGTGGGCGCACATTCAGAGGAGGTGCGTTCTGAAGGTCAACAAAAGTGTGGCTTAGCTGACCTTTTGCCTCTGGTGACATCACTTCCTCTTCCTCATCATCCTCTTCATCCTCCTCCCCAGGTTGCTTCTCCCACCACCGTCTGTCCGCCGTGTCTGTCTCTAGCCTGCAGGGAAACAATTTAATCATCAGTATAATGTACATTGTCTAAAAATCCCAAACAACCTTGAGAACATTTATTATTATTATTAATGGTTTTATTTATTCAACAACATTTAAAACAGACACTGGCACTAAATAAAAAATGAATTGCGGTCTTAATTTAAAATTTGATAGTTAGTAAAATAAAAAGATAGTTACATAAAATATGATTTAAAAGCAGACAACATTAAAAAAAAAAAAAAAAAAAAGCATAAACAACACAAGACCTCTTAAGTAACAGGGCAAAAGACCCAGAATTGCATAAAAAAACATAAAAAACGCAGAACAGTCCCTAACCAGATCTGGAAAGCTTTGCATACATGAATGAACAACAGTTAAAAATATAAATAAAAATAAACAAATGAATAAAGATGTGATTAAAGGCAGTGGACACTATTGGTAATTATTCAAAATAATTATTAGCATAAAATCTTTCTTGGTGCTGAGTAATGGGGAGAGGTTGATGGTATAAAACATTGTGAGAAACGGCTCCCTCTTAAGTGCCATAGTTTTCGAAGAGAGAAGATTTTCCATGAATTTGATTTCAAGACCTCAGACTTAGAACTTGAGGTCTCGAAATCAACCATCTAAACGCAAACAACTTCGTGTGACAAGGGTGTTTTTTCTTTCGTTATTATCTCGCAACTTCAAAGACCAATTGAGCTCAAATTTTCACAGGTTTGTTATGTTATGCATATGTTGAGATACACCAAGTGAGAAGACTGGTCTTTGACAATTACCAATAGTGTACACAGCCTTTAACCACCAGAACTTGAATTCAATGCTCTAAACTGCTCGATGCCACCCCTATATTATCATTGTTATTACATTTTACTCTGGAGCCCCTTCCTCCACCAACTTACCTATTTGCAAGTGAACTTGAATCCAACACTTTACTGTCTTCATCCTCGCTCTGTGGATCTGCGTCAACGTCATCTCCATCTGGATCTGTGTAACGATTGTAGGGGGTGTCTGGCTCGTCTATCTTCATGTGGCCGTAATCCTTGTCTGTAGGATGGAACGTTGCTAGGATGTTCATCTCGTCCCACTTTATACCATCCCTGTGTAATAATAATAATAATAATAATAATGTAATAATAATAATAATAATAAAACCATCCCCACACTTGGTGTAGTGTAACCCATCTCAATAATATACGCATATGTTGGGCGCGATCCCGATCGCGCAACAATCAGTTGATCGCGCAATGAACATCTTTGCGCGTTTGACCGATTGCTGCGCGACCAATAGATCTTTCAATAGTGCAGCGTGTTTGGTCGGTAGCGTAGCGCGAACGGTTGATCGCACAGATTGACCGATGGCGATAGCGCCCAACACATACAATAACAAACCTGTGGAAATTTGAGCTCAATCGGTCGTCGAAGTTGCGAGATAATAATGAAAGAAAAAAACACCCTTGTCACACGAAGTTGTGTGCTTTCAGATGCTTGATTTCGAGACCTCAATATTCCAAAGCTGAGGTCTCGAAATGTTAAATTCATAGTTCAGCGTGCCAAAGCAAGACATTTCAATTCAATGATTTGTTGTGAATGTGACTCAATCTTTCACAATCAATATTTTTTGTTTTGTTCATGAAATAATTGTACAAAGTTAAGTATGAAGAAGAGTTACTGACTCGACTAAATACTTACTCAGGCTTGTTTGCTGGATCTTCATAATGACCTTTCGCTTTAAGAATACCCCTCTTCGGATTTTCAGACAGCTTTTCTGCCATATTTTGCCTCTCTCTGACAGCCAATGATGAAACAATCGATTAAAATAAGTTATTCTGTTTTTTTTTAGCACAAGTCTATCTTTTGTGTAAACAAGAAAGTCCATTGGGTTTCTGACTAGACTGTTGGAAGGGCGCCCTCACTCATCAACATTGTTCTGCTAATTTGTTATTTTGTGGGACACAAAACTTCAAGAAAACTGAATTTTTGTTCATAGAGTTGTCAGCGTTTTTTCTCTTTCCGTATCTTTCGAAGTTTTTAAAGTTAAACCCACAAATTCAGCACATGTTTACACTCTAACAAGTCTGAACCCTTTCCTCACCCCCCCCCCCCCCCAAAAAAAAGGATGAAGAAGAAGAGTTCAAAATTTGCATAAAGGTCATTTCAGTCAATGATGAAGAAATAACATTGAGCCGTCATCATCAGAAGAACGAAGCTGGAAGTGTAATCGTCATTTATTGGTGAAAAAACATTCTTGAATCCTTCCATTTTTTAAAACCAATTGTAATTTCAATGTTTGTATTATATTTATGATCGTAGATCTCTTTTGCTTTCGAGTTTTGAGGAAGAACGGATGAAACAGTCGTGTTTTTTTATGTTCAATTAGTTTCATTTTGTGCAATCGCTAAAAACTGCTAAACGCGCTGTGTGCATGCAGTACAAAATACACTTGATTACTAAATACTTGGGGGCAAAGACAAATACATAATGTATACAATGTACAATGAATCAAGAGAATGATGTTGAGGAAGTGGAAATTAATAATTCAGTTAATGGCGAATAAGACAAGACAAACTCGTACTAAAAGTGCAGGGTGTTTCCCGAGATGGGAAAACGTTTGTGTGTGTGTGTGGTGTTTGTATTGTTGTAATGCATTGCATATAGGCTGATTAAAAGGCCTAAGTTGGGACTTCCCCATCCTGAGTCAGTGTGTACTGTTTTGTATCGTGGTGTAAGTGTGATTAAAAAATACTATATTTTTGCCAGAACACAATGTTGTTCATTTAAACTAAGTGTAAAACACTGTAGGGATAAGTCAGCTACCAGAAGTGTAAATGATAAAATAAAATAAAAGTTTCCACTTTCCAGTCAGTGACTTCATAATATTCATGAGACGGGAATCAGGCCATTAAAAATGTCAGATTTTATCCCCTTAACAAAAAATCCTTAATAGGAGTCACTGAAAAAAAATAAAAAAAATAAAAAGGTAGGGGGGGCCTAGTACAGTAAATATTTTGTAGGATTTTTTAAGGGGAATAAAGTAAAAAACGGTCTGATTCCTATCTCTTGATGTCACAACAACGACAATGTTGGCCTGGCACGAGATGAACATTTAACAAAGTAAAATTTCTAGTTCCTGTTCAATTTTATTGCGACGTTAATATAGCAGACTAAATGGCTGATGCCATGAAAATATCTGCCTACTTACTTGGTTACAAGAAAACATTGTGAGACACGGCTCCCTCTGAAGTAACAAAGTTTCCATGAACGAAGCAATTTTCCAAAAATTTGATTGGAGACCTCAGATTTAGAACTTGAAGTCTCGATATCAAGTCTGAAAGCACACAACTTCGTGTAACAAGGGTGTTTTTTCTTTCATAATAATCTCGCAACTTCTACGACCAATTGAGCTCAAATTTTCACAGGTTTATTTTATGCATATTTTGAGATACACCAAGTGAGAAGACTGGTCTTTGACAATTACCAATAGTGTCCACTGTCTTTAAGTGTTAGGCCTATTTTTTAATTCAAGATGTTTCTCTTTCTACAGTATTTGATTTGATCCTGACCCATCATCTGCGAAGATGCTATCCCGCTCCTCATCTCAGGTTGAAGAACGCTACCGCATGCTGAGTGGTCACTGCCCCGACGAGAAATGCCAGACGAAACTCTACTTCCCGTCCTACGACTCGAGCATCGAGTGCACTGGATGCGGGCAGCGCCATGAGCGTGCATCCCTGAGTAATGTCCAGGAGGTCACCGACCCCGAAGTGGCGCTTCACAATATGGTCCGCAACCTCTTGGTCGGGAACGTTGTCCCGAAGCAGACAGCCGACTCGGTCAAGGTGCTTGGACTCTCCAACTACCACTGCAAGCTTCTCAGCCCTCTGTTGACATTCTACGGTATGAACAAACAGGGCAAAGCACAGCCGTTGACGTCGTTGAATCAAGGCAGTGACATGTTCGATTGCAGCATCTTAGGAAGCCGTAGCTTCCTGATCCAGCCCGAGCACATCGGGATTATGGGGTACGGACGTGACCAGACAGGAAGCGCAAAGTACCTGAAGGACACCCTAAACTTCATCAACCAGATGAACGGGACCGAGGAGGTTCTGATTCCAATCCACGCCGACGGGGACGGACACTGTCTCGTCCACGGCATCTCCCGCGCCCTCGTGGGGCGAGAGCTCTTCTGGCACGCCCTCAGAACGAGCCTCAAGAAACACTTCCTTGCGAATATCACAAAGTACAAGAACCACTTCAAGGATTTTCTTGACAGCAGCGAATGGACGCAGATCATCGCTGAGAGTGACCCGGATTATCTACCCAGCGAGACCGAAGCCTTTGGACTTCAGAATATTCACATTTTTGGATTGGCGAATGTTCTTCAGCGGCCGATCATTCTACTGGATTCTCTGGAAGGTCTTCAAAGTTCAGGAGATTATTCTGGTAACACTAATCTTTAGAAATATTACCCATTACAGCCAGATAGCCAACAGTAATTCTATTAGTCATTACTATTGTTATATGTTTTTGGTAATGAAATCATGCTTCATAAGTGAACTTAATCACTTTACATAGCTCACAAGCTTGAGGAAACTGTAAACAAGGGTGTGTTTGCTATGTGAACCAATAACATTGGGTTTACCTTTTACTCTTCCATGATATGGGTTCTGAGATATTTTAAGTAAAACCTACAGCTAAGAAAGCAGGTCCTACAAGGGCACAACACACAGAAGAATATAGTTCTTAGTCTGTTACTAAACAAAAGAATAAAAGATTCCAATCAAAGCGATGGCCTGCTCACAATCAAAAGCGACCACACCAGAGCTCAGTAGAAGCTAATTCGCCTCATAAAACATTGATGCAGTTTAGTTCGTAAGCAAAAACTGACAAATGAATTTATCTCCCATTTGCTACTTCCCACACCCCCTCCTCCCCCTCCCCCTCAGGTGTGTTTTTACCTGCGTTTGTTCCCCGTGAGTCCTGCAGTGGGAAAGACGGAGTTCTCAACAAGCCATTGTGTGTTGCATGGAGCAGTTCTGGACGCAACCATTTCATCGCGCTTGTAGGGGTGAAGGGTAAGGCACAGATTTTGTTTGACAGCATTAAGTTTGTGACCTAGATGAAAATACTTTAAAAGTAGGATTTGAAACTTTGCATGAAGCTGTTATTGAAAGCAGAACATATGCTCTGCAATTTTTTTTGCTGAGCAAAACATGAATTTAAGAACCAGTGGCAGCAATGTAAAATTTGATGACATTTTGGCCGGTAACCTCCTTTAACTAAGCATTTTTTTCTTCTCTGCTTAGCAAGTTTGTGCTGACATGCTTCATTAAACTAGCCCTGATGTGTTTTCTTTGATTTGTTCACAGGACGCCCGTTGCCCCGTCTGCCACGATGGATGCTAACCAAGGCTTGGGGAACTCCCCATGAGCTCATTGATTCATACATTCAATTTGATGAGGACGACATGTGCACCGTTGGAGGCAGTAGGTCACTACCGGTGAGATTTTGTTTCCTTATAGTGCAAGGAGTTTGAAGGTCAAAAGGTCAAAGTGGTGAACACTGAGTAAGCAGGTATGACCCGTATCAAAACCAAAACCTACGCTCACCTGTTTGAGAAACCCAGCCTGAAACCCATTACTTTTTCAAAAGGTCAAAAGGTCAAAGTGGTGAACACTGAGAAAGACGAGTTTGACCCTTATCAAAACCAAAACCTACGCTCACCTGTTTGAGAAACCCAGCCTGAAACCCATTACTTTTTCAAAAGGTCAAAAGGTCAAAGTGGTGAACACTGAGAAAGACGAGTTTGACCCTTATCAAAACCAAAACCTACGCTCACCTGTTTGAAACCCAGCCTGAAACCCATTTCTTTTTCAAAGTAATTGATGGGGGTGTAAGGTGGAGCCCAAGTCAGGCTGTTTTTTTGTTAATCCTGCGTCAGGGGATCTGTTGGGTTTGTCACTCAGACTTCATCCTTCATAAAAAGCAAACAATATTGTAATGTGTCGTGGTTGGATCTGGTGATCTTGTGTTGGATCTGGTGATCTTGTGTTGGATCTTGTGATTTTGTGGACATTGATCAAACTCGAGTTTCGGTGCCTAATGTATCATGGTGTGGGTTCGAATCCTAGTCAAGATACATCCAAAAGCAAGACACTTGACACCAAGGGGTCAAATAGGTACAAATGGGTACCAGTTGGTACAAATGGGCACAGATGGGCACCTGTGGGTACAAATGAGTACCAGTGGGTACAAATGGGCACAGATGGGTACAATTGGGTACCAGTTTGTAAAAATTGGCACAGATGGGCCCCTGTTGGGATAATTGAGTACCAGTGGGTACAAATGGGTACAGATGGATACCAGGAATATTCACATTTTTTAAATCTCATCCTTTGTTAGTTTAGACTATCATTCTTACCTTACACTGGTCCCTTCCTTCCTTCATCCGACAGGATAAGTATGTACAGAGGCTGGCAGCAGCCATGGAAGAAGTGTTTGTAGAGAAATATCATCTGCACCCAGCGGTCGTTGCAGATGTGCATCATTATATCTACAAACGAACTGGTAAGAAGTGTTGTAGTCGGGACCATGAAGTCCGATATCGAGACCGGAGACCTCCCCATCAAGACCAAGACCAAACTGAAACCACGTCCTCTGACTGAGTCCAAGACTGAAACAAGTTTGAGATTAAGACCGAGACCTCAATGACGGAGTGAGACTAAACCGGGTCCTCTGACTGAGTCCAAGACTGAAACAAGTTTGAGATTAAGACCGAGACCTCAATGACGGAGTGAGACTAAACCGGGTCCTCTGACTGAGTCCAAGACTGAAACAAGTTTTTAGATTAAGATCGAGACCTCAATGATGGAGCGGGACCAAACCATTGCGACCAAGACCGAGACTAAAACCGAGAACAAAATTTTTTTAAAACTAAGACATCCCCATCGTAGACTGCAGCCACAAGTAAAAAAAAACTGCCTCTAGCTACCGGGCACTCTCTGTGGTCTAGTTGGTAAGACATTTGCTCTAGAATTGTAAAGGTCCTGGGTTCAAATCCCAAGTAATATGCCTGTGATATTTCTCGCAGAACTCTTGGAAAGTTACAAGTGTACAGTCGATGTAATTGTAAAAACCAAATTTAAAGTCACATTTGAAAAATTGCTTTCAGGTGTTGTCGGAGTTCACCAGAACATCATCATTGAGAACACTCGCTGTGCCGTCGAGAACAAGCAGCTCTTCCGGTGCCTCCTGTGTAGCGCCCTCTCTCAGATCGAGAAGCGTAACATCCCGTTAGAGTGGCTGCGACAGGGCGGGGAGCTGTACGACCTCGCTAAAAAACTTCACGGTCGACTGCAGGAGGGGAAACTCTACGCCTTTCCACTGCATGGTGAGAATTTGTTTTTTAAGATTTTGTGCTTACAGGCTTTATGAAGTTAGGCTCCAGGGCTATCCATTCTGTTTGGTCAACATTGGTTAAGAGGAGATCATGTGGCAATGTTTATAATGCAATATAAACACAGTGAAGAGCTTTTTTGTAAAACAGGTGTGAAGAAAAAATGTAAATGACTTGTTTCCAAATTGTTTACAGAACTAAACTGCTCCTACGATGCGACGAAGGATGAACTGGTTCCAGATCAGTCTATGATGAGACCATCACAGTGTGCTTGGTGTCAGGGGTAAGGCGGGTCAGAACCCAGACCTAGAATAGATCATGAAAAATGACTGAAGTGTACTAGAGCAAATTTATCTCACTAAGAATGACTAGAGCGTGCTACATGTAGATCCAATTTATCTCACTGAGGGGATTGTGAAGAAAGTTACAAAACAATTCCCATTACGGGAAAGCTCCATCAAAGAAAGATGCCACAATAACACATCCTTTTTGTTTTTACCAACTCACACCTGGTATCTTCATGCAATTCCTTTTTCAAACAGTGGACCCTAATCTTTGAATTAGATCATGTGCAAGTCAGTAGTGCTGTTGACTTGGAAGGAAGGTTGGAGGGAAGGGGCTGGTTTAACCACCAGTTCAATCAAAGGTGGGAAGAGGGAGACAATTTTTGATATTAGTGAATAGACGGACTATGTTTTAGCTCTTGACGTGATGATTCTCCACTGAACTAATTGCAGGAAGCAACTGCGCCAGATACAGTCCGATGGTAGCATTGTCTACTTTAACGGAGATCGTACCAACACACCGGCTCCAAAAACTAAGTGTAACTGTGGATTCAAACACTACTGGGATGGACAAGAGTACGACAACAACCCAGCCGTGTAAGGATTTCACTTCTGTTCTTTTATTCTGAACCTGAAGCCAAGGACTTTTAGACAGTGAACTTGATCACTGTACTAGCCAAGGTTGTGTAACTTTTATATGAAAGCTTGGTAAAAAGATGGTTATGGTTGTACGCATCCTGCAAAATCATTTCCTTATGATCCTAGTTTTTTAAATATAAAAAGGAACAATACAAATTACCAATCAATCTGACCCATTCTTTTTTTTTTCTTAAAAAGTTTTCCAGTTTCACTGAAGTGGAAAGGGCAGTTCTTTACTGAGGATGTGATGTGGTTTCAGGGGGAGACGAACACTGCCCTCAACAGCAACGCTTACGAGATCGCCTCGGCACTGGTCCAGAAGCACTTTCCCGGGGAGTTTGGCAGCGAGAAGTTGGTCCAGCAAGTTGTGGAGACGATCCTCCAGAATGTGAGTTTATTTTTTCTTGATGAGTATAAACAGAGTACTTGACCTTTTTTGCTTTGTCCTTTAGATGGGAAGTAAAGTTGTTGGTCCTGTTTGGTCAATGGTTGTAAAAGAACCCAATTACAAGAAAAGGAGTTTGCCCTGGTGTTTCTAAATTCCTGACATTAAGTACTTTTGCTTTCAATAGACTGCAGCACAAGAGGAAGAGTATCAGCCAATCAGCTTGAAGGACATGCCAAGCACAAGCAGCGTCGACCAATCAGCATCGAGCTCCCCTTCCGTTGGGGAACACACTCCCGAACACCGTGTAGGTAAACCCGAACCAGGGGGACGCACTCCTAGACCTCGTTCGACCGATCTGGACGACCTTGCTGACAGAGCTGGATCCCCAGCTGGGAGTGGGAGTAGTTCCCCTAGGACACGGTACCCCAGAGACAAGAAAGGACCCGTGCTGGATGATATGCCATCAAAGATCATCCTAACTGGACTTGCAGTAAGTGGAATGTTACTCTTCCACTACGGCAGTCTAGTTTTCAAGTTCTGTTGCTAACAGAATACAACAACCAATTTCATAAAATGTGTTCGCACGTCCTGATTTCATAGAGATGCTTAACCATGTTAACTTGTTAAGAAACTATGTATTTCTGTATAATCATCACCATAGGCCCAGACATTGCTAATCTTGTGATTTGCACAGTTATTTTCAGGAAAAACTTCCAGTAAAAACTTCATGATTTTATGCCTACATGGGAAACATTGGGAGCTGTCAATTCAGCTCCATATCGTTTCTTTGACCCTCTTGTTTGAGCAACAATGGTGGAATATTGCATCCACTGATTAAATTACTTAAAATTGAATTCAAACGTACCAACCCTAGTATTACAAGATACATGTTTTTAAAAAATCCTCCCATCTGTTTCATCCCAGGCCAAGACGCTCCACAAGGAAGAGCTAGATATGAGCGAAGCCGAGAGGAATCTACGCAGACGTATAGAGGAAAGAGCGCCCTCTCAGCAGAGCAAAGCGTCATCGTCATCCCCATCGCCATCAGAGGAGACAAGAAAGCACAAACAATCGCCAGGCACTAAAGAGGGGCGTAAAAGTGAGGACAGTGACAACAAGATGGCCCCAGTTGCTATGGATACCGTAACGTCGGTGACAAAAGATGTGCCCAAGACTAAAAGGATCCGGCTGACTTCTTCAGATGGAAAGCAGGTAAATCTTAAGAGATCCTACGCAATGCTGGTGTTTTGTTTTCTTCATTATTTTCTTGTAACTTTGATTTGAGCCCGATTTATCACATGCTTGTTATTTTGTTGGAAAACACCCCTTGAAGATACTGGACTTTGACAATAACCAAAAGTATACCCTGCCTTTTAAGAGAATCTTTGTTTTCTTGGCTTTGTCGAGTCAGTTCCTTTGTGCAAACTACTCTTATTATTACCATCACTTCTTCGCCATGCAACTTCACATAAACAATTAAAAAAAACATACTTAAAGACTCATTTGTACATAAATACTTGACTCTTTTACTTCACTTTACATTGGAGCATCTTGAGTTTGGATTTCTTTGTTGCATCTTCTGTAGGCGCTTTGTAACCTTGGGAAAAAGGCGCCTTATATAAATGGTGATATATATGATGTATGTATTCAAGAAAAATGTTTCTGCCAATTGCAAAAGAAAATGCTGTTAGGTTAGACAGCAAATATTGGAGGATGATCTGGTAGAGATGTCTCAATTCCGAAAAGTCTACTCTAAGATACATTGCAAGACTGACACACCTCTTGTTGGACTGACACACCTCTTGGTGACAGTGCAGGCACTTTTGTCAGTCCTGGCAAACCTGGATTGTTGTTGTCTTTCTGTTGTCCTCAGTCGTGTAGTACTTTGTCTTCTTTTTTACTGCCTTTCCTCCTTTTTTATATCTTGATGTATCTCCCTTTTTAATGTTTTCCAATCCAGATGTATATATTTATATATTTAATGTTTTTAAGTGTTTTATCCTTTACGTATAAATTATTTGTATTTTTGTATTTTTATGTGAATTGCCAAATAAATAATAAAAAATAATAATAATAAGACAAGTTCTCAAAAGAACATTTGTTACCCATCCAGCAAGTAGATATACATTGTGTTACCACAAACCAATTTTATATTGATACCTCACCAAGCAATGCCTAAAATCTCATTTGCAAAATGCTTACCCAAAAAAATATTCTAAACAAAATGTTTTTATTTTTTTTGTTTTTCAAGGCAACACTCATCTTAGAGCCCAGCACAACGTTCTCGGAGCTCCAGGGAAAGATAGAAATGGAGCTGAACGTCAAAGCGGATAGTCAGAAGATCCGGTATGGGTTTCCTCCGAAGGAACTAACGGCGCCGATAGAGGGCCAAGAGAGCGAACCGGTACCCCTGCAGAATGGAGACAGGGTTACCGTGGAGGTTGTGTCATCTAAAGGTGAGACATGTATATACTTTGCTTGGTTTGTTTCTTAATAATTTTATGGGTGATATTTTGTTTTATCTACCAGCGTTGAGTTTTGGTCTATTGTTATTATTTGCCATAATGTTTAATGATTTTAATTTAATGTGGCGTTTTGTACTTTTATATGTTATTATCTAAATTTTTAAAATTCATGCTTTTATTTTCTGTGTTTTTGTAACATGTTTGTTGGAGGGGTCTGGGAGGGCACATCGCTTTGATGACATGTTTTTAAAACTTTTGCCTTACCCTGGACGGCCCCTGCCAACAAAGAATTATGTCCGAAGATTTAAAATAAAATAAATAAAAATAAATAGACATGTGGACAAATTGTGGCGTGGCGGGTCGAGCAGATTACAGCATTAGACTCAAGCTCTGGGCCCAATTTCATAGAGCTGCTAAGCACAAAAAATTGGCTTAGCATGAAACTTCTTTTATTGATAAAAACAGGATTACCAACCAAATTTCCATTTGTTGCATATTGCTTGTTACTGGTATTCAGCTGTTGTTTGCTTATCCTGAAAGTCCCAGAAAATGTGGTTTGTAATCCTGTTTTTATCGAGGCAAAAATTTCATGCTAAGCAAATTGTTGTGCTTAGCAGCCTTGTGAAATTGGGCCCTGGTGTTTCCTATCAGCAGAGTACGGGTTCGAGTCCCGGTCTTGTCACTTGTGTCCTTCACCAAGACATTTACAATGTAACCATTTTTGCTGCGTCCTTCAGATGGGACGTAAAGCTGTAGGTCCTATGTTAGTGTAATGTTCTTAAAAGAACTCAGTGCACTTGGTATAAAGAGCAGGAGTTCGCCTCGGAGTTCCTGGTTTGATCGGAAACAAATTGTGCCACAGCACCTTGTAAACCATAACATGGTGCTACATGTATGTAAAGAAATGTGTCTCATACTTTAAGCTCCACACTACCTTACAGGAAAATACTGAATGTGGAAGCGCCTTGACCGTCACTGAGTGACGGCTATAAGCGCTGTATAACTGTATAAGAAACCACTATTATTTTTTATTTATGGTAAAATTTGATAGCCATGGTAGCTCAGGGGTATGTTTTGACGCCCAAAACAATTTCTTCAATGAGACAATGTTTTCAAAATTAATTAATTTTGTTTTAGTGACAGGTCAGCCCATGGACACGGGGTTCTCAGACCGGGCTCAACACTCACTGAGCACCATACCGGGCTCTTCCACTTTCCCAGAGGTAGGATCAAACAGATTTTCAAACCGAGAGGAGATCATGAGGGGCATGGAAAGTCTACAACAGGAAACAGGTATAGGCCATTCATAAATATGCAAATGAATGTTAATTTATTCATCACATGCTATTCTTCTAAACTGTCAAGCAAATTGGTATGTAAATTCATGATGTTAAACATGTTCACTGTCAGATTAACTTCCCATCATGTTTGTTGGATCTGAGATGTATTATATGCTAATTTATGTTAATTTATTCATCATGTGACAATCTTGACCTCTGTTACTCCCTTTGGCATGTTTTGTCCGATTGCATCCTGCTAAAAATTGAGGCCAACTCAACTGATTGAAATGCAAATGCATGTTAATTTATTCATCAGGTGACAATCTTGACCTTCGACTCTACTCATTGAACCTGATGGCGACGCTGACCAACACAGACATGTGGACCTACGTCCAGCAGCACAGTGCATTATTTGAGAGGGGTGGTACATTCTATGCTATCGTCGAGAGGGACTTGGGGCTGACGGATGGCAAGCACTTTGTGTTGCCGTCGATTCAAAATAAGGTAAGATTTTGTTTTTATAAGTGGCCTTTCCACATTTTGACATTTCTCGTTGCGTGTTGTGGCTTAGCGGTTAAGAGAATCCAACAGAGTTTTGGGCCCAATTTCATAGAGCTGCTAAGCACAAAAATAGCATGCAATTTTTTTTTCCTTGATAAAATCTCCAAGTGATGTTAAGGAAAAGCAATTTACAGCTGAATACCAGTAACAAGTTATATGCAAATTGAAAATTTGATTGGTAATCCTGTTTTTATCAAGGAATAAATTTCATGCTAAGCAAATTTTTGTGCTTATTAGCTCTATGAAATTGGGCCCTGGTGGCTTAGTCATCAGGGTGTGGGTTCGAATCCCAGTTATGACTCTTGTGTCCTTGAGTGTGACACTTTACTATTTAAAAAAATTGCTATTGCTTCTCATCACCCTGGGGTAATCAATATTAGTTGTGTTTTACCCTGACACCACTGCATGTAAAGCACTGATCTGTATTTTCCCGAGTCCTTTGAAAAACAACCCAATACACCGGAATATTACCATGTGGGATTTGAACTTGGTAGCTGAGGCAGTTTGATTCCTACGTTTTTAGCGGGTACCATTTTTGTTGTTACTAACAACTGAACTATCCCAATTATGATGTAGTTATCATGGTTGGAGCCGTTCTTCAAATGAGGCTATCCTTGTCTCCCAATCGGGGGATGACGACCTCACCTTTTACTTAATTAATTGTGCATTGTTGTTTTTATTTACTTTGACTCCTTAGAAATTTACTTACAACGCGATGGAAGACCGTATTGAGATATGCCTTGAGCCCATTGGACATTTTCCAATAAGACCCGGTGTAGATGAATCCGACAGCCCATCGACAAGTCGACCTTCCCAGCACCCAGTTGACCTCGAGGAACAAAGGTCAGAGTTCATCACCGGCGTCCGAAGCAAACTGAAAGCCGGCAGTAGCGGAGTTGTGACCTCCGGGGGTCAGCAGGTTGGGGGTTACAGGGCCTTCTCCGGGCACGGTCAGACTCTGGCGTCCGGAGCTGGACAAAGACTTTCTGAAGCTCCCGCAGGCTCATCAATGACTGAGGATGCATGGGAGTCGCCAAGGTGGGCCCAGTACCAGAGGGAGTTCAACAAGCTATTGGAAGGGCGGGGGATGGCACCTGATATGCCAGTCATGCAGTCACAGTCTGTTGCTGTTGAAATGCCAGAGGAGTCACCAGGAATGCAAGTCGCAGACAGGCTTGACAACAATGTGCAATCCGAGTCGAGCGCGGAGCTTCAAGGAACTGTAAGCCAGAGCTTAGAAAATGCCGCCTCGGGTGATGGACTGAACAAAACAGCGACTCATGAGCATAGTTCAACGGGATTTTATAGCAGCACCAGTCTAAGTGTGAACATGTCACCACGGGATGAACTGAATACGGAAGAGTCCATAGATGTGAGGGGGGAATCAGATGCAATGGAGGTTGACAAAACCAAAGGTAATGAACAGCACGCCTTGCCTTCACCCCTCCTTCCAATGGAAGTGGACTTGACCCTAACTGACAATACCCAAATTAACTCTCAACCTCATACAGCAAGTGTAGAGACCACAGGAGTTGACACCAGTCCTGTATCCAGTCAGACACCCCTCGGAGAAAGTGATGCATCCCAAGATTCGGACAGTTCTCGGGTGTATGTTTCTAAGCGACTGGGCCCTGGGTACATGGTGCTTGTTGAGCAGCCATCAGCTGAGCCGAGCGATTCTGATGAAGGGGTGACCCATAGTGAAACAACATGATGAAAATCAGATACAAAGTTGAACTTAGCGGTAATTGTCTAAAGTTACAAAATGTAGCATCACGCGCCGAAATCAGGCAGTTCTCAGAAATGGTTGATTACTATCGAAGTTGATACAACTGTGATAATAATATGAATTGAAAGGATTTCAAGTGCTCCAATCTATAACCTACATGTACCATCTGCCTAGGCAGTAGTTATTTCATTGTAAGCAGGACAGTTCTTTTCAGAACTCAACTAAGTAGTCTCAACAATTCCGCCGAAATCTACTCTGCATTTATAAATAGCAAGACAAGTTCTAAAAGAACAAGTCTATGGTATTACGTTTATTAGGTAATAATAAATAGGACAGTTCTTTTCAGAACTAAGTAGTTTTCAAAATTTAAAAATTTACTCTGCAGCAGTCATGGCAGTAGAATAAAATTAATAGGCAGACAAAATCTCAAAGAACAAGCATACAGTACACTTTATAAGCAGGTCAGTGCTTTTCAGAACTACATGTATTATGTAGTCTCAACAATTCAAAAATCGACCCCGCTACAGTAGAAGTAGGACGACAAGTTCTGTAAGAACAAATGCGCGGTAGTAGTTAATAAGCAAGACAATTTTTTTCAGAACTAAGTAGTTTCCAAAATTTGGAATCTACTCCGCAGCAGTCATGGCAGTAGAATAAATGGGCAGACAAGTTCTCAAAGAACATACAGTACACTTTATAAAGCAGGAAAGTGTTTTTCAGAACTACATGAAAGTAGTCTCAAAAATTCAAAAATCAACTCCGCTGCAGTAGAAGTAGGAAGACAAGTCGTGGAAGAACAAATCTGCGGTAGTAGTTAATTTAAAAGCAAGACAATTTTTTTCAGAACTAAAATTTGGAATCTACTCTGCAGCAGTCATGGCAATAGAATAAATGGGCAGACAAGTTCTAAACAAACAAATAATGGTATAGTTAACATGGTTAATAAGCAGGGCGGTGCTTCTCAGAACTATCTCGAAAGTCAACAGTTTTTGAAATCTTCTCCGCAGTCAGTAATGGCAGTAAAATATAAATAGCAAGGCAAGTTCTCAAAGAACAAATCTACACAGCAAAGTATGGTGTTACCGCAAACTGGACATGCATTAATTCAAGTTGATGTATTAAAGACACTGGACACTATTGGTAATTGTCAAAGACTAGTCTTCACAGTTGGTGTATCTCAACAATATGCATACAATAACAAACCTGTGAAAATTTGAGCTCAATCGGTCGTCGAAGTTGCGAGGTATTAATGAAAGAAAAAAACACCCTTGTCACACGAAGTTGTGTGCTTTCAGATGCTTGATTTCCAGACCTCAAGTTCTAAATCTGAGGTCTCAAAATAAAATTCGTGGAAAATTACTTCTTTCTCAAAAACTGCTTTACTTCAGAAGGAACTGTTTCTCACAATGTTTTATACTATCACCTCTCCCCATTACTTGTAATCAAGAAAGGTTTGACGCTAATAATTATTTTGAGTAATTACCAAAAGTGTACACTGCCTTTAACTATTTACACGTACATATAGTAGAGATGTGTGAATCTCCAGATGTGTACGTGCATATGGAACAATGGGATTATACCACATGTGTGTGTGTCTTAATTGCCACATTTTTTCAATTCTGAAAGTAAAACTTGATATTCATAATGAGTGTCTACATATAATTATTATTTTATCCCATTTGGAGGATATGCTATACTGATTTAAATCCTTTTTGCTGTAATCAGGTAATCTGAAAATAAAAATACCTGTTGAGGAATTTTGAAGTTGGTACAGTTTCGCCTAAATATGTTCTCTGATTATATTGAGGGCAAATTGTGCTCATAGATTTTATAAAATAAGGCAACTTGTATAAAGTATTCTTTATAATTTGTAATTTGTAGATAATTTAAAGAAAACTTCAGCTTCAACTTTCAACCTTTGAGGTGACTTATCCTGTGACATGTAAATAGACCCTTCCCATGAAATATGTAAATTGCACATAGCACGTGCGCACTAACGTTTTGGTTGGCAAAATGAGGGAACATTGCGCTGTTTTGTATACGGCTAATGGGTGCTCGACGCAGACGCGACTGTGCGTCTGCTTAGCGCACAATTCTATGGCGTTTGCCAACCAAAAGGGTCTGTACGCATGCGTGAATGTAATTAGCATATTTCATGGGAAGGGTCCATTGCACATGGCGTGCGCACTAACACTACTTGTTGGCAAAATGAAGGAACATCGCGCTTTTTTATATGGGATGAATTTATCAAATGCAAATTTAGGATGGTTTTATCACCTTTTGGCAACCATTATTGGAGTTATAGATTCCAAGGAGCTTTTGGGAACAGTATCCTCAGCACTAGAGAAGAAGATCAAAGAGGGTCTCTGTATATATCTTAAAGACAGTGGACACTATTGGTATTTGTCAAAGACATGTCTTCTCACTTGCTGTATCTCAACATATGCACAAAATAACAAACCTGTGAAAATTTGAGCTCAATGGTTATCGAAGTTGCGAGATAATAATGAAAGAAAAAAACACCTTTGTCACACGAAGTTGTGTGCTTTCAGATGCTTGATTTCGAGACCTCAAGCTCTAAACTTGAGGTCTCGAAACCAAATTCGTGAAAAATTACTTCTTTCTCAAAAACTATGGCACTTCAGGGGGAGCCGTTTCTCACAATGTTTTATACAGTCAAACTCCCCATTACTCGTTACCAAGTAAGGTTTTATGATAATAATTATTTTGAGTAAACACAACCACAAGAGAAAATACAATTAGCTGTTGTAAACTGCTTACCAACCAAAAGGACCTTAAAGGAAAATTACAGAATTGGTTGTTGCTAACGAAACAGTTGCTGGCAGTGTAAGCACTTTATGTAAACCACCATACATGTATACATAAACTGACAAACCTGTTGAAGTTTGAGATCGATTGGCCATCTGGGTCACGAGAGAATAGTGAAAAACCGATTACAAACTTGGCATTGCATCGATGCCAAAATAACAATGAATAAAACGCTCACTGAGCAATAAACTCAAAACGCGAAATTAGATTATTTGTTTCTCATCAAATATGACATTTCAGACAGAAATATTGCAAGGGATGTTTTCAACTATCATCAACATTAGACCGTGTAAGTTTTATGTAAATCTGTGATCTTCACGATTTTTGTTTCTTACCAATTCTGTAATGTTCCAACAATAATGCCAGAAATGCTTGATGTTTCGACCTTAGCAGAGTCTTTCATCATAGACAACATTTTACCTGGTCCTTATGTATCTTACACAACTCGAGTAGCAATTTACTGGGAAAAAAAATATAACAGTATTTTGTTAATAAAACAAGTAGTTCTCATTTTATTTATTTATTTATTAAATTTGAAATCTTTGATTATTACAACACCAATTTGTGTTTAACAGTCTACATTTGTTTGGTAATTATATAGAAGAACAATAAAGTTGCGAGCCATTTAAATTCAGAGTGATGTTTGTACTTGTTTATGTTTTTACTTCAGAAATGTCTAGTCTACCCGAAGTGTTATTGTCTTTAAAGACCCTGGACACTATTGTAATTATCAAAGACCAGTCTTCTCACTTGGTAGATCCCAACATACATGTATGCATCAAATAACAAACCTGTGAAAATTTGAACTCAATTTGTCATCAAAGTTGCAAGACAATAATGAAAGAAAAAACACCTTTGTCTCACAAAGTTGTGTACTTTCAGATGGTTGGTTTCGAGATCGTATTCTGAGGTCTCAAAATAAAATTAGTGGAAAATTACTTCTTGAAAACTACGTTACTTCAGAGGGAGACGTTTCTCACAATGTTTTATACTACCAACACAATGACTTGTTACCAACTAAGGTTTTATACTGATAATTAGTTTGAGTAATTACCAATAGTCTTCACTGCCTTTAAGAAAAATCATTTTAATATTAATACAGGAATTTTTCAAAAAGAAAATATTAAACCCATCACACTTTCGCATATAAGGTGCACCTTATTTAAACAAAATGTTTAAGAAAAAGACAACAAGACAAAGACACTTGATATATTTCTCTGAGTAGATATTTTATTCCTTTTTTATAGTTATTAAAAAGTAGCTTTAAAAATGTACACAACCATATGAACTCAGCCCGCTCTTTCTCACACTCTGGCCCATCACTATGGAACGAACTCCCCCCTAAACTCCGACAACTCACTACATATTCCAGCTTCAAAACCCATTTGAAAACTTATTTGTGTGCTTGACTATATTCTTCGCTATCTGGCTTCGGCATCTCTCCTGCGCCAGGAGTGTCTTTTAGACAGACATGGCGCATTATAAATTGCCACTATTATTATTATTATTATTAATAAGAAATTCACTTCATTTTGGATTTCCACATGGCCTTATTATACACAGATAGAAGGTTATACTTAGTCTTTCCCACATAGCAATGGTAACTTAGCAATGAAAACAGACAAATCCACTTAGTCTATCCCATCAATGCTAGTCTTGCCCCAAGACGATATTGCTCAATATTGGATAGTGTACTGGGCTCAGTTGTAACACGCTAAATCGCACCCTTCTATGACTGGTTTGTGGGGCAAGACTAGTCTCCAACATAGTCTGGCGAGCTATTCATAGGAGGGCCCGCTTTAGTGAGTTACAACTGAGCGCAGTACACTGTACAATATTGAGCAATATCGTCTTGCGGCAAGACTACGTGTATATAATCAATGCACCAATAACAAAAAAACACTCAGGTACAATGTACATGTACTGCAGAAATGTGTATGTACTCTGATCATCGGCCAATTTCAAACCACGGCTTTGGGACTGACTTGAAACCATCATTTGAAAATGTGAACTTTAGCCAAAGCCAAAGCCAGAGCCCAAAGCCTGGTTCAACTTCCTGTGAATGCTTTGTGTACAGCATGTTTTTTGTCAGACCTTGGCTTTCACTGTGGGTGTTTTGCAAGAGTTGAACTTTTCTGCGTAATTGAGACGATGGTGCTGACCAATCAATTACACTAGTTGCTCATCAGTTTACACAGTAAACATTCTCTAGTATTGTGACTGGTCCAATGCGTTGAGGGATAGATACGATTGGTCCAATGCATTAAGGGGCAGAGCCTAATTAGCAGAAGTCAAATGAAACATTATTACAATATTGAAATAAAATAATTATAATGAGTACCACACTAACAACAAAGAAAAGTGCTGACATCTATGAATTAACTAAATAATACGTAAAAAAATATTTCATGAAACGATATAAGCGTAATTTGAAAAAGTCAAAGACAAGAAATTTGGTTAGTAAACATAAACTATAATATAATGTTATACATTCAAATGCCACATAGGTTTCTGATAACATTAATCCTTTAGTTGCCATAGCGATGCTGGATATGACTTCTGTGTTTCCATGAAGTGGAATACCTGTTCACCTTGTTAATTATAGGAACAAGTTGCCTTGGATTTGGGTGAGTTGGTCTTTGAAAAGCAGTTGAAACCATTTGTTATGAAATGAAAATGGTTAGATAGATAATTTAAAAGGTTGAATATAATGATCCACACAAATATGCCTCGAAATTGCACGATTTCCCTTTCACGTTGCGAAGACCTTGTTAGTTCACCACGTAAAAGGAAAACCGTGCAATTTCGAGTGATACATGTGTGGATCATTATAATCTACTCGAAAAATATCTTTCTAACCATATGCATTTAATAACAAATGGTTTCAAACGCTTTTCAAAGACCGACTCGACTGATCCAAGGCAACGCGTTCCTTTAAGTATTATCAAAAAGTGAAAAGTGCTTTGTTTTGTACACATCGCTTTGTGTGCACCTAGTTGTTTTCCTTCATATTTACGAGGTGACCAAGGTGTTTAGGAATAGGAGAATAGAATGCTAGGTGGCAGCAAACTTCAGGTTAATTACCATCGTTTACATTGTTCTTGGCATGCGGTAGCCTGAACGTCTGACGTCATTCTTCGAGGCTCGTGAATAACGCCAGAGACCGGCCAAAAAACCGGCGTGTGGTTTGACCTTTGGCCTCTCATAGAGATACGCACAAATTCTACAACAACATTGCCAAGCAAGTACCGTATCCACAAACGTGGACACACACGGGAGCGTTCAGTCACTGCATATCCAATGTTACCATTGTACCCAATGGAATCACTGGATCTGAATAGCTGGTACCTGTCTTTATCCTTGCGGATAAATAGCGGATAAAGACAGGAGCCCAGTCTAGGCCTGCGGAAGTTACCAAGTACAGTGGATTTACCTGGCAAGTCTGCTGCCACCTAGCATCCCAAAAGTCCCTAACTAATAGTTCATCAACAAATTCTGTTCTAGTTATTGTTTTAAGCTACAAGTCGTGCGAGTTTTCACACAAAAATTGAGGCTTGTTAAATAAAAATATCTCCACCAAAAATGTTAAGTTTGCTGATTACTTAATACACTAAATTAAATCATCATAAAAACAAAAAATTAAACAAGTTTCTAAAAGAAACTATATATAAGGCACTTCCACACGCAATCAAGTAACACATATTTTTTCTTAAATACTGCTCTAATGAAAACATTAAGCATTGTTAAGTAGAACAGAAAATGAAAACAGGTTTATAATGCAGCATTATTAATCTCTATTAATGTAATCGGTCAACATGGTCAAAAGTAGACGGTGCACAGACAAGGCTGCGTATGTTCAAGTACTAATTGTTAAAGGAACAAGTTGCCTTGGATCGGTCGAGTTGGTCTTAAAGAGCGTTTCTGACCGTGTGTTATAAAATGCATTATGGTTAGAAACATGTTTTAAAAGTAGAATACATTAATCCACAAACATTTTCCTCGAAATTGTGTGGTTTTCCTTTTACTTAGCAATCTAACACAGTCAGCCTTTTATGGGAGTCAAAAATTTGATTCCCATAAATGGCCGACCATGTTTGTCGACGAGGTAAACATGGTAAAAGGAAAACCACACAATTTCGAGTGATACTTGTGTGGATCATTTTATTCTACTTTTAAATATCCTTATATAAGAAACGGTTACAAACAGTTTCAAAATGTTCAAAGACCAACTCGACCGATCCAAGGCAACGTGTTCCTTTAAGGATTGGTTTTTACATCTGATTGCTTTTTACGTCTTTCTTAATATTTAACGAGTACAATGGCTGACAGTTTTTCTGGGTTTTGTTAGGGTAAAAACAAGTAGACAGAATATCATGTCTGTACAAAGAATTAAGGAAAAGTTTCCGTATGGCGCCACCACTTTTTCATTTGATATCAAATAATATAGTATCTAATTTACCTGAATGAGATTTCCCTTTTTGTAAAAATGAATGAAAAAGTGGTGCATGCAGAATCTGTTTGTATGGTAAATGATAAACTGTGCAAGACTTCCTTTATGAATATTCAACACCTACATGAATATGTAATCAGTTAGTATTAGACGGGGAACAATCAAGTGGCGAATGTTTAAGTACTAATTGTTTGGACTGGTTTTTATAAAAGGGTCAAGACATTATTTTGGTACCTAGCTTGCTCAGTTTCTTTAAAAGTGGGCTCTTCACGGTAGACGGAAAAGGAGACCCAGTAGAGGACCCTACGTCATCACCGTGATATGAATAAAACATTTAGGTCAGGTCATTCCCTAACCCTAACCCTAACCCTAACCCGCTTTGACTCAATTTCGATTTGACATCCGACCCGACACCAAACATGAATTATGCATACAATGTTTTATTCACATGATCAAAGTCCATGACGTACGTCCTCTACTGGGTCTCCTTTTCCGTCTACCGCTCTTCACACAAGCTTACAAATGAATTTCTAGTGTTTTCCAGTTTCTATGGATGCCCAGCACTAAATAACACATTGCAAAAAGGAATGGAATGAATCAGGTGATCAGTGAATACATGTGATTGCATGCCTGCGTACACTGACAAGTTTGCATTGAACTAGTCTTGCCCCAAGACGACACTGCTCGATTCTGGATAGTGTACTGCGCTCAGTTGTAACTCGCTGAAGCGCGCCCTCCTTTGACTGGTTTGTGGGGCAAGACTAGGCTCTGTCGTAGTCTGGCGAGCTAATATAATAAAAAACTAGCAGAGACTAGTCTTGCCCCACAAACCAGTCAGAGGAGGGGGGCGCTTTAGCGAGTTACAACTGAGCGCAGTACACTATCCAATACACTATCAAGCGATACCGTCTTGGGGCAAGACTAGCATTGAGCATGTTGAAAAAAAAAACTTGTTTTGGAGGTGTGATATTCTACTTTCTTCACATGGTCCAAATGGAATGTTTGTGAACAGCTTGAACAGATACATGTAAATAGTGAGTCAATTCACTGACACTTTTGCATTGAAATAATGTATTTTCATTTTTGAGGACAAACTAAAAAATCCGGTGCCCAATTTCATAAAGCCTGTAAGCACAAAAACTTGCTTAGCACCAACAAACTTAAGGAATAAATTAAATGCCCTAGTACCAGTGGTGATGAGCTTAGAAACTATACCAGAAGCCACTTATTTCATGTACATTAATTAACTTACATTTTTTTCAAAATGCTACCTTGCTAAAAATTGACGAACAGATAAAAATTGGGAATGCTGGCGAAACAAAAGTCACTGTTTGCTTGGCCATGTTATCAGCCAAACTACTTGGTCCTAATTAAAAATCCCACTGTACAATTAAGTTGCCTTTAAAATGACTGGCGTTTATCTAAAAAGAATACAAGGTTGGCTACAACGGCAACACTCTATCAAAATATACAAAATATATACTTCATGTTCTTCAACAGGGTTAACTCGCCATCACATGAGGGCGCTATTTGACAACGCTTTGGGGGTGCATTTAGTTGTAGCATAGAGTAGGGAAATATATTGTTATTCATTGGTGGTAAGGAAATTCAATGGTAATTTCTAACTTCTGTATTTTTATGAATTTAAAAACTGCGAGGCAGTGTGGCAACATCATTGTTTCCACCCATGTTGATCCTTACAAATAGTGCAATAATCACCTCATACTGTCATAGAACTAAGCCGATAATATTTATGTGCAGTTCATGAAGTTTTTGTTCATTAACTTATCGTTAACTACCTCTGAACTTGATGCACTTGTAATGAATATTCATAGCTTCATGAACTTTGCTGAACAAAACACTAGCCTTAGTTAAGCCATTTTCAGTTGGTTTAATTTGTTCCGATAACAGATTCTTTACTTTCCATTTGGTCAGTTTCTGAGAGGAGTACCGGTGAGCAGAACTGCTTCTTGTCGCAAATCTCCTGAAGGCCCTGAAAACAACAAAGAGGCAAAGTGGTAAATAGTGTCATAATGATTACAATATTTATAATGTGTCCTTTCCAGAAGCATTTAGCATCCCAAAACTCAATTGTGATAACAGAAAAAAAAAGAAGAAAAAAAAGTATCATGACTTAAAGTCAAAGTATACCAATAGTTTTTGGTGTTGTAAGATCCAGTGAGCTCCACTCGGTCGTAAAATCCTAATAATGAGGTCAGGCTAATCACTTCACCCGTTCAACTTTAGTATTTGATCTCAACCAACAAACATAGGAATATGACAAAATCTTTAAAGATGAATCTTTTCGATGTGTGAGAAACATTTTGACATTTACCTCTCCGGCGTATGATAGCAGAGGTGATACTTCACACACCACTGGGTAGTCATCCACGTCGTTAGCTCTCCGACTAAAACAAAATATGAAATCATAATGAACAAGTTGTAAATATATCTGCTAATATTTGTTGGACTGTTCTGATCAAAATTCTGAGTTGTTAATCCACCGGTTCTTTCACTGTATCAGAACCACCACTACTAGTAATTAAAGTCACATGGAAATAGATTTGTTTTTCTTTCAAACATAAGAGTATATGCTTACGAACAATAAAACAATTTTTTTAGTAATTGTTTGTCACGATTTATATGCTTAAAAAATATATAAAGTTGTTTGGGGGCTGACTCCGCCTACCCCTTTTGTGACGTCAATCGAGGCAGACTTTGCCTGCAATGCGTATAGTAAACACACGTGCAAAGTACAAGTCGTGAGTTGGTACATTCCAAAAAGTGTTTTTCTGCATTCAGCAGCAATACACCTGGTCGGCATTGCCGGAAAAAAAAAAAAATTATTTTTTTTTAAATGTACAAACTCACGATTTGGTCCGTACATGTACTTTGCAATTGTGTTTACTCTACGCATAACAGGCAAAGTCTGCCTCGATTGAAGTCACGAACAGCGCCCTCTCGGGTCGGGGTCTACTCTTAAATTTGTAAATAACATAAGAAATGATTTTTTAAAACCTTAGCTAACTGTTTATTCACATTCCGGTCATCAAAACACATATATTAGTGACAAAAGTTTTATTTTGAAAAAAATACCACTTCCAGGTGACTTTAAATCTATGTACATTCATGTACAAGTACATGGTGTTTTACTGAACCTTACTCTAGATTGTCTCTCCACCATTAATTTCAAATACTACTTTATTGATAAGTAAATATGGAACACACGACTAAACAAACAATCACACATCCTTTAAACCATTTGGAGACTTCTAAATAAGTAAAGCCCTTCATGTAAATATGAAAGGCGTAAGGCAATGCAAAATTTGTACAAAAAAATTATACTTGCGGCATATGCTGTGGAGCAACATGCAGTCAAAAACAAGAACACCGAACCCCTTTTCTTTTTGATAAGTGCACTGTTTTTCTGTTACGCGCTTTACACATTACACAGGACCGGCGACTTTACATCCCATGAAAAGGACGTAGCAAAAATGGCTTGTTGTCGTGCATAAAGGAACGTTACAGAATTGGTAAGAAACAAAAATCGTCAAGATCACAGATTTACATAAAACTTACACAGTCTAATGATGATGATGGTTGAAAACATCCCTTGAAACATTTCTGTCTGAAATGTCATACTTAATGAGAAATAAATAATCTAATTTCGCGTTTAGAGTTTATCGCTCAGTGAGTGTTTTATTCTTTTTTGTTTTGGCATCGATGCAATGCAAACTTTGTTAGCGGTTTTTCACTATTCTCTCATGACCCAGATGGCCGATCGATCTTGAACTTCTCCTGGTTTGTGCTTACTCTGCCAGGAGCTTTTTTGCTACATGTAGCAAAACCAATTCTGTAACACTCCTTTAAAGGACACAGAAGTTCCAACCGCGACTCAACTCAAGCCTATACATTCTGCTGAACAGTAACACCAGAGCTTGAGTCTGGTGCTCTTATCCGCTTGGCCACAACAGGCCACATTTCAACATCAATTTTGTTGTCGTTCCAATTTGCATGAAGTATGAGAGAGGCTTAAGATGTACATGTACAGAGGCGTTTGTGAGAAGCATGGGCTATGATTAAAGGAACACGTTGCCTTGGATCGGTCGAGTTGGTCTTTGAAAAGCGTTCTATAACCGTTTGTTATAAAATCGGTATGGTTAGAAAGATGTTGTAAAAGTAGAATACAATGATCTACACAAATATGCCTCGAAATTGCGTGGTTTTCGTGTTACCTCGTCGACAAACACGGTCGGCCATTTATGGGGGTCAAAAACTTGACTCCCATAAATGGCCGACCGTGTTAGTCCGCGATGTAAAATGAAAACCGTACAATGTTGAGTGCTACTTGTGTGGATCATTGTATTCTACTTTTAAAACATCTTTCTAACCATATGCATTTCATAACAAACGGTTTCAAACGCTTTTCATAGACCAACTCGTCCGATCCAAGGCAACGTGTTCCTTTAAGAATCCCTGGTACCCAGGTTAAGTAAACCAATGTTGGGTTGTAGGCAGTATCCGAATTGGTGGCTACATCTACGGCTACAATTCGTTGGCTCAGGTCTTTAGTCTGTTAGTGCAGTTTGTATAGATTTCATGAAATTGATTTTGCATATTTAGGAGCTCCTGGCAAATGACGTTTGTTGATCAAAGGTGGTCTCAAAAGTAATTGTTAGCAAAACGAACATTCATTTTCTTACATGTCTTAGAAAAGTGCTTCTGGCTTTTGGTTCATTTTTCAATTTTAACATGAATTATCACTTTAGGACCTTTTAATTATTACGAGTATGAAGTTGTAACTAACGAACTTGTAGCACTGAGCCAACAAACTGTTCCTCTGTTGATAATGAAGAACATTAGTTAACGCATGACGCAGAAATCTAGCCGCAGCCGTAGCTTTAGTCACCATTTCGGACCTCGCCTGTGATACGAACATATTTACATGTAGTGTATGTATATACGTTCCAAATTCCAAATTAGCAGCTAAGCAAAATCCAGTTTTTTAATTCCACTATTAAAGCAAGCACTGGCAGCAAACACGCAGTCACAAACGATACATTACAAAGTTAAGCAACTGCAGCTTGTTAAACAAAGAGAAAAGTTTACGGCACAGCAAGACTCTGTATCTGGTTTTCCAATGACAAACTTGTTCCTATAAGCACAAAAAATTTACTACAGATCAATCTATTTTGGATACTGGAAAAGCAATAACAGCTAAAGAATCATGTGATCAAGTGACCGGTTCTCTGGTTATTTTGAAGCATTCTACATTCTTGTTATTGGTCGAAATTTGCACAAGTCTAAGCTTGGGCGATATCACGATATTATCGAATATCGCGATACTACTTTGGAAACAATTTCGATATCGGATCGATTTGGTTTTAATCGAAATATCGATTATATCGCGATATCGATTAAGTATCGCAATATCGCGATGTATTTCCTAGCTGAGACATCTTGCACCCCATAGATTTGGAATAAAACCAGAAGAATAGGTCATTAGAACACCTCTCTTATGCTATGACTGTCTCTTCTACAACTTTCACTGGGAGTTTGATGTCAAATTTAATTAATTGTGATTTATTGTCGGCGATCTATCGTGAATGAAAATAAATCGATATCGCCCAAGCTTACACAAATCGGCACGCAATTGGCAAGCTTGTGTACGGGGAGAACCCTGTGTACATGGTGTAATGTATTGATAATGTTGATGTACAGAAATTAGGCACCTTTGTACATTCTCCGAGACCTTTCCACTACCCCTAGGCGGCGTTCGAACCCTGTATCGAGATGAAATTACCTAAATATTAATCCTAGGCAAGGTATACATTTGTTTTCGGGAACCGTTTGATCAGTCCCTTACAGACCGAGTATTCGTTTGGTCTTTAGAACCGTTGATTGTAGTACAGGTGTACAAACAATTAACTAACCTGTGAAAATTGCATTTTAAAAATGGTCACAATTTCAGATATCATCGAAAATCCGAAGCGGTTATGTCCACTCATGAAGAAAGTAAAAAAAACCAATAAACAGTCAACCAATCTATGACACTACCTTTAATCTTAAAAGGGCTTACTCTAAAACTAATAGGGGAAAATGAATTCACCTCCTACACCTTCAGGAAGTACCAAGAGATGTAGAATGACTAAACCCATTTTGGGGAATAAATTGTGAAGGGCAGGGATGGGCAGCAAGCAGGTTCTACAGGACAGTTCCTTGGCTACTCACGTTACATTTTTTTTCATTCCTTTGCCAAGGTTTGATAATTGTTATCACCGTAGAAGTTAGGGTAGACCTTGTCCTACTACAGCACTAAGGACATGAAGGATGAGATCCAGAAATATGGTTGTATGCAGCCGTCGATTTCACAAAGAGTTAGGACTCGTCTTATCTCGAGTTAGGACGAGTAACTCTTAGGATTAATCTTAAGGTCTGCATGCTACAGTGCAGGGTTGGGACTTGTCCTAAGTCCTAAGATTAGTCTTAAGTTAGAAAGAGTTTTGTGAAATCGACGGCAGGCCTGGTACTTCACGGAGGGAATGAAGGCGATTGCCTCCATACCCCTTGGTCATTGCCTTGGTGTCCTTGTAATGCTAAAAATGTACAGTAGAAATTTATAATTTCCTCATATGGTGCCCTTTACCAAGGAGAAAATGCCTTGGTGCCCTTGCCCTTTCAAAAACGAAGTATACTAGGCCTTTGGATGATATACAAGACAAACAAACGTTTGTTACATTTTTGGACATTTTCTTAATGTGAGTAACCAGTTTTGTTTGTCTCGTATTGTGACACATTCTTCTGGATCTCATCTTTGGTGCTGAAGTAAGCTAAGGTCTACCCTAACTTCTATGTGGAGAAAAGCTATTAAACCCTTTCAGTAAAGGTAATTAAGGCACAAGGAATCTCAAAGTACATAAAAACATAAAAACGTAACGTGAGTACCGTAATTGTCGAATTGCCAAAAGTGTAAAGTTGGGTGGGGGGGGGGGGTGGGGAGAAGGAGGGCCCGAGTCCACTGGGAGGGGTAACTAAAGCCCAAAAGGGAAGGGGGAGATTCGTTTAAACTTACACTCCAAGGGGAGAACCAAATCCGTTTTCATTCTTGGTTAGACTGAGCACGACACAAATGTACATACATAGCAAATCATAAACACATGGACAAAGGGGTAATTATTTCAATATCAAAGCTTGGCCGAAGAACGCTGAATTGTAAAAAGATCTTCAGAATGTTTTTTATTTAGTATTTATATTGGTTTAGCTGCCCGAAAGTGCATTGGTTTTATTTTTGCATATCGGCTACCATTTGTGTGTATCGACCCAATACACTAGCTTGAGCATGGGGAGAGCACCGACTACATGTACATCCATCAAAAGACAACCATCTCAAACAAAAGCATGCCGTTGGCAAAATACATGGAGTATGCAACAATACTACGGAATAATAATGGGTGCGTTCTTTTAGCTTCCCTGGGTCTACCCTGCGGTGCTCACTCGGGTGAGCCCCTGACAAGAGCTAAGCGAACGCCCACTCACCGCTCTCGTCGTGACGTCGTTTACCTGGGGCCAGCCCCCAAGTGACCCACTCCACAAGCAGGGCACTGGGGGGCTGACCTGGGTGAGCCCCTGGAATGACGTCAAAAGCTATTTGAACGCACCCAATACTTTAGACATGGCAGACACTTTCAATTTGAGTTCCTTTGTAATAACGTGCATGTTAGTCCTTTAGGCATGTTACAAATGTAGGTTGTAAAGCAGTTTGTAACAACTTTGCTCTATTTTGCCACGTAATTGCAAAAACATTATAGTTCAATTGTGGAATATGGCACAATAATGCTACATGTATGTGCAAAGTGTTGTGTTACAACGCGTACTTGTTTTGTGTGTACATCTTGGGTATATGAGATACAACATTAAAACAATTTCAAACTCGCACACATATATCGTACATGTCGTAAAGGCTACATATTTTAATCTACCTTGGAATGGCTGGGATGGGCGTTCCGTCTTTCTCAACAAACCTCCCGCCGGCGTTTAGGACCCAACGATGGTGAAGGGACAGAAGGGCGTGGCGCGACGTCGTCGGGTTGTCCTTCTCGGCCGTGTTGCTGTTCTTTAAGGGCGAGAACTCGTCCTCTCGAAGGACCTCAAACACAGCAAATTTACTAGAGGAAACAAGTGAGGTTTTGATTAGTAAAAATGTAATTCATGTTGTTAACAATTTGACTTCTCTACAAATGATCTTCATGTAAAAAAAAAAAAAGGACATTGCACCAATTCCATATCAACATTAAAGGTACATGTAGGGTTATACATGTAGATTGGTACATGTAGTTAACCCAACAAATTTCTTGGGAGAAGCACTGCAACTGCTGATAGAATACAAATATTGACTGCTTCGAGTGCGATGGTTAAATCTATGACTCCCGACGTGATCCCTGGAGCATTCTATTTTCCCTTACGAAGCCGAGGTAAAATAAAACGCTACAGGGATCACCGAGGGAGTCATAGTTTAAACCATTGCACGAGTAAACATGGTAAAAGCAGTCAATATTTGTTTTATAACACCCCAAACATTTCTAAATACTGTACTGTTATTATTAAGTTACAGACCTGAATGCTACAATCCACGGACAACGCGAATACAGATTGCAAAAACTTTTACTGTGCTGCATGTAGTGTCGCGCAATCCGAAATGGTTACAGACTATTAATTTATCATCCTCGTACACGCAACCAACGTCTGGGTACTGCACGCCGTGTGATAGTCTTCGGACTAGCGCACGGCAAACCGATGCACTATCATACGGCCGTCGTCTGGCAAAACTAAGACATGTCATGTGACGCGCTCTAAACCAATGAACAGGCAGAATATTTGTAAGGGGTGTTATAGTATAAACTATTAAGAGAAAGGATTCCATACAAAGTATTATATGGTTTGATAACTTTTCACCTGAAACCAATAAAAGCACCTACATGTATTCTGTCTGCAATTGTGACAGGCAAACTACACAAAAATGCTAATGGTAGCAAGGAGTTCTACAGAAGATTTTGACCCCTTGCACATCGCAATTACACGCACCTATTCTGTCCGCAACTATACACAAAATGCTAGAATGGTAGCATGTGGTCAATAGACTGATTGCACTAAACGTCATCAAACGCCATATTTGATGTATAAACAATGCAAAAGTGCATACGTGTACGTGCTATAACTACCACACCTCATAGCCAATGATAAGCCTTGCACGCGTGCACAGTTCATCAAATATGGCGGTTGATGACGCTTAGTGCAATCGATCTACATGTATATACCAAATTAACTCTACCAAAAAGACCCTTAATAATAATAATAATACACGGTTTTTGTATAGCACTTTTTCACGGGGTGTCTCAAAGCGCTTCCGACATTATTACCCCTGGTCACTGGGCCTTAAATTATTCCTTAAACCATCTCAGCTCCCTGGGGAGTATACAGCCTGTGCGACAATTATATGCGCTACATGGCTAAACCAATCACAAGAACCATCTCTGCCCTCACAGGTACCCCTGGGTGGAGAGAAGCAATTATAGTTAAGTGTCTTGCTCACACTCTGCTAAACAGAAGCATCAGAGCTTGAGTTCGGTGCTCTTATCCACTCGGCCACGACACCCCTTTACAGCTGCAGCTGAACACTAATGAGTACAAAATACTGAAACAAACAAGGACAAAGGATTTAGTACTCACTTTGAGAACTGAAAGACGTCAAAGACAAATTTCTCCATCTTGACCCCATTTGGTTTCTCCGGAATGATTCTGTTGCCGCTGTTATCAATGTAGGGAATCTTCTTCTTGGCTACGTGATGTCTTAGCTGCTTTTCATATCTTCTGTTGTTGTATCAAAAACATTTGAAATAAGAAATTTGTTCCAATAGAGTGCAAACAAAATTTCTGCTTGGTGTAGATGATAAGCCACTCAGTTGACAAAATGAAATGAATAAATATGATTTACTCTTTACTCACCCAACAAGGTCTTTCAAGAAATCTGTCGTGAAGAAATGATTACAGATGTTGCCAGCGCTGAAAATAAGATGTCCCTCCTCATCTCTCTTCTCGGCCGTCTTCAGCGTGATCTCGCTGTACTCCACCACTTGGTTCTTACCGTTGACTCGACAGACGACACCAACAGGCTCTGTTGGAAAGGCCTTGGCCACCACCTTAACGGAATATCAAAACAAAAAACATTACCAAGAATCTATAACGGTAAATAAATATTTTTTATGAAGTGTCTTTTATTATTGGGGTTTGAACAAATGCATATTTGCAGAGTGGTATTTGAACCAACAACCTTGTGTTTGATTCGGCGGCGCTCTACCAACTGAGCTATTTAGGCCTACATGTATAATAATAATAACAAGTTCTTATATAGCGCATTTCACAATAAACCGTATCAATGCGCTTTACATTAGTCCCCTGGTCATTGGGCCAATAAACATCCCTTTAACCTTTCTCAGCTCCCATTTAGGGAGTATACAGCCCCGAGCTGCCGTGGCGCTCCGAAAGCTTTTCATTCACAATATCAACCTCTACCGTCGCAGGTATCCATTTATACCCCTGGGTGAAGAGAAGCAATTATAGTAAAGTATCTTGCTCAAGGACACAAGTGTCACGACCGGGATTCGAACCCACACTCCGGTGAATTAGCACCAGAACTTGAATTCGATGCTCTTAACCACTCGGCCGCGACACTCTACAAATTGTATGTTTGCGGTCTCTCTATTTTAGGCCTACATGTATGTTTGCGGTCTCTCTATTTTAGGCCTACATGTATGTTTGCGGTCTCTCTATTTTAGGCCTACATGTATGTTTGGGGTCTCCCTATTTTAGGCCTACATGTATGTTTGTATCCACCTGGATAGAATACACTATCAAAGATTATCAATAACTTAAAAGTTAATTAATTTGCTCTACGAAGTTTTGTTTTACTACAATATTTAGGCTTGATATAAGGTTTGACATTAATCACACAAAATAATAAACTTTTAACATGTTTAATAAACTTTTATGAAATATAAACTTTGAACTGAAATAAATAATAATACAATTAGATAAGTAATGGTACAATTAGCATTTATAATGTACAATCTATCTAGTGTACAAATACCCTATTGCAAGACACAGCACAAACAGTATAATAAACTACCATTTATATAGAAATATAGAAAGTGTAGGAAAAAAAAATACAAAACAAGTAACAATGAAGACAACACAAATACAAATCAGAAAGTGAACAAATCAATACACACTATGCATATGACATGTATAATCACCAATTACATGCAGATTTAAACAAATGAGTCCTAACACCTGCCTAAGAAAGTTTATCAATTTGCTGAAAGAATTGCAGCTTCTTACATGTATAATAGTAAAGTTCAGATGCACAATAGAGTTGAATTCATGCATGACAGGTTTCTAAGATTGATTTGTTTTTGGAATCCCTGTCCCTTAAACCACTTTCCTTCATGTCCTTAGAAGGAATCAACAGCTCCAAAACAAACAATATCAACTACAGCAATAGACCAATCCATTAGGCTCCGCCCACGACGCACGTGTGAGCAAGAACACGTGAGCCTCTCCAATGCCTTTCTGCACAACTCTGCAGCGCGTGCCAAGCATACGCGCACACATGTCGGACACATGTCGGTCAATTGCTGAGGTGTGCTTTTGCTGTGGTGCCCTTTGTAAGGTTCTATCTTCCCCATAGTTATAAGTGCCCCTTACAAATGGAAATTAATTTGCCCCCTTCAACAGTGAAGTTCAATGCATATGAATCAATTCTCAAAATGTGGTACATTATCATGATTATCAAGTAAGTTACATGTACATGTACCAGGCCTGTATGCTTCGTTTTTGAAAGGGCAAGGGCACCAAGGCATTTTCTCCTTGGTAAAGGGCACCCTATGGGGAAATTGTACGTTTCTACTGGAGCATTTCAAGGGCACCAAGGCAATGACCAGGGGCATGGAGGCAATCGCCTTCGTTGCCTCTGTGAAGTATCAGGCCTGATGTACATGTACTATGGTCATTATTATTTAAACTAATTACCAAGGTACACATGCATTGTATACCCTCCCTTTAAAACAACACTTCCCTTACCTTTGCACCGCAGTTTGCTCCTTTTGACCTACAGAACCCAATGAACCAAGGGTCGGCCATCTTGACCAGAATGTTATCCACCCCATAGACGTGGACGTACTTGATGTTACGCCTCTCCATATCCTCCAGGATTCGGCAGTTTCCTAGAGCTCTGTACAGACCTCCATTGCCATCTGCAGAATAATAGTGTTTAAAGTTTTATAACACAAGTAGCGCACATCTCTACCAATAAGTTAAAAGGCTTGAAGAAAGAGAAAAGTTTTACGACAGTTTGGGAATAGTTTGCAGGATTAGTTTGCACAATTTGCCAATAGTGCAGGAATGGTTTGCGCAATTTGAGGATCGTGAAGGTTTGGTTCAGCGCTCGGACACAATCTAAACCTGTGGAGAACTCTGCAAAAGGTGAGGAGGAGGGGGTGGGCAGGGGAGGTGTTTCAAAATAAATCTTACCAGGGGCTCGAGATATCTTTGACTTTTGGTCCAGTAGAATTTTACCGTCGAAGGAAAGACATGGCAGCATGTTCTGTTCAAACATGACTACATTTTCTTTCTGGAGACCAAAGTAGTTGTGTTGACGGAAGAACTCCTCCGTTGGTTCCTTGGTGTGCTCACTGGTCATGATGTACCTGGAGAGGACGAGAGAGAGAGAGGATGAAAAAATTAGGGCTGTGCATCTACTCGCACTCATAGAGCTCCTTAAAGCACACAAATTTGCTTAGCATGACATTTTCGCCTTGATAAAAACAGGATTACCAACCAAATTTCCACAAGATTTTCAAGATAAGCAAACAACAGCCAAATACCAGTAACAAGCAATATGCAACGAATAGAAAATTGGTTGGTAATCCGTTTTTTATCAAAGAAAACATTTCATGCTAAGCAATTTTTTGTGCTAAGCAGCTTTATAAAATTGGGCCCTGGTCATTGCCTTAGTGCACCTTGAAACCAGGGTTATAGCTACAGTGTTCAGCAAGACCTGACTGCCTTTAACATCCCATTTGCCACCTTCATGACTGTGGAGACTGTTGCACTGGATTGCTCCTTCATGGTTGGTGCTATCGCCCTCATAACTGTTGAATTTGGAGGATTGTGGCAGTAGGGAGTGTGGAAGTGTTGTGGCCGAGCGGTTATAAGAGCACCGAATTCAAACTCTGGTGTTTCTGACCAGCAGGGTGAGGGTTTGAATCCCAAGCCGTGTGACACTTGTGTCCTTGAGCAAGACACTTAACCATTGCTTTGTCCTTCGGATGGGACGTAAAGCCGTTGGTCCAATGTGTTGTGTAACGCATGTCAAAGAACCCAGTGCACTTATGGAAAAGAGAAGGGGGTTCGCCACGGTGTTCCTGGCTGAAAGTTTGTATATACTCAGCGCCTTGAATACCTTGTTTGGTAGATACGTGTGCTAAATAAGACTTTGCTATATATAGGGACCCGACCGCGTTCCCAAGGAAGATGGATCTTACCCTGTCATTATTTCTCAACATGCCTTACCATAACCCCTGGAATTAACTTTTTCGTTTAAAATATATTGACTAACTGGTTCCTCTGGCTAGTCACTAAAACAATAGACCGATCAATTAAGCTCCGCCCCATTGTGTATTGACCAATCACAACGAAGGTCCGACACTAGGGTCTGACATGCGTGCGCGTATTGTTGGCGCGTGTGGCAGAGTGTGCAGAAAGGCATTGGAGAGCCCCACGTGTTCTTGTTCACACGTGCGTCGTGGGCGGAGCCTACTGGATCGATCTATTAGAGAAGACCCTGCCTTACAAACATGACAAAGGCTCTCCAACATGTCCAACATTTGAACCACACATACCATGGGATGGTCCCTCGTTGGCGATACATGTCGTAGGCCAACTGCTGTGCTCGTAGTATCCTCTCTGCCTGTAGCTGATACAGCGTCTTCTCAGACAGCAGACCAACATTGTACATCCCCTTTGGGTACTTGACGCCGAGTCTGGTACCCTGACCCCCAGCGAGTAGAAGGACACAGCAGTTACCTTTTGAGATTTCAAGTAAGCCTGAGCAGAGAGTAAAAAGAAGACAATAGCTTAGTGTTTAGTGGATAAGCTACATGTACAATCCCGGGTAATATCATTAGGCTCCTGCACCCCGTTTAATGTTGGCTCTCATAACACGGTCTGCGCTCCAGCTGCCTGGGGTTTAAAACAACATTAAGCAGGGGAACAGGAAATGGTATGTTTATTGTCTTGTGGCCACAGCTTTTCGGCCATGATTGTAGAGGCCCCAGCATGAATAAATTGGCACTTGGAGAAAAATAGTTGCGGCCTAGCGGACAAGTGCAACTGACTCAAGGTCTAGAGTTTCTGATCAGCAGAGTTTGGGTTTGAGTCCCTGTCTTGACACATGTCCTTAAACAAGACATTTAACCTTTATTGCTTCCCTCTTTGGATGGGACCCAAAGCCGTTGATTGTGTGTGTTGTCTCATGCAGTAATGCACGTACAAGGTACAAGAACCAAGTTACACTTATCTCTAAGAGAAGGATTTTCCCCAGTGTTTCTGGCAGTGCAACTGCATGCACTGCTGCAGCACCTACTGTATGTATGTACTTTAATAATAATAATAATAATAAGACATTTGTAAAGCGCCTAATGCAAAAGCCTCTAAGCGCATAAAAGAAACAATAAAATAAACAATTAGAGAAAGATACAAGATACAAATAGGCAAATTACAAGTACTGATGCATGACACAAATGGGTCTCACATGTAGTTCAAAACAAATGCTTATTCTGTTGAAAAACCAATAAAGGGCACATTAATAATGTGTCCTAACTTATCAGAACCCAATTGCATGCCACACCGATCTTTCTACTTTCAAACACAACCTCAAGTCTCATCTGTTTAATTTGTCAGCTGACTAGCTTCCGGCGCCTTTGAATGAAACTATTCCAGATACTGCGTGCCTTATAAATTTCATGTCATTATTATTATTATTATGCCAAGTGTCTAAAGGGCCTATTTTTGTTATTTATTTAGTTAAGTGGCTGACTTGTACACATACGATTCAGCCATTGTACTCAACAAATCAAAGTTAAAATAAAGATAAATAAAATGTGTACACGTACACATTTTAAACTTGTTGACTGAAAATGAGGAAATATTTTAAATCATACAGGGCACCACAGCAATAGCACATACACCTACATGTACAGTTTATAACCCCTGGTAAGCGGTTAAAACCGGTAAAACATCCAAAACCCCAACATTAATATTCCCAGAGATCTTATTGATCTGAACACCTGGGTAACTTCCTCTAATCAGCAGCTGCATGGGCTAGGACATGTAGGATAGCACTCATCAGTCAGCACAGCTGGCCTCATACACTTTTTTTTATTAAAAGATAAAAACCACAGCCTGTTTTTCTGATGATCAGATAGCCACGTATGCACTGTTTTTTCTTGGACAGTTGGGGGGGTTGTTAAAAATGAAAATCAGCTGACATTTGGCCCCTGTAAGATTGCATGAGTGTTTGGGTCGACATTACCAATGAGTTTTGTGGATTACGACTTCTACACCACACAAAGGAACAGAACTCCCCACAATGTTTTTCTCACAACTGGGTGGTCCCGCAAAGTATTTCTTTAGAAAAGGAATAAATAAAACAGCACCGGGAAGTCCCATTGAAACTCCCTTACATGCCTTTGTCTTAAAGGCAGTGGACACTGTTGGTAAATGTCCAAGACTAGCCTTCACAGTTGGTGTATCTCAACATATGCATAAAATAACAAACCTGTGAAAATTTGAGCTCAATCAGTCATCGAACTTGCGAGATATGAATGAAAGAAAAAACACCCTTGTCACACACAGGTGTGTGCGTGTAGATGGTTGATTTCGAGACCTCAAGTTCTAAATCTGAGGTCTCGAAATCAAATTCGTGGAAAATTACTTCTTTTTTCGAAAACTATGGCACTTCAGAGGGTGCCGTTTCTCACAATGTTTTATACCATCAACCTCTCCCTATTACTCGTCACCAAGAAAGGTTTTATGCTAATAATTATTTTGAGAAATTACGAATAGTGTCCACTGCCTTTAAACTCTGTGGACAGCTAGAATTTGCAAAAGCGGCGAGTTCAAATCCACACTGAGTAATATATGCCTAGTGGGTTTGTTTGCGCAGGACTCAGAGACATGAAACAAGTGCATTACACATTGGCATGATTGGTAGCAAAATACTCATGTACATAATGTATTGTACATGTGTGTTGCTACTCTTCTGTGCCACAATGGTTTTTTCTCCAGGCCCTCTGGTTTTCCTCCCTCTAAAATTATCAAAATATTTCTATATCTGGCTGTGCTCTTTTGTGATATGGGTTGACGTGGCTGGCTGCTCGAACACGTTGTTGTACACGTAGCCGCGTCCTTCGCAGTTCAGCTTCTCAGCTGCTGGTCAGTAAGGATTAGCCTTACAAATTATTATGTTGCATAATTCACAATTAGTAGGACTGCATGCAGTCTAGACTAGTTGTGGTCTAATAAAGCATTTGGTTTTTCAATGTAAATTTTAACAACTTGTTGAGGGTGTATTTAATTTAAAAAAAAATTTTTTTCAGTAGGAAAGGTGCAATGGCTGGCTTCACAGCTTTTATTGTTTTTGAAGCTATTTTTTATAAAAGTTTGGCTGGTTTTCCCCCATCATTGCCCAAGGCAAGCAAATCAGAAATCATTATTAAAGTGCATGTAGGAAGAATATAAATCAAGCCATTGAATTTAAATTGTAATGTACGTACTATGCACTGCAAACAAATAGTTAATGGCCTGGCGTTATGACCCTACATGCCCTAACACATTCTTTCTCAAAAGGCCAAGTTATACAGCACAACCATGAACAGGGCCCAGTTTCATAAAGCTGCGCCAGCAGAAAATATTCTTTTGCTTAGCAAATAAAGTTGTCAAGCTGTATTTTCTCCTATAAAAGCAACTCTGTGAAATTGGGCCCTATTCATGTTTACCATACTGTTGTAATTTAGCCTTCGAAAAAGACTCTACATGTACAAGTACACTGTCTGGCTGTGTTAGGGCCCAGGTAGATAAATAATGCACTTAAACACAAATTTACTTGGTGTTTAAACACTACTTTAAAGACATTCAAAACTAAACACCTTCACTCACCTTCTCTGTACCATTTCTCTTTCTCTTTTCCAGCTTTTGTCATCGACCCAAAAAACTCAGACGGCGTCGGCTCCATGAGGCTGTCCACTTTCTCTGTGTCGCTCGAAGATTCCATCGCCGTCTTGAAATGACCCACCAGCTCGGCGACATCTGTGCTCTCGATGTCTCGGTAGAGGGCGACCTTCTGGTCGGCGTCGAGGTCGTGCCAAAACTCCAGGAGGTGTTCTTGTCCGTGTTCAGCGAGTTTTGCGCGAAGTGATTCCACGTCCATTCTGGGTTGATTCTCCATGTTTTTTAAAAGATCTGGCCTGGAGTGGGAAGTGAATTTGTGATTTTAGTGTTCGGTGGAATTAAGATTTCAATCTGTACAGGGGTGGATGTCAGAAAGAGTTAAGACTTATCTTATCTCAAGTTAGGACGAGTTACTTCATGTACTTGTCCTAACTTAAACAAATCCTAACTTAGGACTAGCCTCGAGTTTTTAATAACCCCTAAAGCATCCTAGGACTACAGTAGTTGTAAGTTACAATGTAGGACTATCTTTGATATTTGTGAAACTGACCCCTGGTCCCAATTTCAAATCAGAAAATCACAATCCTCATACAGTAGAGTACAGTACAGCGCATGTGGGCCAATCAAATGGTAGACTGCTAAGTTTTCAGAGTAGAAAAGTAAAGTGTGCGTTGCACTACATGTACGTATACCATGTAGGCCTATACGCAGAGAAAATACAGGGTTACCAGCAAAATTGCCAAAAATTTCACATTGTTGCGACTGGTGCTGGACTAACTTTCACTTAGGGACGGAAATCTGTTAAACAGAAGGAAATCACATGATCAGATCATATGATCACACAGTGCGGTACCTGCAATGCATACTGTGCATTGTATAGGCTCCCTAAATACACAATGTACTTTTATATGGGCTAATTTAGTTACTGACAAACTGTACACTAGCCTTACTTGATACTTTCGAGAGGTTGGGATGTCATGTTATATTGATTTACAAGTGTAATACTTGTCCTTAAAAGGCAACGTATACGTTTGGTTTTAAATGTGTTATTATGCATTAAAAATAACTTAAGAAAATTTTGTTTCAAAAGGTTGTTGAGTGTCTTAGATGGCTGAAAATCAGATGCAAATGTCCACGCAGAAGGAATATTTCCCATTAGGAAAACACAGTCTGAGAAGATTTAAAAACCTTTTTGGGGTATAAAATATTTTGGAAATATTGCCCCAAATGCTCCCACAAAATACCAAAACCAAACATACGTACGTATGCACCCCCTTTAAAGTTTTGCTTTTGACTTGCAAGCAATTTGATATTATGTTTACATATTATTTGCCTCTAGAGTCTGAGTGTAAGAGTGGTTGTTTAATGATAATGTGCACATGTTTGCCCCCTGCTCATTGCCTTGGTGGCCTTGAAATGCTCAAAAAGAAATTATTTACAATTTCCTCATCATAGGGTGTCCTTTCCCTGGGAGAAACGCCTTGGTGCTCTTGCCCTTTCAAAAACAATGCATTACAGGCCCAATATAATGGATTTGACCTGGAGTGGAAGTGGTTTGTGTTTTTAGTGTTGTGGTAGAATCGTGATAACAATCGTACCTGATGATTGTATCACCTGACTGGTATCCCTTGATTGCATTATCACATGATCACATCACATGATCACATCACATGATCACATCACATGATCACATCACATAATATTCACACAGTGCGGTACTTGTAAAGCATAATGAGCATTTGCCAAATAGGCTACACATCGATACCTGCAATGCCTCAAATCCTAAGAACTAAGGACCAATCAAACTAAAAAATGGAGTGTAGTGAGCAGCAATGTACTCAACACATGTAGTAAGAGAATAGTCATTGATGGTTTAGCCAACATTGTTTTTCTTTTCTTTTGGCACCTTTGTCATGACAAGGGGATTACGGTTACCTGAAAAAATACCCTTCAACTCAAGATCTGATCATCTGTTTTTTTTTGTACAAAATGTAACCGAATGCAAACAAATGGCATGTCACATCATTCATCATACATACTTCAGGAAAGGAGATTATCAAGATAAAAAGCAAGCACATCAATAGCATAGACTAGGACCCATCAAACATTGTGTAAGTGTAAATGGATCCAGCGGGCAAAGAAAAGGTGCTTTAAAAATTATTATTTTTATTAATTTTAATTTAAAATAAATTCAATAACTTTTTATTTAATTATAATTATATTAAATTTAAAATAAAACGCTGAAAGGTGTTTAGTTCAGCAAAGCAGCTCTATGAAATTGGGCCCTGATAAAAGTATGAACAAACATTGGTTGAACTTTTATTTGCATTGACGAGAAATATATTCCAAGCTGCAATAGCCAAATATGCATCATGCACGCAAAAGCATAGGGCACACACACACAACTCTATAGAGAGACACGACAGAGCTGTATATACACACACACAATGCATGGGTGAAATCATGCGAGATAAAAAAGCAAACGCCCATTTTGGACAAAATCTCAAAATTTGTCAGAGAAATCAAGCTTGATATTTCACAAAAACTCACACTTTGAAAGACGATACCTTCTTGCACAATTGACACGTTAAACTACCGCAATCGGAGGTGTATCTCTAGTGAAATTTGTCACTTTTCTGCGACTGTTTTCGACTACACGATGGTGACGTTGTGTTGTTGCCAACCGAACCGCACATTGAGCCTCAGCCACGTATTAAAGGATGTGCGTTGACGGCCAGCCGCTAATTCGTACTAGGGTGTAGACTTGTGCACAAGTCGTTAAATGTATGTCGCGGTGATAGCGCTCAGACTCTCCCGCGATTCCCGCGGTATTCTCGCGAGACTGCTGGCTCCGCGAGACTACTGCTCTCACGACTAAACCATGTAAACGGCGAGTCGGGCAACCAGCAGTTCCGGCGCGACTTTTCTTTCTACGGGTGCGTTCGTTTAGCTTCCCTGATTCGACCCCGGTCTACCCCGATAAGTTCGAATAGCTTTGATGGGGCTCACCTGGGCCAGCCCCCCGTGCCTTGCTTCTGGAGTGGTCACTTTGGGGTGACTTGAGGGTGGGGGGGGGGGGGGGGAGGCATACTAATTTTCCGCCGGTGCCCACTGTGCACGAAAATGAAGACGTGGTGAACGTGCAATATGACCACCTAATTTTTCTGCTAACCTGTGAAATCCACTTGCACCTTAGAATTTTTTTCCGCTAAGTAGGAGAAGCCTGAAAATTAATTTTCTGTTTACTTTTTGTAGGACACAAATACAAAGGCCACAGATTGACAGAAGATAATGATGGTAGAAATCTTCCCCTAAAAATACTTGCTGAGGTGTAAAGTAGTTTTTGAGAAAATTAATAATACAAGTCACGAAACTAATGTTGTGTCTGGAGACTAAAGTTACTTTAGCATGTAAAACGTAGATAATTCTTGACATTTTGGTCAAAAAAAGTACCCAAATCTTTTTTTGCAGCGCTATGTTAGGCCCAGCACTTGCGCGCGTGTTCGCGGATTCCCCAGAAACGTCTCTATTATGTGAAATAAATAGACGTGTAATGTCGAGAACCTTAGCCCACACAATTTGTCACCCCTCAAAAGATTGAAAAACTCGCAATTGAGTGTAGAGAATCTCACTTTTAACGGTGTCCTTGCCCGTACGGTGTTTGTTCGCCCTCTCAGCTCCCAACCAAATAATGTTGCTTACGTCACTGGTATGTACACCCCCCAATCTCAATACAACCACCCCAAATCTCAATACACCCACCCCCTCCCACATCATCCACAAAGCTCAAAGTTTCACGGACAACATTTCCACGACCGTAGAACACTAAACTCCTTCCGCGCACCGGTGAAAGTAGTGCGTCTTTGCTGTGTAAAAACTGTAAAACGAAGGTCAAACACAATGAAGTTTTCTTAAGTAATTTAATTTTTGTTACTTTTGAAGAAAACAATCTTCACTTTATTACAAAATGTACTTTTGTTTATTTTTTTCAACAAGTAAACGCCTCGCGTAGAGTTATGATCATGAGTAAACGGTCCACCAAGGCAAAATGTTTTATTTCGTGATTGATTAACAAACTTGCGACTCCTTCGTATTTCGCTGTCCTAATTTACAAACATTTTCACAGTTTTGCCGAATTTTGCCAAGCTATGGATTAAACTGGACGCCTTAAGTTATGCAGACCAAAGGTGAACTGTTTGAAGCTGGAAATGGACGAGTAAAAAAGGCTGAATTTCGGAAGTGAAAATGCTGCGCCATCTCACCCTTTCGCCCATGTGTGCGGTCCGCCAACCGTGCAAAAGACACGACGTCTTGTTGCCGAATGCTGTTGTTCGAGACGATGAGAACGTCCAGCTGTGCGAGCAAAGACTTTGACTGTTGTTTTACGGGAATGTTGCACTGGAACTTGCACTCAAATTAATGTTGTGCTACCGGAGAGGCAGTTTTACTTCTAGCAGAATGAGGAATATAATATTGTCGTCCTGGTTGAATTCTCGTATCTTTCAAGAAAAGGTCAATCCTGACCAGGAGGGGGTGAGTCAGTGAGTAAAAAAAAAGTTCTTTTCAGAACCACCAGCCGTACCCAGTAGGGAAGACGAATCTCATAAATTTATTATTTCGTCGGTATTGATTAACAGCAGTAACCGTAGTCTTAAAATAATGTACATTTGTTTCGCAGACAAATGCTTTTTTTTTTACTGCAAATCTTATTATAAATTTTACTGCAAATCTTATTACAAATTGAGAACAAAAATGTTTACACTCTGAAGAAAATTCCTCTCAAACTGCGCTTTTTATTCATGCTTAATGTTCTGATTGTAAAAAGAACAAAATGAAGGCTCTGACAATACTACGGGAAATGCTTTTTAAAAAATGCCTGTTTTATTTAGCGAATAGTTATTTTCTGTTTTCTCAAAAATAAAATCACCAAACGAAAATTCGTTGTGACGTTGAAAATGATTGGGACTCATTGGCAAGGTTTTGCAGTAAATTTAATGCATGACCTGCCAGTTTAAACTTGGTCAAATATAAAAGCAATACATAATGTATTGAGACAGGTTTCGAAAGATGTTCGAACAGATGAAACAGGATGAAATTTGTTTTAAAAAGGATATTATTTTAAACCTCACTTTTGTCGTGAGAATTGTGTTGATCTTGTTACACCTTACAATATTATGATATGATGTATTTTTTGCACAAGTGTGTGTGTCCGTAGCTTTAATGTTGGTCATATTCAATTAAAAAAGAAGTACATGTTCATCGTATACAAAAGAAAGAAATATTTAGTCAAATATAGCCTGAACTGGAATGAGGTATCCCTGCTCAGCTATTGTTAAACTCTCAGCACACGCCCGTCACTTACGAACTGAACAATGAGGCGGAAAGGTCGTGACCAGCTGTTTGCCAATAGCTTCCAGCAAATCAAAACTTCTCTCGGAACTGATGTAGTTCATTGCGTCAACAAAAGAAATAGTAATACAATTTTCAAAGGAGATGTGATAAAGACGAAAACTACATTGATCCTAAACGAACAGGATTAAAGGGTCTATTGAATTGCATAACTTCAAATGACTGTGTATATAAGAAAGCTGACTTTGGATTGGAACATTATAGTTATAGTTTGTTTATGCGCAATGCAATGCGGTGCTAAGGCAATACTCATCACCAATATTACAGACCCAAACAAACAATCCACCAAACGAACATTAAATTATATACACTAGACCTTAAATTTTACTATGTGCCCCTATATATGGGGGAGTTTTAACAACTGAAACATTCAAACCTTTTTTAAATTAGAGGGTGATAGGAAGTAATGGGTGCTTAACCCAATTACCTTATTGCTTTAACTCAAGTTCCAAGTAGTAAAGAGTGAATGATTGAGATGAATTCGATGGTATAGCCTCCTGTAGAGGAATGAATGTTTGCTAAAAGATGGATGCACATTTAATTATTATAAACTAAAACAACAAGAGCAAAAAATAGTAATATGAAGTAATCTTTGCTTCAGGCTTACAGTTTTTAGTCTATTCACTAGTATTGTTTCTCTTTTCACTCTATGAAGTTATGTAAATTAAGTATTCTTAGGCGTACAGTTTTTAGTATAGAGTGAATAATTGAGATAAGGTTTGGGTGAGCGTGTATAGCCTCCTGGAGAGGTAATGATCGTTTGCGAAAGGAAAGGATACACAATTAATTATTATAAACTAAAACAACAGAGCAAAAATTTGAAATAATGAAGTATTTTTTTTTTCTTCAGGCTTACAGTTTTAAGTCTATTCACTAGTCGTGTTTCTCTTTTCACTCTAACTAAATTCTTCATTCAAAGTATTGCTATGAAATCCTTTCCCCTCTCTTTTCTCTTTTGATTCAAGTTCATGCTGCCTTTCATAGATTCTTAAAAACACACATAATCTTTCTTGGTTCTGAGACCATTAATGCGCAGTATCCTTGTTCTGTGATTATGTCTCATTTGCACTCTTCTCATAAGGAAATCATTCTGTGTGAATAAGGTATTCACCTGTTTGCAATCAGGATGTGAATAAGGTATTCACCTGTTTGCAATCAGGATGTGAGGTCATGAAGTGTTTTCTACACAGAGAATTTGACAGTGGAGTTATATTGAATTTTTGTCAATATATTAAGTATTTTTGTAAACTTTGATTGAGGGTGTCTGCCACTGATCTCTTAAAGTCAGGAATACCCAGCTGGCATGTTCTCCATCCTTTTCTTTCTCACTGTTGTCTGAATTATAAATCAACATAGCTTTCTTCTTGTGTTGATTCTTACTTTGAATGTTTCCACCATCCAGTCTCTTGGTTACAGAGAATTGCAGCATCCATGTCAGTGAGCCCTGCCTATATATATCTTATAAATTCATTCTCTTCTGTGTGAATCAGGTATTCACCTGTAAACTGTTGATATTGTGCCATGTATATTTATCATAGATAGTATTTTATAAAAGAGTAAAGCCAAAATATCAATTTCAAATAATAACTAATTTCTAGAAGTATAAACACAAGGGTGCGTGCAGTGTGAATGTTTGGTTGGTTCGATTGATGGGTGAAATTCACTAATTTCAATAAACTGATAAATAAATGGTTTTTTTTTAAACCATTATCAAAATCATTCAGCCAAACATATTTTCATAAAAACACAATTCATCGTCAACACGCGTGCCAAGCGAATGTTCATGGTAAAGGAACAATGAATGCCAATCACTAACTTTTGGAACATTTGACAATCGAGGAAAGTAAAATTTAGAAAAATCAGCAAGATGCGCAAATGGATATAGTTTGTACTGCTCTGCTTTAAATTCAAGATTTTGACACACTTTTTAATTGCACTGGATACTTATGTGGATACAAATGACTGGATATACCTCATTGGATATATCTCACTGGATGTACCTCACTGGATATACCTCACTGGATATACCTCACTCGATATACCTCACTGGATATACCTCACTGGATATACCTCACTGGATATACCTCACTGGATATACCTCACTGGATATACCTTACTGGATATACCTCACTGGATATGCCTCACTGGATATACCTCACTGGATATACCTCACTGGAAATACCTCACTGGATATACCTCATTGGATATACCTCATTGAATATACCTCATTGGATATACCTCATTGGATATCAATCTATGGATATAGCTTACGCGAAATATCAAATACAGATGTACCTCACCACTGGATAAACTCACTGGATATACCTCAATGGACGTACCTCACTGAATATACGTCAAAGGATGGATATACCTCACTGGATATACCTCAATGGATATACCTGACTGGATATACTTCACTGGATATACCTCGATGGATGTACCTCAATGGACGTACCTTACTGGATATAAATCAATTGATACACCTCACTTGATATACCTCACTGGATATAATTAAATTGATACATCTCACAAGATATACCTACATGGAAATACCTCACTGGATATACCTCAATGGATGTATCTTACTGGATTTACTTCACTGGATATACCTCAATGGATATACCTCACTGGATATACACAACTGGATATACTTCACTGGATTTGTTTCAATGGATATACCTCACTGGATGTACCTCACTTGGATATATCTCTCTGGATGTGCCTCACTGGATATCTCAATGGATGCCTCTCTGGATACACTTCAATGTATTGATATAACTCTTTGGATATACCCAATGGATGTACCTCACTGGATACTCCTCAATGGATATATCCCAATGGATATACCTCACTGGATATACCTCACTAATTGCAATAAACTGTTTATAAATGTTTTTTTTTAAACCATTACCAAAATCATTCAGCCAAACATATTTTCATAAAAACACAATTCATCGTCAACACACGTGCCAAACGAATGTTCATGGTAAAGGAACAATGAATGCCAATCACTAACTTTTGGAACATTTGACAATCGAGGAATGTAAAATTTAGAAAAATCAGCAAGATGCGCAAATGGATATAGTTTGTACTGCTCTGCTTTAAATTCAAGATTTTGACACATTTTAATTGCGACGATGTGACCTCTGACGTCACACGAAAACAATCCTTTGTGTTTTGGCAGCCAGCTAGAAAGTGTACGCAATCTTACTGTGCCTGGCGAAACATGACGTGTAGAGTGTTTTGTCAACAGAGGGCGGTTTGAATGTAAACATAGGTCCCATCGTCTGTAGGCCCAACGCTACTCGGTTTTTTTTTTTAGATAGTTTCCAAAATTAAGGCATACATGAAATTGTATCACAGTTAAAGGCTTAGTTTAGGGTGGATATCACAGGCATAATAGTTGAGACTATTTTGTTATCATCTTTTTGAAGAATTATTTACTTTGAAAAGAATTATCAAATCGTTTAGGACGACACTGTTAGGTGAGGGGCGGACGGCTGTGTTGGAAATGAGGAGGCCGTAAAAAAAAAACAGGCTTAGTTTATAATTATCAAATTACTAATTGATATTTTGTTCATTATTTGTTTTGGAGAATGATTCATTTTGTAAAGTAAAACAAAAACTCAGCCAGGAAACCATTTTAGGTGAGGAAGAGACGGCTGTGTGGGGAAATGGAGGAGGCCGTTTAAAAAATAAAAATAATAGGCTTGGTTTATGTAGCATCATGTTTGATTATACTTTTTTTCATTGTTTGTATTGAAGAATGAGTCACTTTGTAAAGTAAAAAAAAAAAAAACTCGGTCAGGAAACCATTTTAGGTGAGGAAGAGACGGCTGTGTGGGGAAATGGAAGAGGTCGTTTAAAAAAACAGGCTCAGTTATGGATAGCTCATTATCGACTATACTTTTTCAATATGCGTTTTTAAGAATGATTCACTTTGAAAAGTAAAGAACAAATCAGTCAGGACACTGTTGTTAGGTAAAGAAGAGACGGCTGTGTGGGGAAATGGAGGAGGCCGTTTAAAAAACAGGCTTAGTTTATATTGGGTAGCATAATTGACTATTTATATTAGTTTATATTGGGTAGCATAATTGACTATACTTGTTTCATTATTTGTTTTAAAGAATGATTCACTTTGAAAAGTAAAGAACAAATCGGTCAGGACACCGTTGTTAGGTGAGGAAGAGACGGCTGTGTGGGGAAATGGAGGAGGCCGTTTAAAAAACAGGCTTAGTTTATATTGGGTAGCATAATTGACCATACTTGTTTCATTATTTGTTTTAAAGAATGATTCACTTTGAAAAGTAAAGAACAAATCGGTCAGGACACCGTTGTTAGGTGAGGAAGAGACGGCTGTGTGGGGATATGGAGGAGGCCGTTTACAAAATAAACATAATAGGCTTGGTTTATGTAGCAAAATGTTTGATTATACTTTTTTTTCATTGTTTGTTTTGAAGAATGATTCACTTTGAACAGTAAAGAACAAATCGGTCGGGACACCATTGTTAGGTGAGGAAGAGACGGCTGTGTAGGGAAATGGAGGAGGCCGTTAAACAAATAAAATAAAAATAAGTGACGGATCTATAAATGATTTAATCCAACTAACTATAATATTTTGTTCGCACACTTTAAAAATTTACTAACCACTGAATATGTTTCACAATGTAAATTATTGAAAAGTAGACCTATCTTAGAAGATCAAACAAACAAAATTTGTACTTTGCAAACTTTGAAAACTTGCCGATCAGAAGTGATTTTAAAAACAATCAAAATTGTTTCCTTGTCGCGATGTAAGAGACATAAAACATTATACTGCTGATACATGCCCCTTTAAGACTTCTACTATCGATATGATAAAACAATAGAACACCTATTGGGAGGCTGATTTTACCTCATTAATTATGCACAAGATTTATTAATTTGGGAAGACCGGGAACGAGGTGGGCTCAAAGTTTCACGAACAACTTTGAGCGGACGCCCTCCCCCCCCCTTCGCACCATGGGGAGAAAAAAGTGCGCCGTTTGTCGTAATGCAAATCCAATCCAACTAGCTTATTTAATGTATAATAGTTATTTTTTGCGGTAACACCATGTGTATCTACTTGCTAGGTAAAGTTTGTTCTTCGAGAACTGTCTTGCTTTATTCTACTAACGCGGAGTAGATGTTCGGGGGTTCGGGAGACTTCTCAGTTCTGAAAAGGACTGCCCTGCTTTTTAAAATATTACCCGTGCGGATGGTGACAACTACTTTAGCCTATAGAATCGTGATCAACTGTACTACCGCAGTAAGTCAGTTCTTAAAAAGAGGAGATACACACTGGTGTCCGCAATTCATACATTGATATCTCACCATGCAGTGCCTCAAATCCATAGCTTCTTTAAAGGCATGTACACGTTTGGTAATTGTCGTAGACCAGTGTTCTCACTTGGTGTATCCCATCATCAGCATAAAATAACAAGCCTGAAAAATATTGGCTCAATCGATATTCGGTAGTCGAAGTTGCGAGAAAAATGATGAAAGAAAAAACACCCTTGTGGACGAATTTGTGTGTTTTCAGATAGGAATAAAAGACTTCTAGCTAGAAGTCGTTTTTATTGTTTTAGTGACAATAACCTCTTTCTCAAAAACTACGTTACTTCAAAGGGAGTCGTTACCCACAATGTTGTATACTATCAAATCAACAGCTCTCAAATGCTCGATTCCAAACCAGTTTTTAAGTTAATAGTTGTTTTGAGTAATTACCAAATGTGTACCTTCCCTTTAACTTGCCACAAGTCGTGCTCTAGTAAATTTCCCATTTTCTTTTTATACTAATTCGACCCTTTACATTCCCGATTCTCCCGTAGGAATGCAGGAGTAAGGGGTGCAGTGGAATGCAACGTCGTGCGCAAGATGCACTTGTGGTGTGTCATAATAGCCTACTATCAACTTGTTGTGTTCTTATACACGAAGTTTTCAAGCCCTCATAGAGAATGCTGATATCTTTTGTGCGACGTACATACTTCAGCAACGTGAACGTTTACAGCCGGGAATGCACAGAAAGTCAATGCCTATTCACAAAACTTCGGATGGGAAGAATGGACTGTCTCTCCTTTTTTTGCTCAGCGGACCGGCCCGCCAAGCTTGCACGTATACCACGCAAGGAATATCATTTCCTTGGAGTCGACGAGACTATTGTGTGAGCCCTTCAAAATGGTCAATATTTGATGGTTTTGTTTAACTTTGAAGCTGATACTGGAACTAAAAATAATTCTTAATTTAATAAGAAACTATTGAGTCAGTTTTGACAGGTTGAAAACTATCCAATTACTGACTGTCCTGCCTATCCCAACATTCACGCAAAGATCTCACAATGAACATTACTTTACCGGAGTCGACGAAACTTCATGAGCCCTTCAAAACGGTATGCAGTTTGAGGGGTTTGTTTAACTTCGGCGGTAAAACTGGAACTAAAACTACGTTTTCTTAAGAAACTATGGAGTCAGTTTGAAAGGGAGAAAAACATCCAATTTGCTGACTGACTGGCCCGCCCATTTCAGCATGCACGTAAGATCACACAAGGAATCTGTTCTGCCAGAGTCGACGAAACTAATCTTCAAAATGTGAATTTAACGGGTCTAATTCACTCTTGAGGTGATACTGAAACCACAGAGCTGAAACTATAACTTCGTTTATCTATGGATGTCCAAAATACTTCAAGCAAGCTTCATCCTGTTTGTCGATCGGTGTCGTGGCAGCCATTTTGTGACTGTGTGTGAAGTGTGTGGGACGTCGGTCCCGAGAGGAGCAGTGCACTTCCTTGGAGTTAAACCTGGAATATATTTGCTGGTTGTTGTCGAATGAACGAATTGTGTGAGGGATCCATCTATCAAACTGGAAGGAGGTCATATAATGACTTGGATGGGGTGAGTTTGTCAAACTTTAATAACATCGAATAGATGTTAAAGAAAGTTGAAGACAATTTTAAAAAACCTGTGACCTATGCGGCTCTAATTGTTTCAAACATTTTTTTTATTAGGTTCGAAGTCTTTTCAGAGCCATTTATTTTATTATCTTCATAAAATTATCGTTTTTTTTAAAAACGGGACGTTTTTCCATGTTCATCTACAGTTTTTTTTAAACATAGACACAGCTAGCCCAGGGCTAATACAACGCTAGTCCAACCTGGGCTAAACGTGTACAAAATGCGGTGAATAATAAATTATTTACAATGCAGCGTAAAACAAAAATGAATTGACCTCTTAGGAAAGGGTTACTTTGTCTGTAATGGTGGAAAAGTTTCCGTATGGCGCCACCACTTTTTCATTCGAAATAAAATAATATAGTATCTAATTTACCTGATTGACATATCCCTTTTTGTAAAAATGAGTGAAAAAGTGGTGGCGCCATACGGAAAGTTATCCATTTACAATGTAGCGCAAAACAAAAATGAACTGACCTCTTAGAAAAGGGTCACTTTGTCTGTTCTGGTACTATTGAGCTTGGTATTTCTCGTCTATTGTGTGCCCACACCTGTTGGTTACCCCATTCAAGAATGTTGTCAGTAGGGTCCTACTATATATGTACCTTCAAAAAATTTCCAATGGCTCAAAACAAGCATTCATCTCAAGTATGTAAATGGAATTACTAAGTCTCGGTTTTATAAAGGATGATTTGCGTTTAGAAAGAAAGAAAAAATCGGTCAGGACACATTGTTGGTTAGGAACGGACGGCTGTGTTGGGAATAGGAGGAGGCCGTTTCAAAAAGTAATACTTTTTAGGATCTTAGAAATGTTTTGATAATTTTGTGTATATTATATTTGTACAATTTTTAAATGGGCCAATCACTGAAAAGAAGTCTCCCGAACCATCGAACATCTACTCCGCGGTAGTAGCATAAACCAAGACAGTTCTCTCAGACCAACTCTACCTGGCAAGTAGATACACATGGTGTTTACGCAAACCAATAGACACTGAATATTTAAAAACACAAATTTTTTGAAGTAGGCCTATCTATGAAGATCAATCAAACAAAAATTGTCAGAAACTTTGACAACTTGCCAACCAAAAGTGACTATTTGACACTTACAAAAAGGGGTTACTTGTCTGACTCTTGAGCTTATTTGTATTTCTCGTCTAATGTGTGCCCACACCTGTTGGTTACCCAATAACCGCACAATGCGGAAGACCGTGAACATTCCAAGATTGTTGGCTGAAGGCCTTATGTACCTTCATGAATGTTCAATGGCTTAAAACAGGCAGTCATCTCAACTCTGTAAATGAAATTACGAATAAAAGCTTCAGTTGTACAAAACACCATGGACCTCGTTGTCCATCGTTGCGGTACCGCTGCCGAAACATAAGATTCGAACTGCCTCTAGCTACCGGGCAATCTCGGTAGTCTGTAGTTGGTAAGAGTATAGACACTGCTCTCTAGAATTGGAAGGGTCGTGGGTTCGGAGCCAATGCATGCGATTATTTTTTTCACAGGACTCGGGAAAGTACTGAGTATACAGTGATAACACACATCGATGTATGGGTAAAAACCAAAGTTAATATTCTTTACCCCCGATGCATGTAATATAGACCCCTTTACCAATAGCCATTCCGCCTAGTGCGGTCGCACTGGAACTTGGTAGGATACTTTAATTGCTATAAGAAGGGCATACCATTTGTAATTTTGCCTAAAAATTGATGGCCATAAAACTTACTTGAGAAATCTTGATTGTAAAGCTCTTTGTATGTGATTTACCAAAGTAGACCATATTTAGAAAGCAATGTTCCTTCCGACGAACAAACAGCCTCATCGGTCAAAACTATAGGAGAGCCCTTCGCCCATTATAATGCGGCTTTGGATGTGTTGAACTGGACATTGGTACTCTAATTTGCTAGGGAGGATACCTTTGTAATTTGTCTAAAAATTGATTACCATAAAACTTCCAAACAAACTCATCGGTCGTAGCTGTAGGTAATTAGAAAACCCTCCGACCATTATTATGCGGCTTTGGATCCGTTGAACTGGAAATTGGTACTATAATTGCAAGGGAGGATACCTTTTGTAATTTTGTCTTGAGGTTGATGACCATAAAACTTACCTAAGATATCTTGATTGTGAAGCTATTTTTATGTAATGTGATATTTGGAAAGCATTGTTTATTCTGACGAACAATCAAACTCATCGGTCGTAGGAAAGGTATAAATTGGAAAGCCATTCGACCATATTATAAGGCTTTGGATGTGTTGAACTGGAAGTTGGTACTCTAATTGTTAGGGAGGATAGGCCTACCTTTTGTAATTTGTCTCAAAATTGAGACCATAAAACTTATTTAAGAACTCTTGATCGTGAAGCTCTTTTTTATGTGATGTACCAAAGTAGACCATATTTAGAAAGCAATGTTCATTCCGACGAATGAATAGCCTCATCGGGCAACGCTTTAAAAGGTAATTTGAAAGCCCTTTCTCCACATGCGGCATTGGATGTTTTGTTCTGAAATTTGCAAGGGAGGATATCTTTTGTAACTTGTCTTAAGGTTGATGACCATAAAACTTACCTAAGAAATCTTGATCGTGAACTCTTTTTTATGTAATGCACCAAAGTAGATGATATTTGGAAAGCATTGTTCCTTCCGACGAACAAACAAACTCATCGGTCGCGGTCGTAGCAATTGGATTGTCTAAAAAATCATGACCATAAAACTTACTTCTATCTTAAAAGATATCTTGATTGTGGAGCTCTTTTTATGTAATGCACCAATTAAGTAGATGATATTTGGAAAGCATGGTTCCTTCTGACGAACAAACAGCCTCATCGTTCAAAGCTGTAGGTAATTGGAAAGCCCTCCGACCATTATAATGCGGCTTTGGATGTGTTGAACAGGAAATTGGTACTCTAATTGCTAGGGAGGATACCCTTTGTAGTTTTTTCTAAAGGTTGATGACCATAAAACTTACCTAAGAAATCTTGATCGTGAACTCTTTTTTATGTAATGCACCAAAGTAGATGATATTTGGAAAGCATTGTTCCTTCCGACGAACAAACAAACTCATCGGTCGCGGTCGTAGCAATTGGATTGTCTAAAAAATCATGACCATAAAACTTACTTCTATCTTAAAAGATATCTTGATTGTGGAGCTCTTTTTATGTAATGCACCAATTAAGTAGATGATATTTGGAAAGCATGGTTCCTTCTGACGAACAAACAGCCTCATCGTTCAAAGCTGTAGGTATGTGGAAAGCCCTCCGACCATTATAATGCGGCTTTGGATGTGTTGAACAGGAAATTGGTACTCTAATTGCTAGGGAGGATACCCTTTGTAGTTTTTTCTAAAGGTTGATGACCATAAAACTTACCTAAGATATCTTGATGATGAAGCTATTTTTATGTAATGCACCAAAAAGTAGATGATGGAAAGCATTGTTCCTTCCGACGAACAAACAAACTCATCGGTCGTAGCTTTAGTAGGTAGTTGGAAAGCCCTTCGACCATGCGGTTTCGGATGTGTTGAACTGGAAATTGGTACTCTATTGTCAGGGAGGATACCTTTCTAATTTTTCCAAAGGTTGATGATAATAAAATTATAGTAGAAGCAGTTAACAGCTGTTGAAAAATTGTGAATATTTAGAGAAACGTCTTTGGATATTTTGTCACTTGTAACTGATACTTAAAGGGGGTTATAGCTTTTGTAAACTTGTCAAAAGAATTGATGATCATTAAACACTTTACTGAGAAGCACTGCAGCTGGTGATAATGGTGAACATTTTATAACTGCAACGTAACAAATGTAAAAGTACAAAATCAAAGGAAATGTAATATGCCTACTACTTAGGCTACTACAACTCGCACTTTAAAGGCAGTGGACACTATTGGTAATTGTCAAAGACCAGCCTTCACAGTTGGTGTATCTCAGCATATGCATAAAATAAAAAACCTGTGAAAATTTGAGCTCAATCAGTCATCGAAGTTGCGAGATAATAATGAAAGAAAATAACACTTGTCAAACGAAGTTGTGTGCGTTTAGATGGTTGATTTTGAGACCTCAAGTTCTAAATCTGAGGTCTCGAAATCAAATTCGTGGAGAATTACTTCTTTCTCAAAAACTATGGCACTTCCGTTTCTCACAATGTTTTATACCATCAACCTCTCCCCGTTACTCGCCACCAAGAAAGGTTGTATGCCAATAATTATTTTAAGTATTATTACCAGTAGTGTCCACACCGCCTTTAACTGGTAAAATTTTCGAGAACGCGCGAGTCTTGCACAATCCATTTAGTTTCAATGTTACTTTATTTTGCTGTATATTCATCAATGCATTGTGATAACAAAAGCATAAAAAGACTATAATGATCAAAACTCGTTTAAAAAGTATAACAAAATGAACCACAAGGGAAACTGACCGGGTAAACAAAAAAAATTAGATGATTTTTGGGGTTAAACAAAGAATTGACTAGAGTGGGGATCGAATTTCACTCTAGCCAATTTTTTGTTCAACCCCCAAAATCATCTAAAAAGTAAAACGTTACAACAATAGATACGTACTGCTAATGGACTGTTTAACCACCACAGTAACATTTCAGACCCAATTTGCTTCATCATCATTTCTACGATTGATTTTTCAGAATCGTTAATAGCTGTAATAAGATTTCATAGTTTAAGCGTATTAACTTGTATCAAAGCGCTTCGGGCTACGTCTTTAGGAATCTCTAAAACCACCGGGCCCAATTTCATAGAGCTGCTAAGCACACAAATTTGCTTAGCGTGAAATTTCTTCCTTGATAAAAACAGGGTTACCAACCAAATTTCCAGTTGTTGCATATTGCTTGTTACTGGTATTCAGCTGCTGTTTGCTTATCCTGAAAACCAAATGAAAATTTGGTTGGTAAGCCTGTTATTATCGAGGCGAACATTTCATGCGAAGCAATCTTTTTTGCTTAGCAGCTCCATGAAATTGGCCCTGAACTCCTGTGGAATATGCAGCACCGGCTGCCTGTTGAGTACACATAATCAAGTTACGCGGCCCAATTTCACAAAGGTAGTAAGCAGAACAAAACTGCTTTAGCGAATTTGTATGCTAAGCTAAGCAGAAAATGGGTGGGGCACCAGTCACAGCAATGTAAATATTATGGAATTGTGGCCGGTAACCAGTTTCTGCAAAGCAATATTTTGTTTGTGCTTAGCAAGTTTTTGGAACATACAGGCTTAATGGAATTTGGCCCAGGACTCTACTGTAAATTTGATGCATATAAAGACTGACATTAAGTGTTTAATACTTAATTTGATGTTATGGATCATCACACCTTCCATAGTTTTCATTTTTCTGAAATTGGCCTTGCATGAGTGAATATAAATAGCATCAATTCAAAAAGGGTTTTTTGTTTTACTATTTAAGCTAAAATTTATATACTATTTAAGATAAAATTTATATACATTAAGATTAAGATGATAAAGAAAATGTATTTCTACAATTCACACTGTTCTCCAATAGGCTTATAATGTTGTGTACAAGATGGCCGCGACTTTTCATAGCAAAAAGGGATTATTCAATTCGAACTATAGGTATACATGTATTCAAGTTCCACAAAACGAAACCACTTAGATCATCTATGTCAGTTCGCACGCCGTGTATTTCTATAACTGACACTGTGCCCCAAAATTCTTTGTTGTTAAAAAAATCGCTCATAAAATTATTATGTTTGTTTGCAATATGCTGCCTTAGAGACAAATTATGTTTCCCTTTTAAACTTTACCATCAAATTAAAAGTGAAATTTTCATAGTTGTTTTGATCATTAAATGTTTTCCAATTTAAAATTAATTAATCTTAATCACGACGGTTTAACCTTGAAGGTATGAAAATACAATTTTATTTTGCTGAAGAGCTATTCTGTCCACGCAGCAATGCCCCTTTTTCATTAATAAATATACAACATAAAAGAGAGATTTTAAAAATTGGAAAAAGTTAAAAACCCATTTGTTTACTTCACCCATTTACTTCATTCTTGCTCTGTTTGTGTATTTTTCCCCTTTTTTTCTTAGCATTTTTTGTATACATTGTAATGTGCAGTAGAGTATATTTATATAGGTAACTGCGCAATATAAACGTCCGTTTTATTATTATTATAAAAACGAATCCATAACTTCTTGCGTAAAACTCTCGTTGTTCTGGTGATTGAATCAGAACAAGCAACCTGAAATTCTCGTCCCTTACATTAAGGTGTGCCTGCTGTCAGTTTTAATGTATTTTATAAGCGGCCCACTGTTTATGCCATTATTCCACAAACAAAATACATCGAGCCATATTGCCCAACGCGGTTAGTGACGAACACACTCGTTTCAAATAATTTCTTTAAGTGAGGCCTTTTTTTTTTTTTTTTTTTTTTTTTACAAACAATGCAATTGATCTAGTAATTGTAATACTTCAACTTAAACACTTTCTGACACTTTAAACAATTATTTATTCACAATTACTTCAAATTCAAGTAATGAAACAGCCTCAAAATATCTACATTTTAAATTACAGATTAACAATATTCTGTGTTTTTCCCATTATTTTCATCTCAGTATCCTTATGGTTGTTACTAAGAAAACAAAGCAACATAACATCCAGTCACCACCCCTTTATGTAAGCTTAATATTTTATCGGTCAAAAGATACTTCTATCAAAACTTTAGCTTTTCAAATGATTTTGTGAGAGTTTCGCAATTGATCATTGACTATTAAGTTATAAAACATTGCAGAAATCCAAAGTTGTGTTTCATTCCACTGAGATAAACCATGGATGCTTAAGGTCACCTGGAAATAGATTTTTTTCTTATAAACATAAGAGTATATGCTTACGAACCATAAAACATTTTTTTAGTAATTGTTTGTCACGATTTATATGTTAAAAAAAATATATAAAGTTGTTTGGGGGGCTGACTCCGCCTACCCTTTTTGTGACGTCAATCGAGGCAGACTTTGCCTGCAATGCGTATAGTAAACACACGTGCAAAGTACATGTAAGTCCAAGTCGTGAGTTCGTACATTTCAAAAAGTGTTTTTCTGCATTCAGCAGCAATACACCTGGTCGGCATGCCGGAAAAAAAAAATTTCTGAAACGTACAAACTCACGACTTGGTCCGTACATGTACTTTGCAATTGTGTTTACTCTACGCACTACAGGCAAAGTGTGCCTCGATTGACGTCACGAACAGCGCCCTCTCGGGTCGGGGTCTACTCTTAAATTCCGTCCCTTCAGGTCCAGGAGCAGCGCGAGAACGGCGTGCAGCACGTGCGGATTTTCACAAAATTAGTTGGTGCCCGATACGTTAGTAAACAGCGTGGTTTCGTTAATAAACTTGGCCCAATAGACCTTATGCACATGACGTCATTTCAGTAGGGCGCCCTCAACCAGAGGTCAAAAGGAGGTTGTTCATTGGCCAATCCTGTGTGCCGCGCGTACAAATCTGTGCGTTTCGATTGTTTCGTCACCGTTTTTCCACTAAGATGGCCGCTGGATGACGTCAATGTATATAAGGTCTATTTCATGGCTCTGCTTACCGTAAGCACAGAATCGGCGCTTACTGAAGCATGAAAATCTGTGCTAACGGCAAGCGTATTTCACGGGTTAGCGACGAATTTGGGCTTCTGCTCGTGCGTACTCCGCGGAAACGCTTACAAGGCTAGCGCAGAAATCTTGCGCTTGCACTAGCGGGGAATCGTGACCGTAAGCGCAGAATTCAGCAGTAAGCAGAGCCATGATATTGGGCCCCGTTCGGACCTGCAAGCCAAAGTGCAACTTGCCCGTAAAGATGGCGTCTATTGCAACTTATCAATACTGACGTGTCAAGTCATGTAATCACAAACATAAATCTATAGGAATAGTTGTATTTATATGATATTCCATTCAATTTTTTCTTCTTCTTCTGATCATGGTTACAGTTTTTCAAATCTAACTTGTTGATATGATTGGCCGCATTTTCATGCTGCATTTCTTCAGAGAGTAGAACCATCCTTTCCAGGGAAACCATTGTACTCCTTTCCCAAGTAGGTCTACCCCTTTTTGTGTATAGTCACCGTTTAGGTTTGCTCTATGGCATTTATTAAACCACCAGGCACCTCTATAGAGCACTGCACAATTTTTGTCTTGCATATTATCATTGTCCTGATCATTGGTTGTGAATGGATATCCATTATGATATTCCATTGCATCACCTGCTGTACTCTGAAGTTCATATGCACCAACATGGAGAGTGTAGTTGTCACCTGTAACAGCAAACTCACCGTAAGAAGCCCATTTTTTGTTCGACTCCCAATCTTCCATATCTATTCTGAGTTGCCATTGTCCTGATCCAGTAAGGTCACGCAGGATGTCATTTCCTAACCAGAACTCATTCTGTAGATCACCAAACCCAGATTGATATTCAGCCCAGGTACGGTAAAAGTCAACAGAGCCGTCGTGTCTCCTCTGGAACACGATCCAGCCTCCTCCATCTGTCTCCATATCACAGTAAACCTGTAACCCATCAGTCAGACTTGTAGGAAAGATGGTGTATAAACCATTGCTTCGGTTACCAGCTGTATACAACTCCAGACAATTGTTGTTACTTGTAGTGGTGGGTAGTGAAAATGAAAAAGTGTTTAAGTTGTCACCATAGTAGGCATTTCCTTGAATCTCAACGAAGTCCGAAGGGCTGTGAGCTTTGCTGGCAATATTCAATGCACAAATACCTCTTATGATGTGATAATTGAATGATGCACACTGAGGATCCATAGAGCAGTCTCGCCCACAGATCACAGGAGAAGATACAGTCTTCTGCTTAAACACATGATTCATTAAGGCTCGGTTTTCAGCCAAGTAGAATGTTGCGATGATGCGTTGTGGGTGTACACTCTGGCAGGTATGTACAACCATCAAAATCAGAACCAAGATTAAGATCATAACTTCCATGGTGATTTTTTGTCGATCCGATTTCTAAAATGTTTTCCGAGAGAAAAAAAAGATGTGTTTATTTATTACCCTTGACCGTCAGTCGCAAATGTCCTGACACTGGTAGTTAGTCTTCGGCACAAACCGTTCAAAAGAACCAAATATTTGGTCGCAAATAATTTCGGTATTCAGCCAAGTAGAACTTTCCGATATGGTTGATTTTTACTCTGGCAGGATTGTTACATCAAAATCAGAACAAAATTAGGATAGATGAACTTCTATGATGAATGTTCGTGGATTCTACTTGTGTATATAGATTAGAGATACAACGTCGCTTTAATTTTCCCACATAACTGTCGGTGCAAAATTGTTCTGACACTGGTGTTCAATACAGAAGGGTTGGTCGCATAGCGCTATATAAGAACTAGCTCTATGGTTGGTCGCAACTAATTTATTGCAGTAGGCCACACCCATTGCTGTCACCGTTTCCACAGCAGTGTAACGAAACCAACTAATATATATAAACCCACGCTATATGAAGACAATGTTGCCAGCATCATCAGTGGTGGGCTTTGATTGGCTGTTTTTATTTCCTGTGTTCATTTGGACAGTGTGAGGCAATATAATTTCACTGGAGTATTTCTTAGTGAAATTGACATTTCAAGTTCAACGGGTCAATAGGATACTGTTCCTATAACCCTGGTAAAAGTTGGAGGTTATATTTCTTGGCATTCTTTCATGCTGCTTTTTTTGAGGGAGTAGTTTGCTTACAATAAGTTACTTTTCAGATGCGCGACCATAAACTGTACGTTTGGTAATCATTCTTTTTTTAATCTTCAGGGGACCTCGATTTTATTTGCAGCCTTGCTCAAGAAAAGGAGCACATAGCTTGCTATGGTATAGACTGCCCCCCCCCTGAAAAAACGACAACTTGTCTAACAAGCCGAATGTTTTCATTGGTTAAATAGAGGCCACAGGATAAACCGTACTGTGGCGTAGGCTTTCCATATCGGTGTTGTGATTGGTCCAAAGTGATATAGCGTCGTCAGCTTTCGATCAAGTTTGCATTAATTTCAATTGTTTATTAGTGTCCCAAGGCTAGAAGTGTGACGTCAGATGTTCAGGCTAGTTTATGATGTAGTTCACACCCAATGGATCAAAATTAAAGAACAGCAGAGGGCGTCGCTACCTTGGTTCAATTTCCAGCTTCTGTAAAGTCGTGAACTGCGCCGATTTATTCAAGAAACGAAGAGCGCGCCCTCTGTCGGTCTATCAAGAGTATTGTGTTTGACTTCTTGGACCAATACTATGGCCGTATCCGAATTAGCGGCTACGGCTACGGCTGTTGCTAAAGGTTTTGCTAAGTACACAACGCATGATGACGCGGAAATCTAGACGTCGCCGTCTCTGTAGCCGCTAACTTGGACACCGCGGCGTATCACTAGATGTGTTCAAAGTTTGTTTCCCGCGCTTTGCGGTGAGTCGGTTATGGTTTGAATTTGTTGTTGAGCACGTGGACGGCCGTCATCGGGTGAGACATTGCACCGAAAAGCTTGGACGAACGCAGATCTGTATTGAGAGCTCATAGCACCATATATCAAAGGATTTATAATGGTATTTACAATCGGCGGAAGTGCAAATATCCAGCGTGCAGAGGCTCCAAGTGTTGTCTCGAATGGGCTGGGAAGATTGAAGAACAAACAAATCACTTGAATGATAGCGAATCCCGTATATGGAGCTTGGCACAGGAAGAATACTACACCATTCACAACAAGCATCTTGGCAACCTGGTTTCGAACACGTATGGCTCTTTCGCCTGCGTCACCTGTACCTACAAAATTCTTGCGTTTGTTCAGCGTGTGGTAGATCCTGATGTACATGTAGAAATTAGCAACCAGTGCAAGTAGCCAGGGGATCGTTGCTAGTAACGTAGTGAAGTAATGGATAGAGGGGTGTAAGGGATCGCACATTGTAATCACAGACGGCAGGGTAGGCATGGAGCTTAAAGCTGCTTCAGGCCACTGTAGACAGAGTTTCTTGAGGACGGCTGCATGTGGCATTATTAAACATGAAACCACAAAGCCGACGAGCCAACAGAGTGCAACCATTCTGTTCGTCCGTCGTCGACCGCGAATTTTCAGGTGTTTTAGCGGATGACACAAAGCAAGGTATCTCTCAAATGACATCATAGTCACCAGAGCAACTGATGACATATATCCGATATAAGCAATGACAACAGCAAGGCAGCATTCAACTGAATGTTTGAACGACAGATCCAAAGCAACGGGAGAAGCCACATAGAATGCTAAGTAATAGGATACATAAGCGATGAGGTAGACACAATCAGCAAGCGACAGGTGCACCAGGTAAACCGTTGTGTCAGATTTCAGTTTAGAGATGCGGAACACGACAAATAGAAAGAGTGAGATACTCAATAGACCAAGACCCAAGATACTCGGTAGAACCGTAGTTATGATGATGGTATCCGTGTGTGTATAGAGCCATTTGGACATTGTCTCTTCAGTGATGTTGAACGTATTAAGCACACTACACTCCTCTGGAGTTGCATCCGATCCCATGATGTTCACTGATGAAGAAAAGTAGATAAATATGGACAAAGTTGGTCGACGTTTCTGTCAAACAAACGAGTCAAGTCTTTCCGACTGGCGTCACAAACGCCACCTTTCGCTGTCGAAATCCGACTAAACGAAGACTTATTTTTGTCACTGTAATTTGTTGTCAAAACAGCAAAAGTAACACGACTTGAGTATGTGAGAAAGTTGAGTTGCCGTTCCTGTTGAACACACTGCACACGGCAATACTTTCCAACTGGGGTCACAGGCCTGGCCTTTTGCTGGTCAAAATGAGGATGCCCTTCTTGTCGAAATCCAACAAAACGAGTACTTGTTTTTGTCACTGTAACTTTACCTTTGCAGAAATAGACACACAAATTGAAGAATTTAAGTGCGAAAGTTGAGTTGCCGTTTCTGTCGAACACACAAGCCAATACTTTCCGGTTGGGGTCACTTGCGCTGCGTGTCCTGATAACAAAAAGGAGTGCCCTTCCTGAGTTCCTGTCGAAATAAAAAAATGTACTTCTTGTTGTCACTTTAACTTTTCTCTAAGCAGCAAAGGAAAAATGAGTTGAATATAATTATGTGAGAAAATTGAATTGCCGTTTCTGCCGAACACACAAGCCAATACTTTCCGGCTGGTGTTACAAGCGCCACGTGTCGTGTTTACGATCAAAGATGCCCTCCTTGTAGAAATCCAACATACGTACTTACTTTTGCCACTGTAACTTTATTCTAAGCAGCATAAGAAACGTGTGTTGAATACGTGAGAAATTTGAGTTGATGTTTGTCTTGAGTTGGTTTTTCTCTCGTCCAACAAGCCAATCGTATTTCTCAATAAAAAAAATATGTCACAAATGCTGCCCTGCTGCAAACAGACACGTCCTCCCTCTCAAAGGTGTACAAAACATATCCTTATTTTCGTCATTGTAAGTTAACCCAAATCATACAATAAAAAAGATGCTAAACGCCTATCACCAAGTGCGGAGTCAAAACATAGAAACAAGCTCATTAAGTAATGGGCATTAGTTTCCGTTATGGTGAAAGACAAAGTACTTTTAAGTAACCTGCAGTAGTTCTAAGCCACTTCTTCCGGCTTTTAATAAAAGCTCTGTACATTTTTATTGATTTTTTTTTTCAACATTACATCACGGAATCTTGATACTTTAGAAGAAAACAATCGCGAGAAGTTTTCAAGTGGCACATTTTAATTGGTTGTGTAAATCCATTAAAGCGAAACACCAGTACTTAGCTAAGTGACTGACTATGGTGAACAACCACTTTTAAATTAACTTAGTTATAGTTGAAATCAATACATAATTATAGTTGACATAATTATATTACATATACACTCTAAATATTTGCCTTTTGCTGATAAACTTACCATGCTTTTAACAAAATGGATTAACAACTAGCCCATTTCCTGTGGAGGTGAGCAAATGCAGAGAACTGTAATAAAAGTTGTTTGGCACCACCGACATTCAAGAATTCATAATCACTAGCGAAAATCCTTTACACAAATATTTCGAAATGTAATGTGGGTGAGGGTGTTATACGCCTCTCTCAATATTTATGCATGGCGTCATAATTCTAACCAAAAATGAAGCTATTTCGCACGTCCGCCACTACTTGCAGTGGCTGCGCCCACCTCGTTTTGGGTTAGACGACATACCTTATGCATACTTCTAGAAACCAGACCTACCAAGACCCACGCATTAGGCGTGAGACTCACGCATTTGGGCTCTGTCTCACGCTCACACGCACAGCAACCATTTTCTCACGCATTGGGGCCAGACCGGGGAAAAAAATAAAAATTATCGTCATGCATTGCCAAATCGCGCCCGTGTGTACAAAAACGCAATCCACAATGTTTGCACAATCTTCAGATTGCACGCCGTTTATCAGAATCATCATTTTTTTGTACAAACTTTGTACAAACAGAGCACAAATTTGCAGATTGCGCACGCTTTTGCTCTTCCAGCAGGTTCAACTAAAATTCGGCAGAGCGCAATAAGCGTTTCCCGATTCACATAGCAAACTCGTTAAATGCGCTCCACTAGCGAAGACACAACAGGCAGAGGAAGTTAGCGGAGGATTTTGGACATCATTTTAAGTCAATTTTTTGTTAGTTTGGAAGGAAATAATCTGACACAATCGTACCTCCACATTAACCATCAACATATTCTGTGTACCTCATGTTAGTTTTAATTATTATGAAGAGGTTTTTGATGCATTTTGGAACACTTTTTTTGTCCATAATTAAATTTCTGATTTGTTTTTTATAAAGAAAAGAAAAGTTGGGCGGCGATTTCGAAAGGCCTAAAACTGGAAAAAAAAATGGGGGGGGGGTTGAGCTTTGAAAAATCTCACGCATAATTGTGTATGGCTGTGTATATTCCCATTGACTTGTGTATGGTTGTATAGTTTCCCATTGACTGGTGTATGGTTGTGTCAATTCCCATTGACTTGTGTATGGTTGTGAAGTGTCCCATTGACTTGTGTATGGTTGTGTAGCTTCCCATTGACTTGTGTATGGTTGTGTAGTTTCCCATTGACATGTGTATGGTTGTTTAGTTTCCCATTGACTTGTGTATGGTTGTGTAGTTTCCCATTGACTGGTGTATGGTTGTGTAGTTTCACATTGACTTGTGTATGGTTGTGTAGTTTCCCATTGACTTGTGTATGGTTGTGTAGTTTCCCATTGTATTGTGTATGGTTGTGTCAATTCCCATTGACTTGTGTATGGTTGTAAAGTGTCCATTGACTTGTGTATGGTTGTGTAGTTTCCCATTGACATGTGTATGGTTGTATTAAGTGTCCTATTGACTTGTGTATGGTTGTGTAGTTTCCCATTGACTTGTGTATGGTTGTGTAGTTTCCCATTGACTTGTGTATGGTTGTGTAGTTTCCCATTGACTTGTGTATGGTTGTGTAGTTTCCCATTGACTTGTGTATGGTTGTGTCCATTCCCATTGACTTGTGTATGGTTGTGTAGTTTCCCATTGACTTGTGTATGGTTGTGTAGTTTCCCATTGACATGTGTATGGTTGTTTAGTTTCCCATTGACTTGTGTATGGTTGTGTAGTTTCCCAATGACTGGTGTATGGTTGTGTAGTTTCCCATTGACTTGTGTATGGTTGTGTAGTTTCCCATTGACTTGTGTATGGTTGTGTAGTTTCCCATTGACTTGTGTATGGTTGTGTCAATTCCCATTGACTTGTGTATGGTTGTGAAGTGTCCATTGACTTGTGTATGGTTGTGTAGTTTCCCATTGACATGTGTATTGTTGTATTAAGTGTCCTATTGACTTGTGTATGGTTGTGTAGTTTCCCATTGACTTGTGTATGGTTGTGTAGTTTCCCATTGACTTGTGTATGGTTGTGTAGTTTCCCATTGACTTGTGTATGGTTGTGTAGTTTCCCATTGACTTGTGTATGGTTGTGTCCATTCCCATTGACTTGTGTATGGTTGTGTAGTTTCCCATTGACTTGTGTATGGTTGTGTAGTTTCCCATTGACTTTTGTATGGTTGTGTAGTTTCCCATTGACTTGTGTATGGTTGTGTAGTTTCCCATTGACTTGTGTATGGTTGTGTAGTTTCCTATTGACTTGTGTATGGTTGTGTAGTTTCCAATTGACTTTTTTAGTTTGGAAGGAAATAATCTGACACAATCGTACCTCCACATTAACCATCAACATATTCTGTGTACCTCAGTTTAGTTTTAATTATTATGAAGAGGTTTTTGATGCATTTTGGAACACTTTTTTGTCCACAATTAAATTTCTATTTAAAAAAAAAAAAAAAAAGAAAGTTGGGCGGCGATTTCGAAAGGCCTTCTAAAACTGGGGGAAAAAAATTTGGGGGGGGGGGTTGCGCTTTGAAAAATCTCACGCATAATTGTGTATGGCTGTGTATTGCCATTGACATGTGTATGGTTGTGAAGTTTCCCATTGACTTGTGTATGGTTGTATAGTTTCCCATTGACTGGTGTATGGTTGTGTCAATTCCCATTGACTTGTGTATGGTTGTGAAGTGTCCCATTGACTTGTGTATGGTTGTGTAGCTTCCCATCGACTTGTGTATGGTTGTGTAGTTTCCCATTGACTGGTGTATGGTTGTGTAGTTTCCCATTGACTTGTGTATGGTTGTGTAGTTTCCCATTGACTTGTGTATGGTTGTGTAGTTTCCCATTGACTTGTGTATGGTTGTATAAATTCCAATTGACTTGTGTATGCTTGTGTGTGAAGTGTCCATTGACTTGTGTATGGTTGTGTAGTTTCCCATTGACATTTGTATGGTTGTATTAAGTGTCCTATTGACTTGTGTATGGTTGTGTAGTTTCCCATTGACGTGTGTATGGTTGTGTAGTTTCCCATTGACGTGTGTATGGTTGTGTAGTTTCCCATTGACTTGTGTATGGTTGTGTAGTTTCCCATTGACTTGTGTATGGTTGTGTAGTTTCCCATTGACTTGTGTATGGTTGTGTCAATTCCCATTGACTTGTGTATGGTTGTGAAGTGTCCATTGACTTGTGTATGGTTGTGTAGTTTCCTATTGACTTGTGTATAGTTGTGTAGTTTCCAATTGACTTTTTTAGTTTGGAAGGAAATAATCTGTCACAATCGTACCTCCACATTAACCATCAACATATTCTGTGTACCTCATGTTAGTGTTAATTATTATGAAGAGGTTTTTGATGCATTTTGGAACACTTTTTTGTCCACAATTAAATTTCTATTTTTTTTTTATAAAAAAATAAAATAAAATAAAAAAAACGTTGGGCGGCGATTTCGAAAGGCCTTCTAAAACTTGCAATTTTTTCGGGGTGGGGGGGGGGGGGGTGAGTGGTTGAGCTTTGAAAAATCTCACGCATAGCTGGCCTCTGGACTTGGCATCTCTGAGAAACTATAAGCTTCCCCCAAGAGCCCTTATAGGGGTCTAATATTTTGTGCCTCCTTAACGCTACACGTTTTTCAAATCAGCGTTGATCGGTGAAACTGACCGTTAGCCAGCAACAACTTAAGTTTCTTTTGTACTACACTACCAAAACTTTCCCCACACACTCAATATACATTCATAATGCTTGCATTTCCTTTTTAAAAAACATCGTCAAAAAGTGACATTTTCACGTCCCACGAAACATAGCGTTGCTACAGAACTATAAGTAAAGCGAGTTTTCGGAACATGCTGTGTGCCACAAATCTAATTTATCTACTGTTTTTTTTTCGGGGGGGTGGCGGTAAGAGCGTTGGCCTCTTTTTAGTTTATTCTCATCTGAATTGGTCTTGTAAACCTTCTAGTCAATAGGCTGCACGATACGGGAGCACTAAACGTGAACGTCAAAAAAAATGTTTTGTTTATTGTCACTTTGGGCTTATTGCATCTCGCGAAATTTTAACGACAAAAGACACAATTTCTGACCGCGTTCATGTTCACGCTGCTCTAGGAACAAACCTCCATACATCCCATATCTCTGGAACCCTATATCGTACAAACTAAATAAAAACGATGAATTCATCCTCACTCCTTAATTTTCTCTAACTTATTTCACTTTCAGAAAGCATGTCAAGTTATTTTTAGGGTTTGTTACGTCCAGTTTGGGTCAATAGACAAACTCCTAAAACTGTACCCATTCAGCTGCAAGAGGTCTCTTTTGTTAATAACGGGCCGACTGCTAAATTAGGCTACAAAATGGATTTGGCAAAATGTACATTCTGAGACCTGACCGACACACTGCTCTAACCAATTTTGTGAATGGACTTATTCAAAAGGAAACTTAATGTCGTTTTGCTGAACAAGTTTGACCAAATGCAAAGTTCTTTTTACAGCTTCAAAACAGCCTTTGTCGTACGTGTATAAGTTTCACAAACTTCCGTGATGGGGTAAACTCTGAAACTGTAACACTATACCTCTATGAACAGACCGTATTCTAAAACGGTATTCATGTGCTCATTTGAGGTTATTGGCAAAAGATAGCGTCCATAGTTTAAAAACAGCAAGATACATTTTGCATCAATAGTGCAATTTCTGTATGGAGATTTTTGTAAGTCCGAGGTCGCCACCCACTTTCAACCTAAAGTGGTCCCACGGCGAACTCCTTCACCAAGCAACATGTGGCCTGTCTCAAAACCAAACACCACATCACTCACAATACACTGACCAGAATGTAAGGAGCGGTTATAGGCTCTTTGTGTAAGGCCCCCCCCCCAACCCCAAAATGATATTAAATGTAAAGTTCCCTGAGACACCTTCCAACCTATAGCCGGCCCTACCCAATGTTTCCAAATTATAAAGCTTCCGTTTGATCCCATCCTTGTCCATCATGATAATTCTCATGCCGTTTGGAAGTGAATCTTTTTTTTAATAAATATTCTCCATTTAATCTTTTCAACAAATGAGTCACCTGTCAGAAGGATTTCTAGGAAGTCTGATCACAACATCGACCAGTGGTTGACACATGGTCGCCTGCGAAACATCAATCTGTGAGTTACTTCAATCATTCAATGCAAACTCGTGAGATTTGTTTCGGTTTTGTCCTGGCACCCTGCCTCTTCGACCCTTTCGACCCTGCGCAGCAATGAATGAACCAATCCGGAATACCATGCTTAGTACAACATGAAAGTAACCCGACCAAAAAGGGCGGATCGAATGGCGGGTGGGCAGGCAAGGGGCAATGAGTGAACCAATCCGGAGAACCATCTGCGAAACACTGTCCAATGAATCGCCTGTCAGAAAGATTTCTAGGAAGTTTGGTAACAACATCGACCAGTGGTTGACACACGGTCGTTGCCCAAACTTTCTCCAATCAGATGACTTGTAAGTGGGAGTTTGGGTCAGGGTTTTGTAGACTTGCAACCCGACGTCTGAAACCACACAAACGTATTGAATTCCACACACTTAATCGTGTTGATTTCCACAAGGATGCCATACCACTGGACCTTCTAATTTTCAATCCAAGATGGCGCGGGTTACGCTTTTAATAGTATAGATGAGATCACTTTCAATCAACCTACCCTCTCAGAAGCTCACAAGACCACACATTATTGTCTCACCCATCTAAGAAATCAAGGGCTACTTTAGGTGATCGGGCATTTGTATACGCCGCTCCAATTGGAACATCTCCCACATTGCATTAGACAATCTTCTTCACTTAATTTAAATCTAAGTTAAAAACCCATTTGTTGACTTCACCCATTTAGTTCATCCTTGCTCTGTTTGTGTATTGTTTTTTTTTCTTCTCTGCATTTTTTTGTGTTACTTGTAATGCGCAGTAGAGTATATCTTTATAGGTCACTGCGCAATATAAATTGCCGTGTTATTACTATTATTATAATAGGTACGTGTTGCAACATGGTCCCTTAGTGTCAAAAATAAAAACGTCTTACAGAGTGGTATTAAAAAAGAGTGGCCGCTTGAAGCTTAAAGGAACACGTTGCCTTGGATCGGTCGAGTTGGTCTTTGAAAAGCGTTTGTAACCGTTTTTTATAAAATGCATATGGGTAGAAAGATGTTGTAAAAGTAGAATACAATGATCCACACAAACATGCCTCGAAATTGCGTGGTTTTCCTTTTACCTTGTCGACTAACACGTCGGCCATTTATGGGGGTCAAAATTTTGACTCCCATAAATGGCCGACCATGTTAGTTCGCACAGTAGAAGGAAAACCACGCAATTTCGAGGCAAACTTGTGTGGATCATTGTATTCTACTTTTAAAACATCTTTCCAACCATATGCATTTTATAAAAAACGGTTACAAACGCTTTTGTTTTGACCAACTCGTCCGATCCAAGGCAACGTGTTCCTTTAACGTGATATGGAAAATCTTCATGCACCACCCAGGCTGCTCAGCTCATCTGACACCAAACTTCTGCACATTACACACACACGCCATTCATGGGGAGCCTGATCCTTCTCACACTTTGGCCCATCACTAACGAACGAACCCCACAAAATCTCAGACACATCACTACCTATTCCAGCTTCAAAACCCATTTGAAAACTTATTTTTGTGCTTAACCATGTAGCTCTTTTGCAATCTTGCTTCTGCATCTCTCCTGCGCCAGGAGTGTCTTTTAGACAGACATGGAGCATTATAGATTGCCACTACACGTATTTGTTATTATTAAAATAAGAAGGTATATCTCTTTTGTTCCGGACATTTTCCTTGAAGCACGCAGAGTAGACTGTTCGAAACGCCGAGACCAAAACGTTTTGGGAATCAGCGTGTCCCTTTGAAATGTACACTATAGCTGACGACATGAGATTCGGTATAGTGCTCGATGTTTAATTGGTTTTTAAAGCCAATTAAAAACGACACCCCGTCTTTGCCTATGTGAGGCCGACTGGTGAAGTCCTCTTTGCAATTATCTAAAGTCCTCTTTGCAATTATCTACCTTTTTAAGTAATAATTAAACAAACACACTTGAAACTTGTGTGTTTGCTGATATACTTACTATGCTTTTAACACATGGGTTAACAAACAGCCAATTTATTATTGATATAGCAAATGCCGATAATGTTGACATAATTACGTTTTGCAAAATGGCCTCTTAGTTTCAAACACAAAAAACGTCAACCTGTTTATAACTACATAGACGAAGGAGAATTATGACACCCGATCATAGAGTGCGGTTTAAGAAGACGTGTGCCCACAGTTTGCCTCATTTCTCCGATAGCTTTTAGGGCAGTTTCGAGATTTACCCAGACTATCATCTGATGCTAACACCAAGCTTCTTTTGAACAGAGCTGGACACCTAACACGAGTAACTTTTGAAAACACGCAGCCAGGTAACGACCGATGAACACGGGCTCTAACCAGGGTCCACATAGGTGAAAGGCAGGAACAGGAACCACCGAGGCAACCCTGGGCTGCTCAACCCTGGGCTGCTCAACCCTATGCTTCTTGTGAACAGAGCTGGCTGGACACCTAACATAAGTAACTTTTGAAAACACATAGCCAGGTAGCGACCAATGAAATCACAGTTCATATGCTCCGGTCCATGCTCTAACCAGGGTCCAGAGATGTGAAAGGCAGGGACAGAAACTACTGAGGCAACCCTGGGCTGCTCAATGCGATGCTTCTCGTGAACAGAGCTGGACACCTAACATTAGTAACTTTTGGAAACATGCAGCCAGGTTGCGACCAATGAAATCACAGTTCATATGCTCCGGTCCACGCTCTAACCAGGGTCCACAGATAGGCATTAGAAACCACCGAGGCAACCCTGGGCTGCTCAACCCGATGCTTCATGTGAACAGAGCTGGAAACCCAATACGAGTAACTTTTGAAAACACGCAGCCACTTAGCGACCGATGAACACACAATCCATATGCTCCGGTCCGGGCTCGAACCAGGGTCCACAGATGTGAAAGGCAGGGACAGAAAGCTACTGAGGCAACCCTGGGCTGCTCAACCCGATGCTTCTTGTGAACAGAGCTGGAAACCTAACATGAGTAACTTTTGAAAACGCCAGGTAGCGACCGATGAAAACACAGTCCAAATTAAACTCTTGATATTGCTTCGGTTGCAGTTAAACTTCACCATGGAACCGATAGAATGCAGTTTAAATGATACATTGAACCTCACTACTAACGGAGCTCTCATATTGCTTTATAATTCTACGGACAAAGTCGTAATACCTTTTATTCTACCGATTATATTTTGCCTGTGTATACTCTTCAACTTTATTTTTCTGTTCGTAGTTTTTCGTGTTTCTGAGGTGAGATCGGACACGACTGTTTATTTGATACACTTGGCATTGGCTGACTTTATATTTATGTTCAGCTACGTGTGCTTTTTCATGTTGCCATTTCTACGGTCTCCAGTGAAAGCCAATTCATCATTCACCCATCCCATGGAGTGCGTGTTGCCAAACGTGTTTATAATAACTGGGCATGTCTCATCGATTGCACTCGTAACTATGATGTCATTTGAGAGATATCTTGCTATCTGCCATCCTTTAAAGCATCTTAAAATCCGTGGTCGAGGACGCACCCTGAAAATCATTGCGTTTTGTTGGTTGATTGGGTTTATCTGGAGTGTTGCGGTAACACCCACTATTGCAATTCTTCAAACGACATGTGTACGTTGGCCGGATGATGACGCTTACCAAATGTTCCCCATAGCTATAACGTCTTGTGCGTTTATAGGGCCGTGGGCTTATGACTACAGTCAAGCTGTCTTGATTCTTCCATGGTTCATTGCAATGTTTAGTAACGGGTACATGTATGCGCGCATCATACAGGCACTTAACAAACGCAGGGGTGCCAATGGTGGAACAGAGACAGACAGGAAAGCCGTGCAAATCCGCAACCAAGCTGCCAAAATGTTGGTTATCAATGGTGTGGTTTTCTTCATTTGTCAGTCTCCATATATTTTCATCATTCTCTTCGTCTGGATATACCGTATAGCTCAAATTGAGATTCCAATTGATGTTTTTCTAATAAATGGAGGTAATTGGCTCATTTACCTGCCGCAGTTTATCAACACCATTCTTAATCCTGTGATCTACGGTGTGACAAACAGGCAATACCGAGCTGCCTTCGTTCAAGCCTTTCACATGAAAGCCTCCACAACTAGACATCAACGCACACTGCACCCAGTCCATGCAATAAGTCCTACATCAAATACTGCTGCACAACCAAGTTCAACTGAAGGAGACAATGACACTGAATCTATGAAAGGAACCTGGCTATGATTGCGTCATTGCACCGTAACGTCAAGGTACCAAATCACCCTGTGCACCGTCACAGGGTAAGGCCGTATCCGAATTGACGGCTACATAAATGGATATGGCTGTTGCTAAGGACTTCCTATAAGTCAACGCATGATGACGCGGATATCTAGCCGTAGCCGTAGCGATATCCGCATTACGGGACACAGCCAAACATCGATCGTCTCAAATCAAAGGTATCAACATGATTTTCGATTCTTATGTGAATTATGTCACATCAATTGATATAAATTGGCGTTGAGGCAAGAAACTTTCACCAGCGGGATTCGAAATTCTGACCCCCGGGTTACCATGCTAGTGTGACAAGAGTTTTTGCAACTCGGAGATGCACCCCCATACAGACAATGACTTGTGTAACAAATGCGTCTATAAAAAAGCTAATATCCAACCACGTCCGAATTTTTGTCGTCCATTACAGTTTATTGGAACTTAAACGGAAACAGAGTTCATTCTTTCTCAAACGGTTTTATTTGCTGTTTATCGGCTAAAAATAAGTGATGTTTGAGGTTTTCATGGTATGAAGAATTTATTATAACTAATAGTAAACTTGTTGGTACAACCATGTAATAATTCTCGTTTGAAGGAATGTATTGTCTCTGAACAGAGCGCTTTGGTCTCGACACTTTGAACAGTATACTCTGCCCGTCTTCTTATTACTTGTTTTTGGTTGGTGTCATCTTGGTACAGTAAGTTTGAATACGAGCGGAAAGGAAAACAAACCAACAAAAAACCAAAACCACTGTGATAGGTCTAAATGAACTGTGTCGTACTTGGTAATTAAACACAAAGTTGTACTTTAATGTTTCTGTACTTTAATGTTTTTAAAGTTTTTTATTTCATCAAAGATTGTTAAAACAACACTTTACTTCAAACATATTTGATTTTTAAAAACAAATCTCAATTAAACGCACAAGAAAAACTGGCCGTCTGAACACAACATTTTGAGAGAAGAAGAAATAACGAGAGGGGGTTTGAACTTGCATTACCTCCGGCTTAACGTAAGCAAAAATTATGACAAAATTATAGGGAGACCGCCATTTTAGGTCTATTGTTCAGTTGGTATAGTCTTTTTTCACGCTTTCACACTCTTAGTCATGTTCCCTATTTCCAATAACGGTAATGAATGCTTACATTCAATGCTCAAACATTACACCAGACTATTATTTCGTTCACCCTCAGTTTGGTTGTTGAGTTGAAATGGAGTAAAATCAAGATGGCCACACCGTGATAGAGGTCTTTAGCGCTGGATTGTTGACCCGGAGGTCACAGCTTCTAATCCCGCTCTATTATGGTTGTTTTTTGTTCGACCAAAAATTAACAACAAAACTCCCTTGAATGATCTGAGATAACAACATAAAACAAATTGTATGTGAATATATTATAAAACGGTTGAAAGGCAACCCTTTAAAGTAACCAATAGATACATAAATGAAGTCAACTTTGACAGATGTAAGGTGAATAAAGTGAACTAGCTTTGTGTAATGAGCTAAGTACTCTGAAAACTTTAAAGTCCCGATTTGACCCGGATTTTGAGTATAAGTGTACTGAGGACCAGGGCTTGATTTCACAAAACACTACATATTTATGTTAATGATGAGTTGTTATCATTGCCACAATGATATGTATTGTGACATAAAAATTTACTTAGAAATTTTTTATCTTAAAGAAGTACTTTATATGAGTGATGAAGTAACAGAGCTTTTTGGGAACCTGTTTGAATAGCACTGGATAATTGGGTATTCACAATGTTTATTTTTTCACTACTAAAATCAATTATTATCATGTAAACTCAATTTCCTTATTGATTGAAAAACATTTTAAACGAATTCAGCAAAGATCACGACTTGCTGTTTTCGGTCAAGTAGGTCTTATAAAACTCATTGTGAAGTCACCCCCTTAGACAGAATCTAGACTCATGTACATTTTTGAACTGGACATTTTCTTAGAGCAAAACGTTTGTTTCCTCTAATGATAAAGTACAATATTTGCACATGGTCTTAATTGTTTGAGTTCGGAAGTCACCATCTGATGTAGGCAGTGCTTTCTGCTTAAGCAGCTTTATGAAATTGGGCACAGGAGCCGATTTGACTAAACTCTAGCATTTTAATCCTATCTCAAGTTAGGACGAGTGACTAGTCCTAGCTTAGATTAGGGTTAAATGTTACGATGCAAGGCTGGGACTCGTCTTAAAGGCAGTGGACACTTTTGGTAATTACTCAACATAATTATTGGCATAAAACCTTTATTGATGACTAGTAATGGGGAGAGGTTGATGGTATAAAACATTGTGAGAAACCGCTCCCTCTGAAGTGCCATAGTTTCCGAGAAAGAAGTAATTTTCCACGAGTTTGATTTCGAGACCTCAGATTTAGAACTTGAGGTCTCGAAATCAACCATCTAAACGCACACAACTTCGTGCTGACAAGGGTTATTTTTCTTTCATTATTATCTCGCAACTTCGATGACCGATTGAGCTCAAATTTTCACAGGTTTGTTATTTTATGCATATGTTGCGATACACCTCTATGGTTGGTCGCAACTAATAATTATTGCAATAGGCCACACCCATTGCTGTCACCGTTTCCACAGCAGTGTAACGAAACCAACTAATAGGCCCACGCTTTATGAAGACAATATTGCCAGCATCATCAGTGGTGGGTTTTGATTGGCTGTTTTTATTTCCTGTGTTCATTTGGACAGTGTGAGGCAATATCATTTCACTGGAGTATTTCTTAGTAAACATGACATTTCAAGTTCAACGGGTCAATGGGATTCTGTTCCTATAACCCTGGTAAAAGTTGGAGGTTATATTTCTTGCCATTATTTCATGTTGCCTTTCTTGAGGGAGTAGTTTGCTTACAATAAGTTACTTTTCAGATGCGCGACCATAAACTGTACGTTTGGTAATCATTCTTTTTTAATCTTCAGGGACCTCAATTTTATTTGCAGCCTTGCTCAAGAAAAGGAGCACATAGCTTGCTATGGTCTAGACTGCCCCCCCCCCTGAAAAAATCGACAACTTGTCTTACAAGCCGACTGTTTTCATTGGTTAAATAGAGTCCATAGGATAAACCGTACTGTGGCGTAGGCTTTCCATATCGGTGTTGTGATTGGTCCAAAGTGATATAGCGTCGTCAGCTTTCGATCAAGTTTGCATTAATTTCAATTGTTTATTAGTGTCTCAATGCATAATGCGTATCTTAAGGTACCATTACCTAAAAGTTCTGCTTCTATATTGGATCCCTCTGCGGTGTCATAATTTTCATCTTTATATATCTTTATTGTATTGTAATCTTTAACATGTCTTTAATTTGTTGACACTGTGGACAAACTTGAACCTGGAACCATGAACCTTGAATGCAGAGTACGTGTCCATCATGGTGATAATGTTGTGGACAACAGTCAGAAACAAGATTGTGATGATAGCTTCAATTTGGAATGTTCTTTGGTCCAATTCAAAAAAAATAAACCGTACTGTGGCGTAGGCTTTCCATATCGGTGTTGTGATTGGTCCAAAGTGATATAGCGTCGTCAGCTTTCGATCAAGTTTGCATTAATTTCAATTGTTTATGAGTGTCCCAAGGCTAGAAGTGTGACGTCAGATGTTCAGGCTAGTTTATGATGTAGTTCACACCCAATGGATCAAAATTAAAGAACAGCAGAGGGCGTCGCTACCTTGGTTCAATTTCCAGCTTCTGTAAAGTCGTGAACTGCGCCGATTTATTCAAGAAACGAAGAGCGCGCCCTCTGTCGGTCTATCAAGAGTATTGTGTTTGACGTCTTGGACCAAGACTATGGCCGTATCCGAATTTGCGGCTACGGCTACAGCTGTTGCTAAAGGTTTTGCTAAGTACAGACCATTCTTCAACGCATGATGACGCGGAAATCTAGACGTCGCCGTATCTGTAGCCGCTAACTTGGACACCACGGCGTATCACTAGATGTGTTCAAAGTTTGTTTCCCGCGCTTTGCGGTGAGTCGGTTATGGTTTGAATTTGTTGTTGAGCACGTGGACGGCCGTCATCGGGTGAGACATTGCACCGAAAAGCTTGGACGAACGCAGATCTGTATTGAGAGCTCATAGCACCATATATCAAAGGATTTATAATGGTGTTTACAATCTGCGGAAGTGAAAATATCCAGCGTGCAGAGGCTTCACGTGTTGTCTCGAATGGGCTGGGAAGATTGGAGAAAAAAGAAATCACTTGAATGATAGCGACTCCCGTATATGGAGCTTGGCACAGGAAGAATACTACACCATTCACAACAAGCATCTTGGCAACCTGGTTTCGAACACGTATGGCTCTTTCGCCTGCGTCACCTTAACCTACAAAACTCCTGCGTTTGTTCAGCGTGTGGTAGATCCTGATGTACATGTAGAAATTAGCAACCAGTGCAAGTAGCCAGGGGATCGTTGCTAGTAACGTAGTGAAGTAATGGATAGAGGGGTGTAAGGGATCGCACATTGTAATCACAGACGGCAGGGTAGGCATGGAGCTTAAAGCTGCTTCAGGCCACTGTAGACAGAGCTTCAAAACAGCCTTTGTCGTACGTGTATAAGTTTCACAAACTTCCGTGATGGGGTAAACTCTGAAACTGCAACACTATACCTCTATGAACAGACCGTATTCTAAAACAGTATTCATGTGCTCATTTGAGTTTATTGGCAAAAGATAGCGTCCATAGTTTAAAAACAGCAAGATACATTTTGCATCAATAGTGCAATTTCTGTATGGAGATTTTTGTAAGTCCGAGGTCGCCACCCACTTTCAACCTAAAGTGGTCCCACGGCAAACTCCTTCACCAAACACCACATCACTCACAATACACTGACCAGAATGTAAGGAGCGGTATAGGCTCTTTGTGTAAAGCCCTCCCCCAACCCCAAAATGTTATTAATTGTAAAGTTCCCTGAGACACCTTCCAACCTATAGCCGGCCCTACCCAATGTTTCCAAATTATAAAGCTTCCGTTTGATCCCATCCTTGTCCATCATGATAATTCTCATGCCGTTTGGAAGTGAATCTTTTTTTTTATAAACATTCTCCATTTAATCTTTTCAACAAATGAGTCACCTTTCAGATAGCCTTGCTCAAGGCAGTCGCATTATTCGCTCCGAAAAGACGCAGCTGTAAACCCACCCGCCGTATACCCTGTGCATGGTGTGTGCGATCACACCGAATGACCAACCCGTATACACACTGTCACATCGCACGAATACTGTTCACACAAGTCATCGCACCCGTACACCACTAACCGCATGCGGAGGCCGTCAGGCCGACAGCCTTGTCGGATCTGTATCTTCCCGTTTTAATGTGTTGTATTGAAAAAATTCCAATAGTGGACGAAATTGGGGGGGCTCGAGGATATGCTAGTATGCAGCTCATGAATATGTATATCGTTCGTCAGACCTATCAGACAACACAGGATGTGAGGCAAATGAATTATTCATTTTGACGTCCAATCACGCACTTCCCTTATCACGACCTTTGGACCCTATCATGCGTCCGTGGTGGTGGTGTGTGAGGTAAACATGTCTCGTCTTTCGCGGGCATTATGGTAATGAGCTGACCGTGGGAACTCTTCGCTTATTATAGTAATGAGGTCAGTGGCTTCAACACAGATCCTACAAGGCTGTCGGCCTGACGGCCTCCGCATGCGGATAGTGTACGGGGGCATCGTGTCATGCGATGTTACGCACAGTGAATACGGGTGGGTTTTACGCACAGTGAATACGGGTGGGTTTTTATACAGCGGCGGTCTTTTTTCGGAGTGAATAATTCGACTGCCTTGAGCAAGGCTACCTGTCAGAAGGATTTCTAGGAAATCTGATCACAACATCGACCAGTGGTTGACACATGGTCGCCTGCGAAACATCAATCTGTGAGTTACTTCAATCATTCAATGCAAACTCGTGAGATTTGTTTCGGTTTTGTCCTGGCACCCAGCCTCTTCGACCCTTTCGACCCTGCGCAGCAATGAATGAACCAATCCGGAATACCATGCTTAGTACAACATGAAAGTAACCCGACCAAAAAGGGCGGATCGAATGGCGGGTGGGCAGGCAAGGGGCAATGAGTGAACCAATCCGGAGAACCATCTGCGAAACACTGTCCAATGAGTCGCCTGTCAGAAAGATTTCTAGGAAGTCTGGTAACAACATCGACCAGTGGTTGACACACGGTCGTTGCCCAAACTTTCTCCAATCAGATGATTTGTATAGTGGGAGTTTGGGTCAGGGTTTTGTAGACTTGCAACCCGACGTCTGAATCCACACAAACGTATTGAATTCCACACACTTAATCGTGTTGATTTCCACAAGGATGCCATGCCACTGGACCTTCTAATTTTCAATCCAAGATGGCGCGGGTTACGCTTTTAATAGTATAGATGAGATCACTCTCAATCAACCTACCCTCTCAGAAGCTCACAAGACCACACATTATTGTCTCACCTATCTAAGAAATCAAGGGCTACTTTAGGTGATCGGGCATTTGTATACGCCGCTCCAATTGGAACATCTCCCACCTTGCATTAGACAGTCTTCTTCACTTAATTTAAATCTAAGTTAAAAACCCATTTGTTGACTTCACCCATTTAGTTCATCCTTGCTCTGTTTGTGTATTGTTTTTTTCTTCTCTGCATTTTTTGTGTGTTCCTTGTAATGCGCAGTAGAGTATAACAAAAAGGGATGCCCTTCCTGAGTTCCTGTCGAAAAAAATGTACTTCTTGTTGTCACTTTAACTTTTCCCTATAAGCAGCAAAGGAAAAATGAGTTGAATAATTATGTGAGAAAATTGATTTGCCATTTCTTTCCGGCTGGTGTTACAAGCGCCACGTGTCCTGTTTACGATCAAAGATGCCCTCCTTGTAGAAATCCAATAAACGTACTTATTTTTGTCACTGTAACTTTATTCTAAGCAGCATAAGAAACATGTGTTGAATACGTGAGAAATTTGAGTTGCTGTTTCTCTCGTCCAACAAGCCAATCGTATTTCTCAATAAAACAAAAATGTCACAAATGCTGCCCTGCTGCAAAAAGACACGTTCTCTGTCTCAAAGGCGTACAAAACATGTCCTTATTTTCGTCATTGTAAGTTAACCCAAATCATAAAATAAAAAAGATGCTAAACGCCTATCACCAAGTTCGGAGTCAAAACATAGAAACAAGCTCATTAAGTAATGGGCATTAATTTCCGTTATGGTGAAAGACAAAGTACTTTTAAGTAACCTGCAGTAGTTCTAAGCCACTTCTTCCGGCTTTTAATAAAAGCTCTGTACATTTTTGTTGATTGTGTACTTTTTTTTACACATTACATCACGGAATCTTGATCCTTTAGAAGAAAACCATCGCGAGAAGTTTTCAAGTGGCACAAATAGACCGTATTGAATAACCCCCGTTTGTATGAAAGTTGCCATCTTGTAGGGGCAAACCGTATTCGCGTCCAAATTTCCTTCTGTAAAGTACAACGTACTTAGTCAATTATAAAACAACACACGAAAAGATAAGTGTTTGAATTTTAATTGGTTGTGTAAGTCCATTAAAGCGAAACACCAGTATTTAGCTAAGTGACTGACTATGGTGAACAACCACTTTTAAATTAACTTAGTTAGTTAAAATCAATACATAATTATAGTTGACGTAATTATATTACATATACACTTTAAATATTTGCCTTTTGCTGATAAACTTACCATGCTTTTAACAAAATGGATTAACAATTAGCCCATTTCCTGTGGAGGTGAGCAAATACAGAGAATTGTAACAAAAGTTGTTTAGCACCAATGTACATTCAAGAACTCATAATCATGAGATCACTCTTAATCAACCTACCCTCTCAGAAGTTCACAAGACCATACATTGCTGTCTCACCCATCTAAGAAATCAAGGGCTACTTTATGTGATCGGGCATTTCAATACGCCGCTCCAATTGGAACATCTCCCACCTTGCATTAGACAATCTTCTTCACTTAATTTAAATCTAAGTTAAAAACCCATTTGTTGACTTCACCCATTTAGTTCATCCTTGCTCTGTTTGTGTATTGTTTTTTCTTCTCTGCATTTTTTTTTGTATTCCTTGTAATGCGCAGTAGAGTATATCTTTATAGGTCACTGCGCAATATAAATTGCCGTGTTATTACTATTATTATAATAGGTACGTATTGCTTCGGTCCCTTAGTGTCAAAAATAAAAACGTCTTTCAGAGTGGTGTTAAAAAAGAGTGGCCGCTTGAAGCTTAACGTGATATGGAAAATCTTCATGCACCACCCAGGCTGCTCAGCTCATCTGACACCAAACTTCTGCACATTACACACACACGCCATTCATGGGGAGCCTGATCCTTCTCACACTTTGGCCATCACTAACGAACGAACTCCCACAAAATCTCAGACACATCACTACCTATTCCAGCTTCAAAACCCATTTGAAAACTTATTTTTGTGCTTAACCATGTAGCTCTTTTGCAATCTTGCTTCTGCATCTCTCCTGCGCCAGGAGTGTCTTTTAGACAGACATGGAGCATTATAGATTGCCACTACACGTATTTGTTATTATTAAAATAAGAAGGTATATCTCTTTTGTTCCGGACATTTTCCTTGAAGCACGCAGAGTAGACTGTTCGAAACGCCGAGACCAAAACGTTTTGGGAATCAGCGTGTCCCTTTGAAATGTACACTATAGCTGACGACATGAGATTCGGTATAGTGCTCGATGTTTAATTGGTTTTTAAAGCCAATTAAAAACGACACCCCGTCTTTGCCTATGTGAGGCCGACTGGTGAAGTCCTCTTTGCAATTATCTAAAGTCCTCTTTGCAATTATCTACCTGTTTAAGTAATAATTAAACAAACACACTTGAAACTTGTGTGTTTGCTGATATACTTACTATGCTTTTAACAAATGGGTTAACAAACAGCCAATTTATTATTGATATAGCAAATGCCGATAATGTTGACATAATTACGTTTTGCAAAATGGCCTCTTAGTTTCAAACACAAAAAACGTCAACCTGTTTATAACTACATAGACGAAGGAGAATTATGACACCCGATCATAGAGTGCGGTTTAAGAATACGTGTGCCCACAGTTTGCCTCATTTCTCCGATAGCTTTTAGGGCAGTTTCGAGATTTACCCAGACTATCATCTGATGCTAACACCAAGCTTCTTTTGAACAGAGCTGGACACCTAACACGAGTAACTTTTGAAAACACGCAGCCAGGTAACGACCGATGAACACGGGCTCTAACCAGGGTCCACATAGGTGAAAGGCAGGAACAGGAACCACCGAGGCAACCCTGGGCTGCTCAACCCTGGGCTGCTCAACCCTATGCTTCTTGTGAACAGAGCTGGCTGGACACCTAACATTAGTAACTTTTGAAAACACATAGCCAGGTAGCGACCAATGAAATCACAGTTCATATGCTCCGGTCCATGCTCTAACCAGGGTCCACAGATGTGAAAGGCAGGGACAGAAACTACTGAGGCAACCCTGGGCTGCTCAATGCGATGCTTCTCGTGAACAGAGCTGGACACCTAACATTAGTAACTTTTGGAAACATGCAGCCAGGTTGCGACCAATGAAATCACAGTTCATATGCTCCGGTCCATGCTCTAACCAGGGTCCACAGATAGGCATTAGAAACCACCGAGGCAACCCTGGGCTGCTCAACCCGATGCTTCATGTGAACAGAGCTGGAAACCCAACACGAGTAACTTTTGAAAACACGCAGCCACTTAGCGACCGATGAACACACAATCCATAAATTATGCTCCGGTCCGGGCTCGAACCAGGGTCCACAGATGTGAAAGGCAGGGACAGAAAGCTACTGAGGCAACCCTGGGCTGCTCAACCCGATGCTTCTTGTGAACAGAGCTGGAAACCTAACATGAGTAACTTTTGAAAACGCCAGGTAGCGACCGATGAAAACACAGTCCAAATTAAACTCTTGATATTGCTTCGGTTGCAGTTAAACTTCACCATGGAACCGATAGAATGCAGTTTAAATGATACATTGAACCTCACTACTAACGGAGCTCTCATATTGCTTTATAATTCTACGGACAAAGTCGTAATACCTTTTATTCTACCGATTATATTTTGCCTGTGTATACTCTTCAACTTTATTTTTCTGTTCGTAGTTTTTCGTGTTTCTGAGGTGAGATCGGACACGACTGTTTATTTGATACACTTGGCATTGGCTGACTTTATATTTATGTTCAGCTACGTGTGCTTTTTCATGTTGCCATTTCTACGGTCTCCAGTGAAAGCCAATTCATCATTCACTTATCCCGTGGAGTGCGTGTTGCCAAACGTGTTTATAATAACTGGGCATGTCTCATCGATTGCACTCGTAACTATGATGTCATTTGAGAGATATCTTGCTATCTGCCATCCTTTAAAGCATCTTAAAATCCGTGGTCGGGGACGCACCCTGAAAATCATTGCGTTTTGTTGGTTGATTGGGTTTATCTGGAGTGTTGCGGTAACACCCACTATTGCAATTCTTCAAACGACATGTGTACGTTGGCCGGATGATGACGCTTACCAAATGTTCCCCATAGCTATAACGTCTTGTGCGTTTATAGGGCCGTGGGCTTATGACTACAGTCAAGCTGTCTTGATTCTTCCATGGTTCATTGCAATGTTTAGTAACGGGTACATGTATGCGCGCATCATACAGGCACTTAACAAACGCAGGGGTGCCAATGGTGGAACAGAGACAGACAGGAAAGCCGTGCAAATCCGCAACCAAGCTGCCAAAATGTTGGTTATCAATGGTGTGGTTTTCTTCATTTGTCAGTCTCCATATATTTTCATCATTCTCTTCGTCTGGATATACCGTATAGCTCAAATTGAGATTCCAATTGATGTTTTTCTAATAAATGGAGGTAATTGGCTCATTTACCTGCCGCAGTTTATCAACACCATTCTTAATCCTGTGATCTACGGTGTGACAAACAGGCAATACCGAGCTGCCTTCGTTCAAGCCTTTCACATGAAAGCCTCCACAACTAGACATCAACGCACACTGCACCCAGTCCATGCAATAAGTCCTACATCAAATACTGCTGCACAACCAAGTTCAACTGAAGGAGACAATGACACTGAATCTATGAAAGGAACCTGGCTATGATTGCGTCATTGCACCGTAACGTCAAGGTACCAAATCACCCTGTGCACCGTCACAGGGTAAGGCCGTATCCGAATTGACGGCTACATAAATGGATATGGCTGTTGCTAAGGACTTCCTATAAGTCAACGCATGGTGACGCGGATATCTAGCCGTAGCCGTAGCGATATCCGCATTACGGGACACAGCCAAACATCGATCGTCTCAAATCAAAGGTATCAACATGATTTTCGATTCTTATGTGAATTATGTCACATCAATTGATATAAATTGGCGTTGAGGCAAGAAACTTTCACCAGCGGGATTCGAAATTCTGACCCCCGGGTTACCATGCTAGTGTGACAAGAGTTTTTGCAACCCGGAGATGCACCCCCATACAGACAATGACTTGTGTAACAAATGCGTCTATAAAAAAGCTAATATCCAACCACGTCCGAATTTTTGTCGTCCATTACAGTTTATTGGAACTTAAACGGAAACAGAGTTCATTCTTTCTCAAACGGTTTTATTTGCTGTTTATCGGCTAAAAATAAGTGATGTTTGAGGTTTTCATGGTATGAAGAATTTATTATAACTAATAGTAAACTTGTTGGTACAACCATGTAATAATTCTCGTTTGAAGGAATGTATTGTCTCTGAACAGAGCGCTTTGGTCTCGACACTTTGAACAGTATACTCTGCCCGTCTTCTTATTACTTGTTTTTGGTTGGTGTCATCTTGGTACAGTAAGTTTGAATACGAGCGGAAAGGAAAACAAACCAACAAAAAACCAAAACCACTGTGATAGGTCTAAATGAACTGTGTCGTACTTGGTAATTAAACACAAAGTTGTACTTTAATGTTTCTGTACTTTAATGTTTTTAAAGTTTTTTATTTCATCAAAGATTGTTAAAACAACACTTTACTTCAAACATATTTGATTTTTAAAAACAAATCTCAATTAAACGCACAAGAAAAACTGGCCGTCTGAACACAACATTTTGAGAGAAGAAGAAATAACGAGAGGGGGTTTGAACTTGCATTACCTCCGGCTTAACGTAAGCAAAAATTATGACAAAATTGTAGGGAGACCGCCATTTTAGAGCTATTGTTCAGTTGGTATAGACCTTTTTCACGCTTTCACACTCTTAGTCATGTTCCCTATTTCCAATAACGGTAATGAATGCTTACATTCAATGCTCAAACATTACACCAGACTATTATTTCGTTCACCCTCAGTTTGGTTGTTGAGTTGAAATGGAGTAAAATCAAGATGGCCACACCGTGATAAAGGTCTTTAGCGCTGGATTGTTGACCCGGAGGTCACAGCTTCTAATCCCGCTCTATTATGGTTGTTTTTTGTTCGACCAAAAATTAACAACAAAACTCCCTTGAATGATCTGAGATAACAACATAAAACAAATTGTATGTGAATATATTATAAAACGGTTGAAAGGCAACCCTTTAAAGTAACCAATAGATACATAAATGAAGTCAACTTTGACAGGTGTAAGGTGAATAAAGTGAACTAGCTTTGTGTAATGAGCTAAGTACTCTGAAAACTTTAAAGTCCCGATTTGACCCGGATTTTGAGTATAAGTGTACTGAGGACCAGGGCTTGATTTCACAAAACACTACATATTTATGTTAATGATGAGTTGTTATCATTGCCACAATGATATGTATTGTGACATAAAAATTTACTTAGAAATTTTTTATCTTAAAAAAGTACTTTATATGAGTGATGAAGTAACAGAGCTTTTTGGGAACCTGTTTGAATAGCACTGGATAATAGGGTATTCACAATGTTTATTTTTTCACTACTAAAATCAATTATTATCATGTAAACTCAATTTCCTTATTGATTGAAAAACATTTTAAACGAATTCAGCAAAGATCACGACTAGCTGTTTTCGGTCAAGTAGGTCTTATAAAACTCATGGTGAAGTCACCCCCTTGGACATAATCTAGACTCATGTACATTTTTGAACTGGACATTTTCTTAGAGCAAAACGTTTGTTTCCTCTAATGATAAAGTACAATATTTGCTCATGGTCTTAATTGTTTGAGTTCGGAAGTCACCATCTGATGTAGGCAGTGCTTTCTGCTTAAGCAGCTTTATGAAATTGGGCACAGCAGCCGATTTGACTAAACTCTAGCATTTTAATCCTATCTCAAGTTAGGACGAGTGACTAGTCCTAGCTTAGATTAGGGTTAAATGTTACGATGCAAGGCTGGGACTCGTCTTAAAGGCAGTGGACACTTTTGGTAATTACTCAACATAATTATTGGCATAAAACCTTTATTGATGACTAGTAATGGGGAGAGGTTGATGGTATAAAACATTGTGAGAAACGGCTCCCTCTGAAGTGCCATAGTTTCCGAGAAAGAAGTAATTTTCCACGAGTTTGATTTCGAGACCTCAGATTTAGAACTTGAGGTCTCGAAATCAACCATCTAAACGCACACAACTTCGTGCTGACAAGGGTTATTTTTCTTTCATTATTATCTCGCAACTTCGATGACCGATTGAGCTCAAATTTTCACAGGTTTGTTATTTTATGCATATGTTGCGATACACCTCTATGGTTGGTCGCAACTAATAATTATTGCAATAGGCCACACCCATTGCTGTCACCGTTTCCACAGCAGTGTAACGAAACCAACTGATAGGCCCACGCTTTATGAAGACAATATTGCCTGCATCATCAGTGGTGGGTTTTGATTGGCTGTTTTTATTTCCTGTGTTCATTTGGACAGTGTGAGGCAATATCATTTCACTGGAGTATTTCTTAGTGAACATGACATTTCAAGTTCAACGGGTCAATGGGATTCTGTTCCTATAACCCTGGTAAAAGTTGGAGGTTATATTTCTTGCCATTATTTCATGTTGCCTTTCTTGAGGGAGTAGTTTGCTTACAATAAGTTACTTTTCAGATGCGCGACCATAAACTGTACGTTTGGTAATCATTCTTTTTTAGTCTTCAGGGACCTCAATTTTATTTGCAGCCTTGCTCAAGAAAAGGAGCACATAGCTTGCTATGGTCTAGACTGCCCCCCCCCCCCCTGAAAAAACGACAAATTGTCTTACAAGCCGACTGTTTTCATTGGTTAAATAGAGTCCATAGGATAAACCGTACTGTGGCGTAGGCTTTCCATATCGGTGTTGTGATTGGTCCAAAGTGATATAGCGTCGTCAGCTTTCGATCAAGTTTGCATTAATTTTAATTGTTTATTAGTGTCTCAATGCATATGCGTATCTTAAGGTACCATTACCTAAAAGTTCTGCTTCTATATTGGATCCCTCTGCGGTGTCATAATTTTCATCTTGATATATCTTTATTGTATTGTATTCTTTAACCTGTCTTTAATTTGTTGACACTGTGGACAAACTTGAACCTGGAACCATGAACCTTGAATGCAGAGTACGTGTCCATCATGGTGATAATGTTGTGGACAACAGTCAGAAACAAGATTGTGATGATAGCTTCAATTTGGAATGTTCTTTGGTCCAATTAAAAAAAAAAAAAAACCGTACTGTGGCGTAGGCTTTCCATATCGGTGTTGTGATTGGTCCAAAGTGATATAGCGTCGTCAGCTTTCGATCAAGTTTGCATTAATTTCAATTGTTTATTAGTGTCCCAAGGCTAGAAGTGTGACGTCAGATGTTCAGGCTAGTTTATGATGTAGTTCACACCCAATGGATCAAAATTAAAGAACAGCAGAGGGCGTCGCTACCTTGGTTCAATTTCCAGCTTCTGTAAAGTCGTGAACTGCGCCGATTTATTCAAGAAACGAAGAGCGCGCCCTCTGTCGGTCTATCAAGAGTATTGTGTTTGAGGTCTTGGACCAAGACTATGGCCGTATCCGAATTTGCGGCTACGGCTACAGCTGTTGCTAAAGGTTTTGCTAAGTACAGACCATTCTTCAACGCATGATGACGCGGAAATCTAGACGTCGCCGTCTCTGTAGCCGTTAACTTGGACACCACGGCGTATCACTAGATGTGTTCAAAGTTTGTTTCCCGCGCTTTGCGGTGAGTCGGTTATGGTTTGAATTTGTTGTTGAGCACGTGGACGGCCGTCATCGGGTGAGACATTGCACCGAAAAGCTTGGACGAACGCAGATCTGTATTGAGAGCTCATAGCACCATATATCAAAGGATTTATAATGGTATTTACAATCTGCGGAAGTGAAAATATCCAGCGTGCAGAGGCTTCACGTGTTGTCTCGAATGGGCTGGGAAGATTGGAGAAAAAAGAAATCACTTGAATGATAGCGACTCCCGTATATGAAGCTTGGCACAGGAAGAATACTACACCATTCACAACAAGCATCTTGGCAACCTGGTTTCGAACACGTATGGCCTTTCGCCTGCGTCACCTTAACCTACAAAACTCCTGCGTTTGTTCAGCGTGTGGTAGATCCTGATGTACATGTAGAAATTAGCAACCAGTGCAAGTAGCCAGGGGATCGTTGCTAGTAACGTAGTGAAGTAATGGATAGAGGGGTGTAAGGGATCGCACATTGTAATCACAGACGGCAGGGTAGGCATGGAGCTTAAAGCTGCTTCAGGCCACTGTAGACAGAGCTTCAAAACAGCCTTTGTCGTACGTGTATAAGTTTCACAAACTTCCGTGATGGGGTAAACTCTGAAACTGTAACACTATACCTCTATGAACAGACCGTATTCTAAAACAGTATTCATGTGCTCATTTGAGTTTATTGGCAAAAGATAGCGTCCATAGTTTAAAAACAGCAAGATACATTTTGCATCAATAGTGCAATTTCTGTATGGAGATTTTTGTAAGTCCGAGGTCGCCACCCACTTTCAACCTAAAGTGGTCCCACGGCGAACTCCTTCACCAAACACCACATCACTCACAATACACTGACCAGAATGTAAGGAGCGGTTATAGGCTCTTTGTGTAAAGCCCTCCCCCAACCCCAAAATGTTATTAATTGTAAAGTTCCCTGAGACACCTTCCAACCTATAGCCGGCCCTACCCAATGTTTCCAAATTATAAAGCTTCCGTTTGATCCCATCCTTGTCCATCATGATAATTCTCATGCCGTTTGGAAGTGAATCTTTTTTTTTATAAATATTCTCCATTTAATCTTTTCAACAAATGAGTCACCTGTCAGAAGGATTTCTAGGAAGTCTGATCACAACATCGACCAGTGGTTGACACATGGTCGCCTGCGAAACATCAATCTGTGAGTTACTTCAATCATTCAATGCAAACTCGTGAGATTTGTTTCGGTTTTGTCCTGGCACCCAGCCTCTTCGACCCTTTCGACCCTGCGCAGCAATGAATGAACCAATCCGGAATACCATGCTTAGTACAACATGAAAGTAACCCGACCAAAAAGGGCGGATCGAATGGCGGGTGGGCAGGCAAGGGGCAATGAGTGAACCAATCCGGAGAACCATCTGCGAAACACTGTCCAATGAGTCGCCTGTCAGAAAGATTTCTAGGAAGTCTGGTAACAACATCGACCAGTGGTTGACACACGGTCGTTGCCCAAACTTTCTCCAATCAGATGATTTGTATAGTGGGAGTTTGGGTCAGGGTTTTGTAGACTTGCAACCCGACGTCTGAATCCACACAAACGTATTGAATTCCACACACTTAATCGTGTTGATTTCCACAAGGATGCCATACCACTGGACCTTCTAATTTTCAATCCAAGATGGCGCGGGTTACGCTTTTAGTAGTATAGATGAGATCACTCTCAATCAACCTACCCTCTCAGAAGCTCACAAGACCACACATTATTATCTCACCCATCTAAGAAATCAAGGGCTACTTTAGGTGATCGGGCATTTGTATACGCCGCTCCAATTGGAACATCTCCCACATTGCATTAGACAATCTTCTTCACTTAATTTAAATCTAAGTTAAAAACCCATTTGTTGACTTCACCCATTTAGTTCACCCTTGCTCTGTTTGTGTATTGTTCTTTTTTTCTTTTTCTTTTTTTTCTGTCATTTTTTTGTGTTCCTTTTAATGCGCAGTAGAGTATAACAAAAAGGGATGCCCTTCCTGAGTTCCTGTCGAAAAAAAAAAATAAAATGTACTTCTTGTTGTCACTTTAACTTTTCCCTATAAGCAGCAAAGGAAAAATGAGTTGAATAATTATGTGAGAAAATTGAATTGCCATTTCTTTCCGGCTGGTGTTACAAGCGCCACGTGTCCTGTTTACGATCAAAGATGCCCTCCTTGTAGAAATCCAACAAACGTACTTATTTTTGTCACTGTAACTTTATTCTAAGCAGCATAAGAAACATGTGTTGAATACGTGAGAAATTTGAGTTGCTGTTTCTCTCGTCCAACAAGCCAATCGTATTTCTCAATAAAAAAAAAATGTAACAAATGCTGCCCTGCTGCAAAAAGACACGTTCTCTGTCTCAAAGGCGTACAAAACATGTCCTTATTTTCGTCATTGTAAGTTAACCCAAATCATAAAATAAAAAAGATGCTAAACGCCTATCACCAAGTTCGGAGTCAAAACATAGAAACAAGCTCATTAAGTAATGGGCATTAATTTCCGTTATGGTGAAAGACAAAGTACTTTTAAGTAACCTGCAGTAGTTCTAAGCCACTTCTTCCGGCTTTTAATAAAAGCTCTGTACATTTTTGTTGATTGTGTACTTTTTTTTACACATTACATCACGGAATCTTGATCCTTTAGAAGAAAACAATCGCGAGAAGTTTTATTCGTATTGAATAACCCCCGTTTGTATGAAAGTTGCCATCTTGTAGGGGCAAACCGTATTCGCGTCCAAATTTCCTTCTGTAAAGTACAACGTACTTAGTCAATTATAAAACAACACACGAAAAGATAAGTGTTTGAATTTTAATTGGTTGTGTAAGTCCATTAAAGCGAGACCCCAGTATTTAGCTAAGTGACTGACTGTGGTGAACAACCACTTTTCACTAATAGTTAAAATCAATACACAATTATAGTTGACATAATTATATTACATATACACTTTAAATATTTGCCTTTTGCTGATAAACTTACCATGGTTTTAACAAAATGGATTAACAATTAGCCCATTTCCTGTGGAGGTGAGCAAATACAAAGAACTGTAATAAAGGTTGTTTAGCACCAATGTACATTCAATAACTCATAATCATGAGATCTCTTTCAATCAACCTACCCTCTCAGAAGTTCACAAGACCATACATTGCTGTCTCAGCCATCTAGGAATTCAAGGGCTACTTTATGTGATCGGGCATTTGTATACGCCGCTCCAATTGGAACATCTCCCACTTTGCATTAGACAATCTTCTTCACTTAATTTAAATCTAAGTTAAAAACCCATTTGTTGACTTCACCCATTTAGTTCATCCTTGCTCTGTTTGTGTATTGTTTTTTCTTCTCTGCATTTTTTTAAAAATTCATTGTAATGCGCAGTAGAGTATATCTTTATAGGTCACTGCGCAATATAAATTGCCGTGTTATTACTATTATTATAATAGGTACGTATTGCTTCATGGTCCCTTAGTGTCAAAAATAAAAACGTCTTTCAGAGTGGTGTTAAAAAAGAGTGGCCGCTTGAAGCTTATCGTGATATGGAAAATCTTCATGCACCAGCCAGGCTGCTCAGCTCATCTGACATCAAACTTCTGCACATTACACGCACACGCCATTCATGGGGAGCCTGATCCTTCTCACACTCTGGCCCATCACCAACGAACGAACTCCCACAAAATCACCGACACATCACTACCTATTCCAGCTTCAAAACCCATTTGAAAACTTATTTTTGTGCTTAACCATGTAGCTCTTTTGCAATCTTGCTTCTGCATCTCTCCTGCGCCAGGAGTGTCTTTTAGACAGACATGGAGCATAATAGATTGCCACTACACGTATTTGTTACTATTAAAATAAGAAGATGTATATCTCTTTCGTTCCGGACATTTTCCTTGAAGACGAGCAGAGTAGACTGTTCGAAACGCCGAGACCAAAACGTTTTTGTAATCAGCGTGTCCCTTTGAAATGTACACTATAGGTGACGACATGAGATTCGGTATAGTGCTCGATGTTTAATTGGTTTTTAAAGCCAATTAAAAACGACACCCCGTCTTTGCCTAAGTGAGGCCGACTGGTGTAGTCCTCTTTGCAATTATCGAAAATCCTCTTTGCATTTAGCTTCCTTTTAAAGTAATAATTAAACTCAACACGGATGTGTGTTATAGTTTACAAACACACTTGAAACTTGTGTGTTTGTTGATATACTTACTATGCTTTTATCAAATGGGTTAACAAACAGCCAATTTATTAATGATATAGCAAATGCCGAGAATGTCGACATACATGTAATTACGTTCAAACACAAAAAACGTCAACCTGTTTGTAACTACATAGAAGAAGGAGAATTATGACACCCGAACATAGAGTGCGGTTTAAGAAGACATGTGCCCCCAGTTTGCCTCATTTCTCCGATAGCTTTTAGGGCAGTTTCGAGATTTACCCAGACTATCATCTGATGCTAACACCGAGCTTCTTTTGAACAGAACAACTGGACACCGAACACGAGTAACTTTTGAAAACACGCAGCCAGGTAACGACCGATGAACACGGGCTCTGACCAGGGTTCACATAGGTGAAAGGCAGGGACAGGAACCACCGAGGCAACCCTGGGCTGCTCAACCCTATGCTTCTTGTGAACAGAGATGGAAACCTAACACGACTAACTTTTGAAAACACACAGCCAGGTAGCGACCGATGAACACACAATCCATATGCTCCGTCCGGGCTCGAACCAGGGTCCATAGGTGTGAAAGGCAGGGACAGAAACTACTGAGGCAACCTTGGGCTGCTTCTCGTGAACAGAGCTGCACACCTAAAATTAGCAACTTTTGAAAAAAAACAGCCAGGTAGCGACCGATGAACACACAATCCATATGCTCCGGTCCTGGCTCTAACCAGGGTCCACATAGGTGAAAGGCAGAAACATAAACCACTGAGTCAACCCATGGCTTTTCAACTTGATGCTTTACACGCGTCTTTTGAACATAGCTGAAAACCCAACATAAGTAACTCTTGATATTGCTTAGGTTGCAATTAAACTTCGCCATGGAACCGATAGAATGCAGTATAAATGATACCTTGAATCTCACTAGATACGGAGCTCTCATATTGCTTTATAATTCTACGGACAAAGTCGTAATACCTTTTATTCTACCGATTATATTTTGCCTGTGTATACTCTTCAACTTTATTTTTCTGTTCGTAGTTTTTCGTGTTTCTGAGGTGAGATCGGACACGACTGTTTATTTGATACACTTGGCATTGGCTGACTTTATACTTGCGTCCAGCTACGTGTGCTTGCTCATGTTGCCATTTCTACGGTCTCCAGTGAAAGCCCATTTATCCTTTACCCACCCCATGGAGTGCGTGTTGATCAGCGTGTCTATAATAACTGGGTATGTCTCATCGATTGCACTCGTAACTATGATGTCATTTGAGAGATATCTTGCTATCTGCCATCCTTTAAAGCATCTTAAAATCCGTGGTCGAGGACGCACCCTGAAAATCATTGCGTTTTGTTGGTTGATTGGGTTTATCTTGAGTGTTGCGGTAATACCCGCTAATGCAATTCTTCAAACGACATGTGTACGTTGGCCGGATGATGACGCCTACCAAATGTTCCCCTCAGCTATAACGTATTGTACGTATACAGGGCCGTGGGCTTATGACTACAGTCAAGCGGTCTTGATTCTTCCATGGTTCATTGCAATGTTTTGCAACGGGTACATGTATGCGCGCATCATACAGGCACTTAACAAACGCAGGGGTGCCAATGGTAGAACAGAGACAGACAGGAAAGCCGTGCAAATCCGCAACCAAGCTGCCAAAATGTTGGTTATCAATGGTGTGGTTTTCTTCATTTGTCAGTCTCCATATATTTTCATCGTTTTCATTATCTGGATATACCGTATAGCTCAAATTGAGATTCCATTTGATGTTTTTCTAATAAATGGAGGTGATTGGCTCATTTACCTGCCGCAGTTTATCAACACCATTCTTAATCCTGTGATCTACGGTGTGACAAACAGGCAATACCGAGCTGCCTTTGTTCAAGCCTTTCACATGAAAGCCTCCACAACTAGACATCAACGCACACTGCACCCAGTCCATGCCATTAGTCCTACATCAAATGCTGCTGCACAGCCAAGTTCAACTGAAGAAGGAGACAATGACACTGAATCTATGAAAGGAACCTGGCTATGATTGCGTCATTGCACCGTAACGTCAAGGTACCAAATCACCCTGTGCACCGTCACAGGGTAAGGCCGTATCCGAATTGACGGCTACATAAATGGCTATGGCTGTTGCTAAGGACTTCCTATAAGTCAATGCATGATGACGCGGATATCTAGCCGTAGCCGTAACGATATCCGCATTACGGGACACAGCCAAACATCGATCGTCTCCAATCAAAGGTATCAACATGATTTTCGATTCTTATGTGTATTATGTCACATCAATTGGCGTTGAGGCAAGAAACTTTCACCAGCGGGATTCGAAACTCCGACCCCAGGTTACCATGCCAGTGTGACAAGAGTTTTTGCAACCCGGAGATGCACCCCATACAGACAATGACTTGTGTAACAAATGCGTCTATAAAAAAGCTAATATCCAATCACGTCCGAATTTTTTGTCGTCCATTACAGTTTATTGGAACTTAAACGGAAACAGAGTTCATTCTTTCTCACACGGTTTTATTTGCTGTTTATCGGCTAAAAATAAGTGATGTTTGAGGTTTTAAAGGTATGAAGAATTTATTATAACTAGTAGTAAACTTGTTGGTACAACCATGTAATAATTCTCTTTTGAAGGAATGTATTGTCTCTGAACAGAGCGCTTTGGTCTCGACACTTTGAACAGTATACTCTGCCCGTCTTCTTAATACTTTTTTTTTGGGTTCTGTCATCTTGGTACAGTAAGTTTGAATACGAGCGGAAAGGAAAACAAACCAACAAAAAACCAAAACCACTGTGATAGGTCTAAATGAACTGTGTCGTACTTGGTAATTAAACACAAAGTTGTACTTTAATGTTTCTGTGCTTGAATGTTTTTAAAGTTTTTTATTTCATCAAAGATTGTTAAAACAACACTTTACTTCAAACTTATCTGATTTTTAAAAACAAATCTCAATTGGAGACTTTGGGACGCTAGGTGGCAGCAGACTTCCAAGGTAAATGTCCATTGTTTACTTAGTTCTGAGCGTGCGCACATGGCCGAGAACAATGGATTTTACCTGGTAAGTCTGCTGCCACCAAGCGTCCCAAAAGTCTCCCATTAAACGCACAAGAAACACTGCCCGTCTGGACACAACATTTTGAGAGAAGAAAAAATAACGAGAGGGGGTTTGAACTTGCACTACCTCTGGCTTAACGTAAGCAAAAATTATGACAAAATTGTAGGGAGACCGCCATTTTAGGGCTATAGTTCAGTTGGTGTAGACCTTTTTCACGCTTTCACACTCTTAGTCATGTTCCCTATTTCCAACAACAGTAATGAATGCTAACATTCAATGCTCAAACGTTACACCAGACTATTATTTCGTTCACCCTCAGTTTGGTTAATGAGTTGAAATGGAGTAAAATCAAGATGGCCACACCGTGATAACGGTCTTTAGCGCTGATTTGTTGACGCGGAGGTCACAGCTTCTAATCCCGCTCTATTATGGTTGTTTTTTTGTTCGACCAAAAATTAACAACAAAAACCCCTTGAATTATATGAGATAACAGCATTAAACAAATTGCTTGTGAATATACTATTATAAAACGGTTGAAAGGAAATCTTTTTAAGGCAGTGGACACTATTGGTAATTGTCAAAGACTAGCCTTCACAGTTGGTGTATCTCAACATATTATGCATAAAATAACAACCTGTGAAAAATTGAGCTCAATCGGTCATCAAAGTTGCGAGGTAATAATGAAAGAAGAAAACACTCTTGCCACACGAAGTTGTGTGCGTTTAGATGGATGATTTAGGTTGGATGACCTCAAGTTCTAAACCTGAGGTCTCAAAATCAAATTCGTGGAAAATTACTTCTTTCTCCAAAACTATGGCACTTCAGAGGGAGCTGTTTCTCACAATGTTTTAGACCACCAACCTCTCCCCATTACTTGTCGCCAAGAAAGGTTTTATGCCAATAATTATTTTGAGTAATTACCAATAGTGTCCACTGCCTTTAAAGTGACCAAGAGATACATAAATGAAACCCTATCAGGGGTAAAGCTAATGTATTGATAAAAGTCAACTTTGACAGGTATAAAGTATAAACTACTTCTTCGTGTAACAAATTAAAGTGAATAATAGCTTTGTGTAATAAGCTAAGCACTCTGAAATCTCAAAAGTCCCAATTTGACCCGGATTTTGAGTATAAGTGTAATGGGGCCAGGGCTTGATTTCACACAACACTGCAGATTCATTTTAAGGATGAGATGTTATCATTGCCACAATGATATGTATTGTAACATTAACACTTACTTAGGGATTTTTAATCTTAAACAGGTACTTGAGATTTGTGATGAAGTAACAGAGCTTGCCGGGAACCTTTTTGAATAGCACTGGATAAAGGGTATTCAGATTGCTTATTTGTTTCACTACTAAAATCCATGTCATGTAAACTCAATTTCCTTATTGGTTTAAAATCATTTTTAAAAGGAACACGTTGCCTTGGATCGGACGAGTTGGTCTATTAAAAGCATTTGAAACCGTTTGTTATAAAATGCATATGGTTTTTTATAGAAAGATGTTTTAAAAGTAGAGTATAATGATCCACACAAGTATCACTCGAAACTGCACGGTTTTCCTTTTACGTCGCGAACTATCACGGTCGGCCATTTATGGGAGTCAAAATTTTGACACCCATAATGGCCGACCGTGTCAGTCAACAGGGTAAAAAGAAAACCACGCAATTTCGAGGCATATTTGTGTAGATCATTGTATTTTACTTTTACAATATCTTTCTAACCATACACATTTTACAACAAACGGTTACAGAACGATTTTCAAATACCAACTCGACCGATCCAAGGCAACGTGTTCCTATTAATGAATTCAGCAAAGATCACGGTTTGCTGTTTCCGGTTAAGTAGGTCTTAAAACTCTTTGTGATGTCAGCCCCTGGGACAGAATCTAGACTCATGTACATTTTTGAACTGTACACTTTCTTAGAGGAAAACGCATGTTTCCTCTACTGATAAAGTACATTATTTGCTCATGGTCTTAATTGTTTGAGTTCGGAAGTCACCATCTGATTGTTAGTACATGTCGATGGTTGATCGGCCATCCTCTCCAGTTTAACGGCGCGTTTGGCAACAGCGCGCTTAACGTAGCTTCGTGGGGTTAGAAATGCAGCAGTTGTACCGTGCTGTCTCGTCAAAGTTCCAGTGAAAATATATTTCTTCCCGTCTTGAAACAAAAAGAGAGAAAAGGAAAGGGGTAACTAAATTTTTAAAACGTACTGTAATTTTAATTTTTGTGATACTGAGTATGGTTGATGTACAATGTATATAGTTACGGAGTGATTTTTACAGTATAAGAGTTAAGCCATTTCATAGTTGGTGGACGGCTATGGTTATACGATTACAACTATTGTTTTGTTCAGCAGAGTGTGGGTTCGAATCCCGGTCGTGACACTTGTGTCATTGAGCAAGACACTTAACCAAAAGCTTCTCTCCACCCAGGGGTAAATGAGTACCTGCGAGGGCATAGATGGTTCTTGTGATTGCTTATCATAGTGCGCTACATATTATTTTGGCAGCAAAGGCTGTATACTCCCCAGGGAGCACAGATTGTTTAGGGAATGATTTAAGGCCCAGAGACAAGGGGTAATATTGTGGAAACTGTACTGTGTTTGGGACAACGCCGAATGTCTCAATTTCAACAAACCAGTTTGTCGAGTGGACTCAAATAGTTAGACTTACCTTCAATGTCCCCGAAACATTGGTTCTGACATTGTCTCGTCTCTTGGTACCGATTCTTGACTATCAGAAGTGGTTCTTGAAAGAACCGAGACCTTCTTAGTGTTAGGGCGCCCCCTTTGTATACTTGCATGAGCTCTACGACTAGTGACGTCAGTTGACCATGGGTTGATACTTTTCTACGGACGGTACCGATTATCACTGTAGAAAATAAGAAACAAAATGAACAAGAAGACGATCAAAGCATGATCAAAACTTTGAGTTGAAACCAACGGTTCTTTTCAAAATAGTCATTACATGGTGTTCCCGCAAAACCTTTCCATACCGTATTTCCAACATGCAAAGTTTCAATGCCTATTTAAAGTGAACGAACAAAAGTCGATGCTTTTTTGTTTCTCTTGGAGGCGACCTTTAAAACTATTAAGATTTCTTACAGCAAAGACGTACACTGGGCACCCATTTGGAAAACTAAAATGGCATCCTTTTCAATAGCGAAACTCTAGGTTTTTTATTAGAAGGAAACACACTGAAGTGTCACGACCGGGACGTAAGCTGGATTAGGGGACCCATGGCCTGACAGATTTCCCGCCGGGTTAAGGTTTACCCAGAAATGGTGGAATGTTAGGTCTTCTTTGTATAAGTTTGAAAGTGTCTTTCTCTCGAAGGCAACAACGAAGATGTAAAACGAGAAGTAGGAAGTTACATCTTACCAAAATCACTGTTGCAAAATGCTGAACCCAGACCTCTTGGGTTGCATGAACAAGGTTCATTTGGCACTCCATCCTCTGTAAAAAATCAAAATATACACCTGCCATTAATAACAGCTTTCCTTTAACGACTCCCTATGACTCCCTGACAAGTGCGCAACACCAAAGGCGACATTTTTCCAAGGACGTGTGCCCATGAGCATGTTGTGAAGTAGCCCTCCGAGCTAGTAAACTGTGCATTATTTTGTTGGCTTGCCCCCTTGAGGTTTTAGCAGCTCATGTATTTTGTCGTATGTATCTTTGTGATGGTCGCTATCACAACAGGTTTATTGGTTATACAGCCACTCACCAAAAACCCCAATAACCCCTTTAAAAATCGCTACTCTCTATTTTGGCGAAGCCATGAGCCGAAGCCACAATGTTGAAAAGGGTCTCGGTACAACGCGCGTGGGGCTTTGTCAAATCACTAAGGCTGTGTTCAAGTCAGTTGGCTATGGCTATATTATGGCTGAGTTGCCGCATCATTATTGTGTTTAAGAATAGGAATTTCTCCTATAACAGTAAGCCTCTATAAACCGAAACAGCCGTAGACGTGAGCTGTAGCCGCCTTTTCTGATGACGAAACAACAACATAGTAAAACCTTACCTATGCAAGTTTCCATGCACTCGTCTTTACTTAGGAAATTATTCCCAGTTGGTCCGCAGCCACCATACACAAACTCAACACATGTCTCGCTCTCTGTGCTGTATGCCCATCTGGGAATCTTAGCCTTGCACCTCCCAGTGACGATAGGGTGAGAGCAAGGGTCACTTGAAAGTCTCGGACATGCGTACTGGCAGTCATCGTAGGTTCGGAACTTGTTCTCGTTGCCTTGGCAACCGGTGTAAACAAATGAGCGGCATTGTTCAGTAACTGTATCGTAGTACCTGTCCGTTCAAGAGATTAATAAGAGAGAGATTTTACAACAGAGTGAAGAGTAGGTTGTTTAAAAACCGTAAGATATGTGGGCCGGGTGCAGCAGATGTTCCCTGCTGCCCCCCCCCCCCCCGTAGCATATCTGTCAGCATATGCCAAATGGGGACATATCCTAGGGACAGATTATTATAGTGACAACGCATGAGGTATGAGCTCACAGTGCTTTCTTTTCCTTACACCTCTGTGTGGACCCCAGTTTAAACCTTACCGCATACTGGAGCCCTTCGTACTGTGGGTTTAATTTTCCATTCCCTAATTGATTACGAGGGTTTCCCAATTATTGGGGTTATCCTCAAACATATCACATTCAACATTTTGTTCTCGTTTTCTGTTTTTGATCACTGAACTTGCAACAAGACGCGTGTAACTATACAGAGGTTTTTGGTATCAAAATGTGATAATAGTCTCTTTGGGTTGGTTCTAAAAAGAACTGGTGGTTAAAGACTCAACATTTCGATTGTCTGATCGTCTTCGATTTGAGATCTTACTTAAAACATGTAAAAAAAACACTAGAAAAACAAAAACACAACAAAAACAAAGTCTACTCGATAGCTGTACTCACCACTTGCTTTGCTTTCGAGCACAGCTACCGGGGTCCATAGGTAGGAAGCATAGACCAGGCATCGACGGCGTAGTCTGGACTACCGGGCTCAAAGTCGTTAGCTTGCTGTCCGTAGCCTCAACAGTAACCGCCTCTTTGCACCTCTCCCCGGTAAACTCACCCTCGCAGATACATTGGAAAGTTTCCCCCTTGTCGATGCAAAGTCCTCCGTTGAGGCAGGTATCTGACCGACAATGACGCTTCTTGACGGCGAATTCGCAATGTTTGCCTTCAAAGCCAGCTTTGCACTTGCATTTATAACTTGGGGTCCGGGATTTGTTAACACAGGTTCCCCCATTCTGGCAGGCGTCGCCACCAATGCATGCGTCTTCTTCGGGAATCTCAGCTACAGAAGCAAAGGAAAAGTAAAACTAGAGACATTTTAGTGTTTTTTTCTAAAAAGGCGAGCACAGATCTGCTCCATGGTGACGTAATAATGGTTTATTATTAATAAAAAGGAATAAATTCGAAACATAAACCAACTACTAAACAAGTACTTGGGCGTGGTTTAACTGCTCAATCAATTTCACTACTTGCTGGAACAAAACCCCAGTATACTACTTAAAAGGGTCACTTAACTGGGGTATCAATACAATACAGGATCAACACAATTATTTCCCTGCCTTCACACCTTGACCCCGGTTTGAATCCAACTTTAGGCTGGTGCCTTGCATGTGGATTGGGTGTTCAGATTGCAGGATTGCAGGATTCAGATTGCAGGGATTTTCCCATTTGGGTTTTCCTCCCACATCTAAAACTGAAAATGTCTCCAGCCACTGGCAGTCTCGATGGTCTAGTTGGTATGACACTGCTCTAGAGTTTAAAAGTCGTGGGTTCGATTCCCATCCGAGTAATATGCATTTTTTCTTCTTCACAGAACTCGGGTATGTACTGAGTATACACTGCTAACACATATCGGTGCATAACAATGGGTAAAAACAAAACAAAACAAAAACTGAAAATCTTTTTTTCATTTCTTATACATCATGTTATTTGCGCCATGTGCCGTTTGGGTGTGTAACTCATAACTAAAAACATCAGCAAATGAAATAAAAAACTAGATAAACAAAACGTACCGATGTCTTCAATGACCAAGACAATATACGTTTTGGTCAAGTAGCCTCTTGAGTGACCGCCAAGACAAACGTAGATGTTGGAGTCCTCCAAATTGACTCCAAGGATCTCCAGCCAGGCACCACCTTTGTGGACTATATGTACATAAATCAAACAATAAATTAGTTAAAGGGAAGGTACACGTTTGGTAATTACTCAAAACAAATATTAACTTAAAAATTGACTTGGTAACGAGCAATGGAGAGCGGTTGATAGTATAACACATTGTGGGAAACGACTCCCTCTGAAGTAACGTAGTTTTTTTAGAAAGAGGTATTTTCTCACTAAAATAATAAAAGACTCCTAGCAAAGAAGTATTTTATTCCTATCTGAAAGCCCACAAATTCGTCTACCAAGGGTGTTTTTTTCTTTCATAATTTTCTCGCAACTTCGATGACCGATTGAGCCCAATTTTTCACAGGCTTGTCATGTTATGCTTATGATGGGATACACCAAGTGAGAACACTGGTCTATGACAATTACCAAACGTGTACAGTGCCTTTAAAGATTATCTGATCTTTGATAATTGATCTCTTTGGTAATAATCTCCTTCTGTTTTGCCATTTTGCACTACGATTGACCACGTTTGGTATCCACGTTAAACCGTCACCATCCACATCATCATCAATGACTCGTCAACCAAACCCAAACAAACAAACAAACAAACACACACACACACACCCACACACACCCACCCACACACATACAAACCAAACAATCAACCAATCAGTAACTACCACGCGGTAACTACTAACTAGTAACTATACTAGCCAGTAACTACCAAGCAGTAACTACCAACCAGTAACTACCAACCAGTAACTACTAACCAGTAACTATACTAGCCAGTAATTACCAAGCAGTAACTACCAACCAGTTTACTTAACTAATGAGCATACCTTTTATTTTGTCCTTTGGCACCACGACTGACCACGTTTGGTATCCACGTTCAACTCTCATCATCCACATCATCTCTAATGGCTCTTTACTCGTTGTGGATATATTGCAGCGAAGAACCAAGTCACTGTTTGCCATCACTGTCATATTGACCACCTGTTCTCCGCCGACAAAAATGTCTGTCAAAAAAGGATAAATAATTCAAGTGGTGTTTGAAGCTTTGCTTGTGAAGTATGACTATAAAACAAAATTAAATAGTAAACTTGCGTATACAACCAAGTATTAAATATATTTTGTGTCAGTGTTGTCTTTGAAAAGAGCCGGTTTTGTATCGACGTGTCGAACAGTTCACATGTACTCTGTTCGTCTTCTTTTTTATACCCTGCTCGTTTTTTCTTGATGACATCGATGTCGAAAAAATTAATTACCTTCTCGTGAGGGCTTAAAGCTCTAAAAGCTCTTTGTGTTTTGGCAGCCAGCTAGAAAGTGTATGCAATCTTACCATGACTACGTGTCTTTTTGCCCGGCGAAACATGACGTATACAGTGTTTTGTCAACAGAGGGCGGTTTGATTGTAAACATAGGTCACATCGTCTATACCTGTGTCATTGTCGCTGCTGTAAGGGGACGGGGTGGGGCCATTACTGGATTGAGCTGCGCTTTCAGTTGTCTTCCCTGTAGTAGAACTAGTACTGATGGAACTGAAGGTGTTGGCTAGTACTGTTGGAGACGCTTTCAGTGTGGGCTCGGTGTTGCCGCGAGCTAGTTAAGAAATCAAGAGAATAGGGTTGACATAATTAGTTTGAAAAAAATAATTGTGGCAAAAAAGTGGAGTTATCTTGAATAAAAACAAACTAGTGTTTGTGTGTTGTGGCTATTACTTTTCTGTGTGGTACTTTAGGGTGTTTTCAACGCACATGATTTTATGAGAGATGTCCGTTTACTTATTGTGGTGCTTTTCAATTCAGGTTTTGTTTTAAATCGATTCAAAATTGGGAAATCATTAAAATAAAATAAAAATAAGTTTTTCTTTTGAGGATGGCAAATCTAAAGTGCAGAAAGAAAATTGCGCCCGGGCCCGTGTGTGGTATGATTTAAGAAAGCTGTTACCTTGGTCCGGTACATTGCCATCAGTTGTGACTAATTAACATATGATCCTTACCGACAGAGGTTGTCCGGTCTGGAAGCAGGTATTCTGGTGTTTTCCCGGCTTGTGGTTTCAATGTGGTTGCTACAGTGCTAGTTACTGAAAAATTGAATGGAATAAAACGAATATTGGATTTGAGCAAGGCATGGTGATGTATCAATGGTTGTAGAATAAAGCAAGACAAGTTCTCAAAAGAACATAACTTACACAGCAAGTAAATACTATAAACATGATGTTAGACCGCAAACCAAATTACACAGGCATAAGACTTGTACAAGTTTAGAGCATTGTTTTCATGCACATGGACACCATTGGCATTATCAAAGACCAGCAGCCGCACTTTGTGTTTATTTTGAATGACTGATTATTATTAATTATTAACAAAAACCTATACGAAAGTGAGGTTTGAAGCTTTGCATGCATGGTGTGAATAAAAAACAACAACATGGGTAGTAACATTTTGGGTACAAATATAGTCCTACAACCATTGTCCTGTAGATGAGCAGAGTTTACTGTTCGAAACGTCGAGGCCCACACCGACTCTTTTCAGAGCCAACGTAAAAAAAAAAAAGAAAAAAAAAAAAAGAAAAAAGAGATTTAAAGCAATCGCATAACATCGGTAGAGATTGTCCAAAGGCCCACACTTCGTGTATCACAACTTCTATATAAAATAACAAACCTGTGAAAATTTAGGCTCAATCGGTCATCGGAGTTGGGAGAAAATAACGGGAAAACCCACCCTTGTTTCCGCACGTTTCGCCGTGTCATGACATGTGTGTTAAAAATAAATCCGTAATTGTCGATATCGAGAGTTGATACTGTTTTAATGTTTTCTCAAAAAGTAAAGCATTTCATGGAATAATATTTCAAGAGAAGTCTTTCACCATTACCTTCTGTAAACCCTGTAAGTTATTTGTAAATCTGTGAACTTTTAATTTTGTTTCTGTACCGAAAGTGTCCAATAGCTTTAACTAGAGTTATAACTTCAACCTATACGAAATGTTCACCAAGTGTTCCAAAAATATTTAAGTTTGAGCCCGCACAAGTCTTCCACTTTCCTAAAACATACTACAGGGACTTGATTTGTTTACAGCGTTTAGAGGAGTCGTCCTATGTGAGGCTAGATAGATCAAGCGCTTGCACAGTTTACTGAAATGATAACTTCTCGGTGGCATACTAAAAAAAAAATTAATTTCGTAGACAGCATCCTGGAGTTATTCTAAGCTGAAGCGCACTTGAATGCAATAACAATGGCAGGAAGTTAACTAGTGGTAGTGAACTTCCGCAGTAGACAAAATAAATCACAGTATATGAGTTAAAATAACATGGATTCTATAAACCATGCTGAAAACCGTGCTCAAGGACCCATCCCTCGTGGATGTGCACCTTCGCGTTCATTAGTACACTTTACATTGTTTTCTATTCGACGATGGCGGGATGACGTACGCATATTAGGTCATTTGACTCATTTAAGCTTATTTATTTCTTTGCAATTTTCACTGTCCTGTTTCGAAGCTTAATTCAATCAAAGTCAATTTTGTAGCAATTGTTTGTCCAGTATTTGCCCATTATTTGTTATCTTTAAAGTGGGCTATAAAATTATTGACTTAGAGATTTCCACGTCCAAAAGGCCACCTACCTTTTTGCTCGTCAGTAGCTACGCAAAATGTACCACCACAATCGTCGGGGCAGCATCGCTCTGAACCCTGGCACTCCAGATCGAACAGACATTGCAGCGTACACGCGGAAGAGCTCCAACCAGTTACATCCACGTCTGCAGGACAAGTTCCCGGCCGAGACAAATCTATTAATCAGATTTGGTGAATAAATAACTGTTAAAGGGAGTGTGCACATTTGGTCACGACTCTAAATAATAATGACCATAACAACTTACTAAATAGTGATTAAACATTGTTAATATAGCACAACACACACAGTGATTAAACATGGCCCCGTGCGCCGTACAAAAAAACAAAAAACAAAAACACAACAGAATACAAATACAAGATGGGTAGGATTTGAAACTTTGCATGGTGGAGATAAGATATAGAAGATGGTAAAAATCCTTGTTCCAAATCAAAGCACACCTTAAAACATATATTTTTCGGAACCGTATCTTTCGAACGTTTTGTTGTCTTATATGTATAAGCAGTGGTTTTGTTCCTGCGCCATAATTGGAACACATGGTGTACTGGAAATGTTCATCATCACTGATGAGCTGTTGATTTTATAAAATATTGTTAGAAACGACTGAAGTAATGTAGTTTAGGGAAAGGGGTTACTTTTCACAAACTATAATAATTTATGCCTGGAAGCCTTCTCGGCCATAGAATTCAGAATATGCTATAGCGAGTAGGACTTTTATTTTCAATGTTTTCTTGCAACGGAAAATTTACCACTTGTTTTTTGTGTGTAGTAAAACAAAATGAATGAATGAAAAAACCTTTGATGACCAAATTAGCCAAAAATTTCACTGTTTTGTTATTTTATGCATATTGGCGATTCACCAAGCGAAGGTACTGGTCTTTTACCAAAAGTACACTGCCTTCAAAAAAGTTCAGTGCAAGTTCGTTCATATTTGTTTGCCAGCATCAATATGAAACCACTTTGGCTTAAAGGGTATAAATAGTTACAGGTCACAGCCAGGAATGATTGATTATCCCAATCATATGTCAAACTATTTGCTCGGACAGGCATTTTAAGATATGGTCCTAGCCGTGGTCGGACACTCGTTTGTTTTGCTGTATCAATATTATAAAATAACTTTTGTTTGAAGTTTATTTAGGTCACTTGTACTGATTATCATTGATATCATTATCCAAATAGATCAAAAGTATTTGCTGGCACAGACATGCAAAAACATCACTGGACAGTCAATCACTACGTTTCATACCACTTCGTACCTCTGCAATTTGTACCCTGGGCCCAATTTCATAGAGCTGCTTAAGCAAAAATGTTTGCTTAAGCAAAAGAATCCTTGATTTGTAAAATCAGATTACCGGCAACGACTCCACGCAATTGTTATGCTAAATAAACAACAGTTAAACATTAGTCAAAAGCAATGTACATGGCATGACATTTTGGCCAGTAACATGTGTAAAATAAGCAAGCTGTTTTCGTGCTTAAGCAAATTTTTTGCTTAAGCAGCTCTATGAATTTGTACCCTGATCTCTCGTACCCTGATCACGTTGCTAGCGTGGTCACTTCGTTCGTATGCCATGATCACTTCATACCCGGGTCACTCTCGACCCTTTATAGAATTTAGTTCTCCGGTATTTTTTTTCCAACATATAAAACTGAAACTTGCTTCTTTGTCTTCTCTCCGAAGGGTTTCTGGCTCTTGGCTAGTACATAGGTCGTTTCTTTCTTAAAATATTTGGCACACAACCAGAATGAATAAATGAATTATGTTGGTTCCCTGGAATATCTCTCGGGGTTTTTCACTCCCATATTTAAAATTGAAAATTGCTTTTTTGTCTTCCCTCCGAATTCTTTCTTTGTCACTTACAGAGTTTGCTTCTCTTAGAATCTTTGGCTCACATTTTACAACCATGCTAAAATTAAACAAGGGACGCATTTGAATTGATGTCGTGTAAATAGCACTTTTAGTTGAATACATACCTATGTCACCACGTCTTGGTTTAAGGAGATGCCAGATAAGATCGGTCTCCTTGTCCCCCTTCAAATCAGGCCGGCCATTAGCGAACGTCAAAAACGTACCAAATAAAACCAAACCAACTTGCAATAGAAACCTCATCTTTAACAGCAAGAGTCTAGCTGTTTCAAATCTCCAGAAAGTAAAAGGGTAAACTTGTCCTAAGTTCAAAATCAGTTGAGACAATTCTACATGAAATGAAATCAGCCGAAGTTGTGTTTAGGTAGAGTACTCCGTCAGCAGTCTGAATATGAGTGAGCTCATTGACCTAATGGTAGCGGTCTTCAGGCGGCAGGGCTTCTTCTAGACTTGATGACAAGTCTTTAGTCAGTGTTTATTTGTCTGTCAGTAATGCCTATGAGTAGCTCCAAGCAGTCTCAAGACTGCATGCACAACAGTTACCGACTTGATTTCAAGACTAGGTTTCTTCCAGCAATTGTGTTTAAAGTGAATAGACAGTGACACATCCATCCGATGGTTTGTTCCTCACAATGGTTAATGAGCTAGCTATAAAGGGGTTTATTGGTTTGTAGGTTCTTTGGTATGACAGTAGTGTGTGGGCGAGGAGCTGTACAATAAACTGTTAGCAGGAAATTCAATGCGGATGTTCAGTTTCTAGAGCAGTAAACGCACTGGCGTAATACAACCATTGTCTTCCGAAAAGAGGTTGATGCCACCGTCCGGTCAGTTGTTACCCCGCTGGTAACCGTAAACAAACCCCGAGTCACCGTCCATCCTTGCTCCATCCTTCGCCCTTTGTCCCAATTACTTTGCATCAGATGGAAGTGTATGAGTGGTTTGCAGTCGCACCAAGTGAATATCTGCTGCGTGTATTTGTGCTTCTGAAAAGAACCAGTGGTCAATGACTCAGTGTTTCGATCTGTAGTATCTGGCAATTTCCAAATATTATGCTTTTAGAAACTTATGGCAGGGCTGGTTTAAGACAGACAGCCGCTTGTGCCACAAATACACCAACACAAACCCGTACTTGTGTATGTCTGTTATTAATTAATGGTGTCGTATTAGGTATAAGAACTCCAAATATAGTGCTTGGAAACTTTTCACTTTAATCGGAAAGTTTTTTTTTAATAGGAATAACAATTCATAGATTAATCAATCTAAGGACACAACTATCTACACAAACATAACAAAATATCAATCAATCAATCAATCAACCAACCCTATAACTTGATAGTAAGCAGCCACGGTTGTTACAGTGTCAGATTTAAGTGTTAAAGACAAGTATCTCAAGTTAGGACGAGTTACCACATCCTAATTTAGAACTAGTATTACGTTTTTAAGATCTCCTAGCACTGTTCTTAAGTTAGAACTAGTCCTAAGTTCTTTGCGAAATTGACTCCTATGTCAATTATACACGGATCATTTGAATGCGAATTCAATTAACCCTTTATACAACGAGCCCAAAACAGCGTCCTCACTGACTTCCAAAGACCCTGGAGTTTTATTGAAAGTGCAAGCAAAGCTTCCAAAAAATATTCCTCGACTAAATAATTATAATTACTTAAAATTATTTACAGATAAACCATCATTGACTTCGCTTTCACTAAATTGAATTGGAAAAACACCAACAAAAACCAAAGTTGCTATTTTAGGACAATTTAATAATATTATACAATAATTTCCTGTCTTGTTATATCGCAGGCACGGTGAATCGTATAAATGAATATAAATCTACATACTTTGTTCATACTAATGTTAAAAAAGAAGGTTGAACACATTCACAAAAACAAAATCGTCACATTTGGAGAGATTCGGTTGCAAGACTGAATTAGTTTTTAGGTGGTCTTAATAAAGTGAAAACATCCTCAACGGAAGAATTATACTAATCGAAATTAAAGATAACAATCGAAGGGTTCGCCCTCACAAGCTCAAAATCGTCTCACATTTAAAAAGACTCGGTTGCAAGACTGAATCAGTTTTTGGGTGGTCTTAACGAAGTGAAAACAAACATTATTCCCCGTATGAAGAATTCTAATCGAGTACATAAAAACCATCAAAGAAAGACTTTGCCCCCACTAAATTGGATGTTAAAAAATACAAACAAAACCAAAATTGCTACACTTTGACAAAATGCATAATAATGCCTTTCTTGTTAGATCGCAGGCACGATGAACACTAACTATGTGTTGTCAAAAGAAAGACAACAAACTCACAAAGTTCAAAATCTGAAACAAAAAAAATCGCATCTTCTTGAGGTGATCCCCTGGCTGCCGCTTCCCAGGTTGTATCGTAATTTGGGTGTGGTCCCTGCGGCTACACGGCAGTTAAAGGTTGTATGGCTTCTGACTGGCACCCGAACAAAGATATGACTAGTTGGCTCAGTTGGATAAAGTGCTGGCACGTTATTCTGAAAGTCGTTGGTTGAAGTCCCACTCGAGTAATTTTTTTCCCCAACCTCAAAACAAAGTTTGAAACCGAAAATAGTCGGTTCCCAGACGTCTCGAAACATTATTTATCGGTGTGATTTCGTCTCCGATGGTATGGGTGCGGTCGCTACTTATGCCAAGATGGTGAGATGGGCGGGGATGGTAAGCCTTCCTTGGTGCACTATGATTAAAAAAAGATACGATAAAGGGAACATTTAATTATTCGAAATCATTTGAACAAATTAAATCATCATGTCTATAAATATGTCTTCATCCTTATCCTTGCGGATACAGACATGGTACCAGTCTACTTCTTGAGCGTACTTACCGGCGTTTCGAGCCAGACGGTATCCAGCGGGTATTTCTGATAGTAGCCAATGAGGGCGTCCAGGTCAGCGAAGTTTCGGTCTTTAATCTTCAGCGTCTGACCTGTCTTGCGGATGTCGTAGTTGGTGATTACGCCGTTATCACTGTGGAGAAAGGGGTTGGGGGTTGGGGATACGACAAAATGCCATGACAATTAAAGAAATGTGCTTTAAGAGATTGTATACGTTTGGTTGTTGAAACCAAATGTTTGCTTTAATCTATGGTTGAGATATCAGGCATGGAGTGTCATCTCTTAAGGCCGAGTTATAGTCGGTCGCGCGATGGTCGGGCGTCGGAAATCTTGACGCGCAATCATAAAAAGACGCGGTTTTTAGGCCTCAGTCTTAGGATTGCGCGCAAGATTTCCATCGCGCGACCATCGCGCGACCGACTATAAACCGGCCTTTAGAGGGGCAAGGCAATTTGTATTTTGCAAAGGGTAGATGAAGTGGTGCCAGGTTGCTTGGTCCCTCATGAATAGTTGAGTCTCGTTTGGATTGAGATTTGTATCTGGTGTTTAGTGAAGCTCATTTTTTCTCCGCGATTTGGATGTCCGCCAGGAGGATTCCAGAAGACAAGATGCGATATAGGTTGATCCGCTGTTCGCAAACAGTGGTCTGCATTATGGTCTAAGTGGCGGCCGCAAGATATAAGCGGCGGCCGCAAGATAATAAGTGGCGGTGCTGTAAAATACATCTCATTCAGTGAAACATATAATGCACTTGTCAATTGGCACCAATAGGGCTTCATAGTATACTACTTACTTGACTGAGAGTACATAGCTTCCTCTAGATGAGCTATCTCGAACCAGGTACGTGCCAGTCATCGCGTCTGCCAGTCCCTTACGTGCGTCCTCTTCAGACACCTTGCCGAAATACCACGGGCTGTTGAAAATGGGAAGAGGAAATACTCAATGTAAAAACAAGGATGTAAACAATAACAACGTTGGTGTTTTCAAGTTTATAGATTCAAAATAATATAACAAATTTAACTAAAAAAATTCTTGTGTTATTTTATCACCACGATAATTTTGATTCCCTAGTATCTTTATCGTTGGCAGGGGTTTGGTTTTACACAGTTTTTATACTTTTGTTTTAACTTGGACAGCCCCTGTACAACTTGTAACTATTGTGCATGTCTAAAGATTTAAAATAAAATAAAAATAGAAAATAAAATATATATGGCAACAGCCATAGTGTCAAATTTAACCCAAGTGTTTCAGTTCGGGTTGGTGGCTACTGCATGTTTACGATTCCATGTGGAACATGAACACATAAAGAAAAACAAGTAAATTAGTAACAATGTCAAAACAAGTTCAAGGAACGTTACAGGATTGGTAGAAACAACAATCTTGAAGATCACAGATTTACATACAACTTATACGGTCTAAAGATGATGACAGTAGAAAATATCTCTTGAAATATTTCTGCCTGAAATTTCATATTTGATGAGAGAAATAAATAATATAATTTCGTATTGGAGTATGTCGCTCAGTGAGCGTTTTATTCTTTTTTGTTTTGGCATCGATGCAATGCAAAATTTGTAATTTTTTTTATAACTATTCTCTCGGCTCGGGCCTTTATCACACGGGAACGACCTTGCCGGTTCTAAACGGCCGTGAAAGAACGAGTAACTACACTTTTATTCCCTTGTTAAAACAAACCGTATAATCACTTTTAATCATTGTTATTCCCTGAGTTTGCAACTATACTAGGCCCAAAAGGGTTTTCTTGTTTCATCTACAAAATACACACTCTTTTAAAAAACATGAGTACCCTCAAAACAACAGAATGAGTCAATACTACAGTGTTGTTCCGATGTCATCAAAGCATGACATGTATTAAAAGTGTTGCTATGGAAATGATAATCTCTTGTAATAATAATGATATTACAATCCATTCGTTGATGGTCATTAACAATGTAGTCGACCAGTGTGTGATAATATATATAGGCACTGCGTGGACGCAGTCAGTCCGAAACATGAGGGGAAATCGACAGGCTATTTAAGTAAAACCACCAGACATATTATTTGTAAAAGAGTGAAAAACCCGTGTTTTGGTACACAATACCAGTCTTGCAAAGATCCACATGGCGGACAACTTTATTTAGAGTGAAAGACGGGTACTTTCAACTCGATTGAGAATGAAGTACATTTCAATTTCACTCAAAATGAGTCAAAAACCGATTGACTTTCACTCCTAAAAGAGCGAAACTGTATACCACTCGAACAAAAGAGTGAAAAAAGGTCACCAGCAAAATACCCTGCTTACAGTATATTATGCCAAGTAGTAGACCAGCAGACTTTTCGACCCTAGCAGAGTCTCTTTCGAAGGCTAATAATATATATGACAACACAGCACAGTAAGCATGCGGTCGGACAGTCATTTGATAAATAATTATGGCAGTATAACTTATACATTTAATTATTCATAAATTCAAATTTTAACTCAAAATTTACATATTCAGCTGCTGATGATCCCATCTGGCTTGTCACTAATTAGAATTTTTTTTATTACTACGGAACTATTTGCTGTGAAACATGCGAAATCTCAGTGAATTGCAGGTTTAAGCTGAAATTCAGGGAGCTATTTTGTCTTTCTCCATACTTTAGAGAATTGTAACTCCCTCAAACCGTCTTGATAAAAGAGTCTCAAGACCATACCGTTTTGTGAATTTCACCATGATTGCCGAGAATGCTCTCACCCTAAGCCTAGACCAATTATTTCAAGAACAAATTTGTTGTTTTCACCCCCTTTTTTAAGAAGATGATATTCATAGTATTTCTATGATCCAAGGACATTTAATCTTCTTGATTATTCCTGTCAAAGCCTTTCAGTATCTAGACAAGGTGAGACGACGATGAAGAAGTTTTCAGTTGTAGAAGTGGGAGGAAAACCCCAGAGAATTGTTCTAGGGAAACCCACGAAGTCAAGTTATAGTGACTGAAAAACCCAATCCGCACAGTGCCCACAGCAGGATTCGAACCGGGGTCACAGAGGTGGAATGTATACCCCCTTTTGAAGGAAATACAATTAATTTAAAGCATCATAACAGAGAAATAGCGCATTGAATTTCAGTCGATTCCTGCACTCCAATTAGATTTCACGGTGGTTTCTTCACAGCACCTGGCACAGTGGTCGGAATGTACACAAAACAAAATGGATTATCCCAAGTGCTTAACACACACCAGTGTAGGGTAAACACACTTTTTTATGGAGGTCTTTGTAGTAACTAACAATGGAAATACAAGTCAATTCTGAAAAATTGGTTTTCAATACAGGAAAATCTCGTCCATGAATACTCTGGAATGTGCACGTAAAAGGTCACTTGTTTAATAAACAACATTGACCTCCTTTTGGCAACGCACACATTTTTGTTTACAGTTTTGGAAACCACGTTGTTTATCAAAAACATTTCGAAACATCAAATATTTTTGGGCTGTTATACGAAAAAGTCAAATTGTGTAATCGTTCCTTAATCGTGCCTCAGGAATTAACAACCAAAATCTCGTCCGTGCACACTCCACTAAGGTCCTTCGTTTAATTGTTAAACAATTGTGATGTCGTTTTGCAAATCAAATACCCAATTTTTGATACCGATTGTTTATCAAATACATTACTACATGCAATCATTGTTGACTGAAACATGAAAAAGTGCATAATTTATAATCGTTCACTGTTATCCCTGCCCCAAGAAAAAAATTCTCGCCCGTGAACACTTTGGTGGAAACGTAAAAAAAAACTGTTTTCTAAGCAACATTTACCTCTAGCTGCCGGGCAACCTCGGTATAGTCTAGTTGGTATGACACTGCTCTAGAATTGCAAGGGTCGTGGGTTCGAATCCCACCCGAGTAACATGCCTGTGGTACTTTTTTTCACGGGACTCGGGAAAGTACTGAGTATACAGTGCTAACACACATCGGTGTATGGGTAAAAACTAAATTAATATTCTTTATCCCCGATGCAAATTTAACATCTATAACATTTACCTCGTTTGGCAACACACACATTTACAATTGTTGAAACAACTTTGTTTACCAAATACATTTCTACATCAAATCATTGTGGGCTGTAATATAAAAAAAGTGCATAATCGTTTTCTAATCTGCCCCGAGAAAAAAAGCTACACAAATCTTGTCTGCGAACACTCTAGTATGTCATTACAGTCATTAGTTTTGTAAACAACAGTGGCCTCTTTTGGCAACGCTCACACAACAACATGTTTTTATCAATTTTGTTATCACATACATTACTACATCAAAACACCATTGGTTGTAATTTGAAAAAGATACTTAATAACCGTTTTTTAATCCTGCCCCCAGAAACGGAGACCCGAAATCTCGCCCTCGTGAACACATTGCATGTAAGCTCACTGGTTTGCAGTATAAACAACAGTGATATCGTTTTGCTAAGTACACAATAATTGTATCGTTACCTCTAGTTTATCAAATCCATTTCTGCCCCAAATCACGATTTGCTGTATTGAAAAAGTGCATATTGTACATTGTAATCGTTCTCTTATTCTGCCCCAGAAAAAAAAAGAAATACGTGCGATTACAATACGTGCAGACAATCGGTCAACTGGGATAATTTTGTAGACTCTGGAACCATCTGATGCGCTATCTGGGTTAAACACTTCAACATGTGTTATTTGTATGCACTGTCGCCTGCACAGCCGATTGTTAAATATTTTAAGCCGTTAAAAATGATACTTGTAATATTGGTTTGTTTGCATGTGTACACTGTGTAATAACAACATCCGGCAAGAAATACTACATACAATGAATATTTCGCGAAAACCTCCGGCAATTTTACAGAGCCGCTTTAAAGTTAAGCACATAACTTGTAAGCATAACATATTGTGCTTACAAGAATAAGGTCACCAATCAAAAAATCATGTGATATTTTCATAAGGCTGTTAAGATGTCTTTAATTTGCAAAAATTTAGTTGGGCACATCCCACAACATTGCAAACTTAATGTAAAATACCCGTCTGTGCTTAGCGAGTTTTTGTGCTTATTTTACAGGCTTTATGAAATTGGACCCTGGTCGCCATTTCTGATTGGCGTCATGCTAGAGAAAAATTATCTGCATGTTTAGGCAGCTCTATTTGATATTGGCCCTTGTCCTTAGGTTGTGTTTAGTTCTTTGCAATACAGTCTAAAAATTGTATAAAAAATACACATAATATATTAAACCAAAATAGAGCAAAAAAAAAAAAAAGCCCCAAATGTAATTGAAAATGTGTCAAACCAGTGTTACTTGTAAATTTTGATTTTGTTTGGCATTTAAATGTGACATTATTCATGATGTCAATTTTAACCCCATCGTTTTTGCAGTGTACTCCACCGATATTCAATATAAGACGTTTATTTCAAACTCTTGTTGGAAGAATAGAACAATGTGATAAGTGAACAGATCATTTTGAAGGAAACAAAAACAAAATCGCAAATTAATATAATTTTAAAGCAAATAGTAAATACTAAAGTAGGAACTATGTATTCAAATCTCATGTTTACTCAAATGCATTTATCTGACCCACAGCTAAATTAAATCAACCTTAACCCGTTGATCATTAAGACGCGTCATGTTGGTACTTACGGAACGGTTTTTGTAGTAGACATTTCCCGTCGATGCCAGCTCCACTGATAGGTAGTGACTTAGTTATTCCCCCGAAGTAGCGCCAAAGACTCTGAACTCGAACCTGTCTGGTCAACTTAAGTAAACTAATTCGATACTTTTCCCTGAAACCGAACCAACTATTATAAGGAATGGATATCACAGCGAACACACCACCACGCGTACCTAGATAGTACAACAATACGAGGTTATACTCCACTCTGTTGATTTGAAAGTACACTACGTATGTGAATAATACACGTTCACCTATCCATGCATAATTTGCACTAGCTTTTATTGTAATCTGTATGAATTTATGCCTCGTAGTGTGCACCTGTACCATTTATAGAATGACCTGGAAGCCGCGTACGTACACAAAGAGCGTTCACCTGCTCCTGTGTTGCTAAAATGCATGCAAGAGTAAAAAAATTCCAGGTAATTTTCCTATTAAAGGCATTCGACACCTTTGGTAACTGCCAAAGACCGTCATTCCCACTTGGCGTATCCCAATTTGTAGAAAAAAACAAATCTGTGAAAATGTTGGCTAATTGATTGGTCATCGAATGTGCAAGAGAACAACGAAAGAAAAAAACACCCTTGTTGCATTATTGTGTGTTATCAGATGCATATACAAGGCTTTTATAGGATCAGTTGAAGTTTGTTTTTATTAATTTAGTGAGATAGCACCCTCTTTCTTCAAAAATGGATACAGGGACGAGCCAGGATGACTAAGGTACAAACTTGAGCTTGATACTGGGATCAAAATTACCCGTTTAACATTTTGTTTTTATCTCCGACAGCTCTGTGCACAAAACTCCCATAGTGGAGGTTGTTGAAATCGTTTCTGAGCAACCCCGCTTACTTGAGTTTTTTTTCTATCAAGAAGTGTGCAAGTCTCCCCGAAACTTAAAAAAATTGATGCAGGGAAGCCAGGATGACTAAGGTACAAACTGCATCTCTCTAGCATTTTTAGTTCCAGAGTTATTCCAGAGCATTGCTGAAAGTTTTTAATTGACCGGGCCTATTTTTATGAATGACTATTATTTTTGGTTGGATTCCTGACTGCGCCGTGTGTTTGTATTCGTTGTATACACGCACAGTGTACGTCAATTTCTAATGGGTGCCTGCTCACGCCGTTGCGTCTATCCCCGCCTTAAAAATCGTCAGAGCATTAAGTTTTGTACGAGAGGAAAGCCCTTGAACATCGCAATCTTGTGGGGATAAAATTTTGAAGATTGAGCGTGATACTGGGATCGAATTTACCCGTTGTACATTTTGTTTTTCTCCCCGACAGCTCTGTGCACAAAACTCCCATAGTGGAGGTTGTTGAAATCGTTTCTGAGCAACCCCGCTGGACTCTAGCGTCGCTTTGAAAATCCCCAAAGCGCTAGATTGAGCAATGATTTTGGGTCAAATTGACCCGTTTTACTTTTGATTTTCTCTGTGCACAAAAATCCCGTAGGGAGGCTTGTTGAGCTCGTTTCGGAGCACAGCCGCCTACTTTTAATTTTCGGTATCAAGAAGTCTGGAAGCCGCTCTCAAACTTTGAAATTTGAATTAAGGGACATGCCAGGATGACGCACGTACAAACTGCGTCTCTCTATCGTTTTTAGTTTCAGAATTATTCAAAACCTTAGCTGAAAGTTTTTATAAGTCCGGGCTTTTTTTTAACGCATATATTTGTTTTCTCCAATAATCACCACATGCCGTGTGTTTCATGTATTAAATGTGCCAAGTTTATGGGGTGTGTCGGGTCTACTCCCTGGCCTCTAGCTTCGCTTTGATTTCCCCATAGCACTAATTTTGGTACAAGAGGAAAGCCCTTGAAATTGTCCATCCAATGGTGCTAAACTTGTTTAGATTGAGCAATGATTTGGGGTCAAATTGACCCGTTGTACTTTTGATTTTCTCTGTGCACAAAAATCCCGTAGGGATGCTTGTTGAGTTCGTTTCGGAGCACAGCCGCCTACTTTTAATTTTCGGTATCAAGAAGCCTGGAAGCCGCTCTAAAACTTTGAAATGTGAATTAAGGGACATGCCAGGATGACGCAGGTAAAAACTGCGTCTCTCTATTGTTTTTAGTTCCAGAATGATTCAAAAGCCTAGCTGAAAGTTTTTATAAGTCCGGGCTTTTTTGTCAACGCATATATTTGTTTTCTCCAATAATCACCACATGCCGTGTTTCATGCATTAAATGTGCCAAATTTATGGGGTGTGTCGGGTCTACTCCCTGGCCTCTAGCTTCGCTTTGAAAATCCCCATAGCACTAATTTTTGTACGAGAGGAAAGCCCTTGAAATTGTCCATTCAATGGTGCTAAACTTGGTAAGATTGAGCAATGATTTGGGGTCAAATTGACCCGTTGTACTTTTGATTTTCTCTGTGCACAAAAATCCCGTAGGGATGCTTGTTGAGTTCGTTTCGGAGCACAGCCGCCTACTTTTATTTTCGGTATCAAGAAGCCTGGAAGCCGCTCTAAAACTTTGAAATGTGAATTAAGGGACATGCCAGGATGACGCAAGTAAAAACTGCGTCTCTCTATTGTTTTTAGTTCCAGAATAATTCAAAAGCCTAGCTGAAAGTTTTTATAAGTCCGGGCTTTTTTTTCAACGCATACAATTGTTTTCTCCAATAATCACCACATGCCGTGTGTTTCATGTATTAAATGTGCCAAGTTTATGGGGTGTGTCGGGTCTACTCCCTGGCCTCTAGCTTCGCTTTGATTTCCCCATAGCACTAATTACGGTACGAGAGGAAAGCCCTTGAAATTGTCCATCCAATGGTGCTAAACTTGTTTAGATTGAGCAATGATTTGGGGTCAAATTGACCCGTTGTACTTTTGATTTTCTCTGTGCACAAAAATCCCGTAGGGAGGCTTGTTGAGTTCGTTTCGGAGCACAGCCGCTTACTTTTAATTTTCGGCATCAAGAAGTCTGGAAGCCGCTCTAAAACATTGAAATTTAAATTAAGGGACATGCCAGAATAACGCAGGTACAAACTGCGTCTCTCTATCGTTTTTAGTTCCAGAATGATTCAAAAGCCTAGCTGAATGTTTTTATAAGTCCGGGCTTTTTTTCAACGCATATATTTGTTTTCTCCAATAATCACCACATGCCGTGTGTTTCATGCATTAAATGTGCCAAACTTATGGGGTGTGTCGGGTCCACTCCCTGGCCTCTAGCTTCGCTTTGATTTCCCCATAGCACTAATTTTGGTACGAGAGGAAAGCCCTTGAAATTGTCCATCCAATGGTGCTAAACTTGTTTAGATTGAGCAATGATTTGGGGTCAAATTGACCCGTTGTACTTTTGATTTTCTCTGTGCACAAAAATCCCGTAGGGAGGCTTGTTGAGTTCGTTTCGGAGCACAGCCGCCTACTTTTAATTTTCGGTATCAAGAAGTCTGGAAGCCGCTCTAAAACTTTGAAATTTGAATTAAGAGACATGCCAGGATGACGCAGGTACAAACTGCGTCTCTCTACCGTTTTTAGTTCCAGAATAATTCAAAAGCCTAGCTGAAAGTTTTTATAAGTCCGGGCTTTTTTTTCAACGCATACATTTGTTTTGTCCAATAATCACCACATGCCGTGTGTTTCATGCATTAAATGTGCCAAGTTTATGGGGTGTGTCAGGTCTACTCCCTGGCCTCTAGCTTCGTTTTGAAAATCCCCATAGCACTAATTTTGGTACGAGTGGAAAGCCCTTGAAATTGTCCATCCAATGGTGCTAAACTTGTTTAGATTGAGCAATGATTTGGGGTCAAATTGATCCGTTGTACTTTTGATTTTCTCTGTGTACAAAAATCCCGTAGGGAGGCTTGTTGAGTTCGTTTCGGAGCACAGCCGCCTACTTTTAATTTTCGGTATCAAGAAGTCTGAGAGCCGCTCTAAAACTTTGAAATTTGAATTAAGGGACATGCCAGGATAACGCAGGTACAAACTGCGTCTCTCTATCGTTTTTAGTTCCAGAATAATTCAAAAGCCTAGCTGAAAGTTTTTTAAGTCCGGGCTTTTTTTTCAACGCATACATTTGTTTTCTCCAATAATCACCACATGCCGTGTGTTTCATGCATTAAATGTGCCAAATTTATGGGGTGTGTCGGGTCTACTCCCTGGTCTCTAGCTTCTTTTTGAAAATCCCCATAGCACTAATTTTGGTACGAGAGGAAAGCCCTTGAAATTGTCCATCCAATGGTGCTAAACTTGTTTAGATTGAGCAATGATTTGGGGTCAAATTGACCCGTTGTACTTTTGATTTTCTCTGTGCACAAAAATCCCGTAGGGAAGCTTTTTGAGTTCGTTTCGGAGCACAGCCGCCTACTTTTAATTTTCGGTATCAAGAAGTCTGGAAGCCGCTCTAAAACTTTGAAATTTGAATTAAGAGACATGCCAGGATGACGCAGGTACAAACTGCGTCTCTCTACCGTTTTTAGTTCCAGAATAATTCAAAAGCCTAGCTGAAAGTTTTTGTAAGTCCGGGCTTTTTTTTCAACGCATATATTTGTTTTCTCCAATAATCACCACATGCCGTGGTGTCATGCATTAAATGTGCCAAGTTTATGGGGTGTGTCGGGTCTACTCGCTGGTCTCTAGCTTCGTTTTGAAAATCCCCATAGCACTAATTTTGGTACGAGAGGAAAGCCCTTGAAATTGTCCATCCAATGGAGCTAAACTTGTTTAGATTGAGCAATGATTTGGGGTCAAATTGACCCGTTGTACTTTTGATTTTCTCTGTGCACAAAAATCCCGTAGGGAGGCTAGTTGAGTTCGTTTCGGAGCACAGCCGCCTACTTTTAATTTTCGGTATCAAGAAGTCTGGAAGCCGCTCTAAAACTTTGAAATTTGAATTAAGGGACATGCCAGGATGACGCAGGTAAAAACTGCGTCTCTCTATCGTTTTTAGTTCCAGAATAATTCAAAAGTCTAGCTGAAAGTTTTTATAAGTCCGGGCTTTTTTGTCAACTCATACATTTGTTTTCTCCAATAATCACCACATGCCGTGTGTTTCATGCATTAAATGTGCCAAATTTATGGTGTGTGTCGGGTCTACTCCCAGGCCTATAGCCTCGCTTTGAAAATCCCCATAGCACTAATTTTGGTACGAGAGGAAAGCCCTTGAAATTGTCCATTCAATGGTGCTAAACTTGGTAAGATTGAGCAATGATTTGGGGTCAAATTGACCCGTTGTACTTTTGATTTTCTCTGTGCACAAAAATCCCGTAGGGAAGCTTTTTGAGTTCGTTTCGGAGCACAGCCGCCTACTTTTAATTTTCGGTATCAAGAATTCTGGAAGCCGCTCTAAAACTTTGAAATTTGAATTAGGGGACATGCCAGGATGACGCAGGTAAAAACTGCGTCTCTCTATCGTTTTTAGTTCCAGAATAATTCAAAAGTCTAGCTGAAAGTTTTTATAAGTCCGGGCTTTTTTTTCAACGCATATATTTGTTTTCTCCAATAATCACCACATGCCGTGTGTTTCATGCATTAAATGTGCCAAATTTATGGGGTGTGTCGGGTCTACTCCCTGGTCTCTAGCTTCTTTTTGAAAATCCCCATAGCACTAATTTTGGTACGAGAGGAAAGCCCTTGAAATTGTCCATCCAATGGTGCTAAACTTGTTTAGATTGAGCAATGATTTGGGGTCAAATTGACCCGTTGTACTTTTGATTTTCTCTGTGCACAAAAATCCCGTAGGGAGGCTTGTTGAGTTCGTTTCGGAGCACAGCCGCCTACTTTTAATTTTCGGTATCAAGAAGTCTGGAAGCCGCTCTAAAACTTTGAAATTTGAATTAAGAGACATGCCAGGATGACGCAGGTAAAAACTGCGGCTCTCTATCGTTTTTAGTTCCAGAATAATTCAAAAGCCTAGCTGAAAGATTTTATAAGTCCGGGCTTTTTTTTCAACGCATACATTTGTTTTCTCCAATAATCACCACATGCCGTGTGTTTCATGCATTAAATGTGCCAAATTTATGGTGTGTGTCGGGTCTACTCCCAGGCCTATAGCCTCGCTTTGAAAATCCCCATAGCACTAATTTTGGTACGAGAGGAAAGCCCTTGAAATTGTCCATCCAATGGTGCTAAACTTGTTTAGATTGAGCAATGATTTGGGGTCAAATTGACCCGTTGTACTTTTTATTTTCTCTGTGCACAAAAATCCCGTAGGGATGCTTGTTGAGTTCGTTTCGGAGCACAGCCGCCTACTTTTAATTTTCGGTATCAAGAAGTCTGGAAGCCGCTCTAAAACTTTGAAATTTGAATTAAGAGACATGCCAGGATGACGCAGGTACAAACTGCGTCTCTCTACCGTTTTTAGTTCCAGAATAAATCAAAAGCCTAGCTGAAAGTTTTTATAAGTCCGGGCTTTTTTTTCAACGCATATATTTGTTTTCTCCAATAATCACCACATGCCGTGTGTTTCATGCATTAAATGTGCCAAATTTATGGGGTGTGTCGGGTCTACTCCCTGGTCTCTAGCTTCGTTTTGAAAATCCCCATAGCAATAATTTTGGTACGAGAGGAAAGCCCTTGAAATTGTCCATCCAATGGTGCTAAACTTGTTTAGATTGAGCAATGATTTGGGGTCAAATTGACCCGTTGTACTTTTGATTTTCTCTGTGCACAAAAATCCCGTAGGGAGGCTTGTTGAGTTCGTTTCGGAGCACAGCCGCCTACTTTTAATTTTCGGTATCAAGAAGTCTGGAAGCCGCTCTAAAACTTTGAAATTTGAATTAAGAGACATGCCAGGATGACGCAGGTAAAAACTGCGGCTCTCTATCGTTTTTAGTTCCAGAATAATTCAAAAGCCTAGCTGAAAGATTTTATAAGTCCGGGCTTTTTTTTCAACGCATACATTTGTTTTCTCCAATAATCACCACATGCCGTGGTTTCATGCATTAAATGTGCCAAGTTTATGGGGTGTGTCAGGTCTACTCCCTGGCCTCTAGCTTCGTTTTGAAAATCCCCATAGCACTAATTTTGGTACGAGAGGAAAGCCCTTGAAATTGTCCATCCAATGGTGCTAAACTTGTTTAGATTGAGCAATGATTTGGGGTCAAATTGATCCGTTGTACTTTTGATTTTCTCTGTGTACAAAAATCCCGTAGGGAGGCTTGTTGAGTTCGTTTCGGAGCACAGCCGCCTACTTTTAATTTTCGGTATCAAGAAGTCTGAGAGCCGCTCTAAAACTTTGAAATTTGAATTAAGGGACATGCCAGGATAACGCAGGTACAAACTGCGTCTCTCTATCGTTTTTAGTTCCAGAATAATTCAAAAGCCTAGCTGAAAGTTTTTTAAGTCCGGGCTTTTTTTTCAACGCATACATTTGTTTTCTCCAATAATCACCACATGCCGTGGTTTCATGCATTAAATGTGCCAAGTTTATGGGGTGTGTCGGGTCTACTCCCTGGTCTCTAGCTTCGTTTTGAAAATCCCCATAGCACTAATTTTGGTACGAGAGGAAAGCCCTTGAAATTGTCCATCCAATGGGGCTAAACTTGTTTAGATTGAGCAATGATTTGGGGTCAAATTGACCCGTTGTACTTTTGATTTTCTCTGTGCACAAAAATCCCGTAGGGAGGCTTGTTGAGTTCGTTTCGGAGCACAGCCGCCTACTTTTAATTTTCGGTATCAAGAAGCCTGGAAGCCGCTCTAAAACTTTGAAATGTGAATTAAGGGACATGCCAGGATGACGCAGGTAAAAACTGCGTCTCTCTATTGTTTTTAGTTCCAGAATGATTCAAAAGCCTAGCTGAAAGTTTTTATAAGTCCGGGCTTTTTTGTCAACGCATATATTTGTTTTCTCCAATAATCACCACATGCCGTGTTTCATGCATTAAATGTGCCAAATTTATGGGGTGTGTCGGGTCTACTCCCTGGCCTCTAGCTTCGCTTTGAAAATCCCCATAGCACTAATTTTTGTACGAGAGGAAAGCCCTTGAAATTGTCCATTCAATGGTGCTAAACTTGGTAAGATTGAGCAATGATTTGGGGTCAAATTGACCCGTTGTACTTTTGATTTTCTCTGTGCACAAAAATCCCGTAGGGATGCTTGTTGAGTTCGTTTCGGAGCACAGCCGCCTACTTTTATTTTCGGTATCAAGAAGCCTGGAAGCCGCTCTAAAACTTTGAAATGTGAATTAAGGGACATGCCAGGATGACGCAAGTAAAAACTGCGTCTCTCTATTGTTTTTAGTTCCAGAATAATTCAAAAGCCTAGCTGAAAGTTTTTATAAGTCCGGGCTTTTTTTTCAACGCATACAATTGTTTTCTCCAATAATCACCACATGCCGTGTGTTTCATGTATTAAATGTGCCAAGTTTATGGGGTGTGTCGGGTCTACTCCCTGGCCTCTAGCTTCGCTTTGATTTCCCCATAGCACTAATTACGGTACGAGAGGAAAGCCCTTGAAATTGTCCATCCAATGGTGCTAAACTTGTTTAGATTGAGCAATGATTTGGGGTCAAATTGACCCGTTGTACTTTTGATTTTCTCTGTGCACAAAAATCCCGTAGGGAGGCTTGTTGAGTTCGTTTCGGAGCACAGCCGCTTACTTTTAATTTTCGGCATCAAGAAGTCTGGAAGCCGCTCTAAAACATTGAAATTTAAATTAAGGGACATGCCAGAATAACGCAGGTACAAACTGCGTCTCTCTATCGTTTTTAGTTCCAGAATGATTCAAAAGCCTAGCTGAATGTTTTTATAAGTCCGGGCTTTTTTTCAACGCATATATTTGTTTTCTCCAATAATCACCACATGCCGTGTGTTTCATGCATTAAATGTGCCAAACTTATGGGTGTGTCGGGTCCACTCCCTGGCCTCTAGCTTCGCTTTGATTTCCCCATAGCACTAATTTTGGTACGAGAGGAAAGCCCTTGAAATTGTCCATCCAATGGTGCTAAACTTGTTTAGATTGAGCAATGATTTGGGGTCAAATTGACCCGTTGTACTTTTGATTTTCTCTGTGCACAAAAATCCCGTAGGGAGGCTTGTTGAGTTCGTTTCGGAGCACAGCCGCCTACTTTTAATATTCGGTATCAAGAAGTCTGGAAGCCGCTCTAAAACTTTGAAATTTGAATTAAGAGACATGCCAGGATGACGCAGGTAAAAACTGCGGCTCTCTATCGTTTTTAGTTCCAGAATAATTCAAAAGCCTAGCTGAAAGATTTTATAAGTCCGGGCTTTTTTTTCAACGCATATATTTGTTTTCTCCAATAATCACCACATGCCGTGGTTTCATGCATTAAATGTGCCAAGTTTATGGGGTGTGTCGGGTCTACTTCCTGGTCTCTAGCTTCGTTTTGAAAATCCCCATAGCACTAATTTTGGTACGAGAGGAAAGCCCTTGAAATTGTCCATCCAATGGTGCTAAACTTGTTTAGATTGAGCAATGATTTGGGGTCAAATTGACCCGTTGTACTTTTGATTTTCTCTGTGCACAAAAATCCCGTAGGGAAGCTTTTTGAGTTCGTTTCGGAGCACAGCCGCCTACTTTTAATTTTCGGTATCAAGAAGTCTGGAAGCCGCTCTAAAACTTTGAAATTTGAATTAGGGGACATGCCAGGATGACGCAGGTAAAAACTGCGTCTCTCTATCGTTTTTAGTTCCAGAATAATTCAAAAGTCTAGCTGAAAGTTTTTATAAGTCCGGGCTTTTTTTTCAACGCATATATTTGTTTTCTCCAATAATCACCACATGCCGTGTGTTTCATGCATTAAATGTGCCAAATTTATGGGGTGTGTCGGGTCTACTCCCTGGTCTCTAGCTTCTTTTTGAAAATCCCCATAGCACTAATTTTGGTACGAGAGGAAAGCCCTTGAAATTGTCCATCCAATGGTGCTAAACTTGTTTAGATTGAGCAATGATTTGGGGTCAAATTGACCCGTTGTACTTTTGATTTTCTCTGTGCACAAAAATCCCGTAGGGAGGCTTGTTGAGTTCGTTTCGGAGCACAGCCGCCTACTTTTAATTTTCGGTATCAAGAAGTCTGGAAGCCGCTCTAAAACTTTGAAATTTGAATTAAGAGACATGCCAGGATGACGCAGGTAAAAACTGCGGCTCTCTATCGTTTTTAGTTCCAGAATAATTCAAAAGCCTAGCTGAAAGATTTTATAAGTCCGGGCTTTTTTTTCAACGCATACATTTGTTTTCTCCAATAATCACCACATGCCGTGTGTTTCATGCATTAAATGTGCCAAATTTATGGTGTGTGTCGGGTCTACTCCCAGGCCTATAGCCTCGCTTTGAAAATCCCCATAGCACTAATTTTGGTACGAGAGGAAAGCCCTTGAAATTGTCCATCCAATGGTGCTAAACTTGTTTAGATTGAGCAATGATTTGGGGTCAAATTGACCCGTTGTACTTTTTATTTTCTCTGTGCACAAAAATCCCGTAGGGATGCTTGTTGAGTTCGTTTCGGAGCACAGCCGCCTACTTTTAATTTTCGGTATCAAGAAGTCTGGAAGCCGCTCTAAAACTTTGAAATTTGAATTAAGAGACATGCCAGGATGACGCAGGTACAAACTGCGTCTCTCTACCGTTTTTAGTTCCAGAATAAATCAAAAGCCTAGCTGAAAGTTTTTATAAGTCCGGGCTTTTTTTTCAACGCATATATTTGTTTTCTCCAATAATCACCACATGCCGTGTGTTTCATGCATTAAATGTGCCAAATTTATGGGGTGTGTCGGGTCTACTCCCTGGTCTCTAGCTTCGTTTTGAAAATCCCCATAGCAATAATTTTGGTACGAGAGGAAAGCCCTTGAAATTGTCCATCCAATGGTGCTAAACTTGTTTAGATTGAGCAATGATTTGGGGTCAAATTGACCCGTTGTACTTTTGATTTTCTCTGTGCACAAAAATCCCGTAGGGAGGCTTGTTGAGTTCGTTTCGGAGCACAGCCGCCTACTTTTAATTTTCGGTATCAAGAAGTCTGGAAGCCGCTCTAAAACTTTGAAATTTGAATTAAGAGACATGCCAGGATGACGCAGGTAAAAACTGCGGCTCTCTATCGTTTTTAGTTCCAGAATAATTCAAAAGCCTAGCTGAAAGATTTTATAAGTCCGGGCTTTTTTTTCAACGCATACATTTGTTTTCTCCAATAATCACCACATGCCGTGGTTTCATGCATTAAATGTGCCAAGTTTATGGGGTGTGTCAGGTCTACTCCCTGGCCTCTAGCTTCGTTTTGAAAATCCCCATAGCACTAATTTTGGTACGAGTGGAAAGCCCTTGAAATTGTCCATCCAATGGTGCTAAACTTGTTTAGATTGAGCAATGATTTGGGGTCAAATTGACCCGTTGTACTTTTGATTTTCTCTGTGCACAAAAATCCCGTAGGGAAGCTTTTTGAGTTCGTTTCGGAGCACAGCCGCCTACTTTTAATTTTCGGTATCAAGAATTCTGGAAGCCGCTCTAAAACTTTGAAATTTGAATTAGGGGACATGCCAGGATGACGCAGGTAAAAACTGCGTCTCTCTATCGTTTTTAGTTCCAGAATAATTCAAAAGTCTAGCTGAAAGTTTTTATAAGTCCGGGCTTTTTTTTCAACGCATATATTTGTTTTCTCCAATAATCACCACATGCCGTGTGTTTCATGCATTAAATGTGCCAAATTTATGGGGTGTGTCGGGTCTACTCCCTGGTCTCTAGCTTCTTTTTGAAAATCCCCATAGCACTAATTTTGGTACGAGAGGAAAGCCCTTGAAATTGTCCATCCAATGGTGCTAAACTTGTTTAGATTGAGCAATGATTTGGGGTCAAATTGACCCGTTGTACTTTTGATTTTCTCTGTGCACAAAAATCCCGTAGGGAGGCTTGTTGAGTTCGTTTCGGAGCACAGCCGCCTACTTTTAATTTTCGGTATCAAGAAGTCTGGAAGCCGCTCTAAAACTTTGAAATTTGAATTAAGAGACATGCCAGGATGACGCAGGTAAAAACTGCGGCTCTCTATCGTTTTTAGTTCCAGAATAATTCAAAAGCCTAGCTGAAAGATTTTATAAGTCCGGGCTTTTTTTTCAACGCATACATTTGTTTTCTCCAATAATCACCACATGCCGTGTGTTTCATGCATTAAATGTGCCAAATTTATGGTGTGTGTCGGGTCTACTCCCAGGCCTATAGCCTCGCTTTGAAAATCCCCATAGCACTAATTTTGGTACGAGAGGAAAGCCCTTGAAATTGTCCATCCAATGGTGCTAAACTTGTTTAGATTGAGCAATGATTTGGGGTCAAATTGACCCGTTGTACTTTTGATTTTCTCTGTGCACAAAAATCCCGTAGGGAGGCTTGTTGAGTTCGTTTCGGAGCACAGCCGCCTACTTTTAATTTTCGGTATCAAGAAGTCTGGAAGCCGCTCTAAAACTTTGAAATTTGAATTAAGAGACATGCCAGGATGACGCAGGTACAAACTGCGTCTCTCTACCGTTTTTAGTTCCAGAATAAATCAAAAGCCTAGCTGAAAGTTTTTATAAGTCCGGGCTTTTTTTTCAACGCATATATTTGTTTTCTCCAATAATCACCACATGCCGTGTGTTTCATGCATTAAATGTGCCAAATTTATGGGGTGTGTCGGGTCTACTCCCTGGTCTCTAGCTTCGTTTTGAAAATCCCCATAGCAATAATTTTGGTACGAGAGGAAAGCCCTTGAAATTGTCCATCCAATGGTGCTAAACTTGTTTAGATTGAGCAATGATTTGGGGTCAAATTGACCCGTTGTACTTTTGATTTTCTCTGTGCACAAAAATCACGTAGGGAGGCTTGTTGAGTTCGTTTCGGAGCACAGCCGCCTACTTTTAATTTTCGGTATCAAGAAGTCTGGAAGCCGCTCTAAAACTTTGAAATTTGAATTAAGAGACATGCCAGGATGACGCAGGTAAAAACTGCGGCTCTCTATCGTTTTTAGTTCCAGAATAATTCAAAAGCCTAGCTGAAAGATTTTATAAGTCCGGGCTTTTTTTTCAACGCATACATTTGTTTTCTCCAATAATCACCACATGCCGTGGTTTCATGCATTAAATGTGCCAAGTTTATGGGGTGTGTCAGGTCTACTCCCTGGCCTCTAGCTTCGTTTTGAAAATCCCCATAGCACTAATTTTGGTACGAGTGGAAAGCCCTTGAAATTGTCCATCCAATGGTGCTAAACTTGTTTAGATTGAGCAATGATTTGGGGTCAAATTGACCCGTTGTACTTTTGATTTTCTCTGTGCACAAAAATCCCGTAGGGAAGCTTTTTGAGTTCGTTTCGGAGCACAGCCGCCTACTTTTAATTTTCGGTATCAAGAATTCTGGAAGCCGCTCTAAAACTTTGAAATTTGAATTAGGGGACATGCCAGGATGACGCAGGTAAAAACTGCGTCTCTCTATCGTTTTTAGTTCCAGAATAATTCAAAAGTCTAGCTGAAAGTTTTTATAAGTCCGGGCTTTTTTTTCAACGCATATATTTGTTTTCTCCAATAATCACCACATGCCGTGTGTTTCATGCATTAAATGTGCCAAATTTATGGGGTGTGTCGGGTCTACTCCCTGGTCTCTAGCTTCTTTTTGAAAATCCCCATAGCACTAATTTTGGTACGAGAGGAAAGCCCTTGAAATTGTCCATCCAATGGTGCTAAACTTGTTTAGATTGAGCAATGATTTGGGGTCAAATTGACCCGTTGTACTTTTGATTTTCTCTGTGCACAAAAATCCCGTAGGGAGGCTTGTTGAGTTCGTTTCGGAGCACAGCCGCCTACTTTTAATTTTCGGTATCAAGAAGTCTGGAAGCCGCTCTAAAACTTTGAAATGTGAATTAAGAGACATGCCAGGATGACGCAGGTAAAAACTGCGGCTCTCTATCGTTTTTAGTTCCAGAATAATTCAAAAGCCTAGCTGAAAGATTTTATAAGTCCGGGCTTTTTTTTCAACGCATACATTTGTTTTCTCCAATAATCACCACATGCCGTGTGTTTCATGCATTAAATGTGCCAAATTTATGGTGTGTGTCGGGTCTACTCCCAGGCCTATAGCCTCGCTTTGAAAATCCCCATAGCACTAATTTTGGTACGAGAGGAAAGCCCTTGAAATTGTCCATCCAATGGTGCTAAACTTGTTTAGATTGAGCAATGATTTGGGGTCAAATTGACCCGTTGTACTTTTTATTTTCTCTGTGCACAAAAATCCCGTAGGGATGCTTGTTGAGTTCGTTTCGGAGCACAGCCGCCTACTTTTAATTTTCGGTATCAAGAAGTCTGGAAGCCGCTCTAAAACTTTGAAATTTGAATTAAGGGACATGCCAGGATGACGCAGGTAAAAACTGCGTCTCTCTACCGTTTTTAGTTCCAGAATAAATCAAAAGCCTAGCTGAAAGTTTTTATAAGTCCGGGCTTTTTTTTCAACGCATATATTTGTTTTCTCCAATAATCACCACATGCCGTGTGTTTCATGCATTAAATGTGCCAAATTTATGGGGTGTGTCGGGTCTACTCCCTGGTCTCTAGCTTCGTTTTGAAAATCCCCATAGCAATAATTTTGGTACGAGAGGAAAGCCCTTGAAATTGTCCATCCAATGGTGCTAAACTTGTTTAGATTGAGCAATGATTTGGGGTCAAATTGATCCGTTGTACTTTTGATTTTCTCTGTGTACAAAAATCCCGTAGGGAGGCTTGTTGAGTTCGTTTCGGAGCACAGCCGCCTACTTTTAATTTTCGGTATCAAGAAGTCTGAGAGCCGCTCTAAAACTTTGAAATTTGAATTAAGGGACATGCCAGGATAACGCAGGTACAAACTGCGTCTCTCTATCGTTTTTAGTTCCAGAATAATTCAAAAGCCTAGCTGAAAGTTTTTTAAGTCCGGGCTTTTTTTTCAACGCATACATTTGTTTTCTCCAATAATCACCACATGCCGTGGTTTCATGCATTAAATGTGCCAAGTTTATGGGGTGTGTCGGGTCTACTCCCTGGTCTCTAGCTTCGTTTTGAAAATCCCCATAGCACTAATTTTGGTACGAGAGGAAAGCCCTTGAAATTGTCCATCCAATGGGGCTAAACTTGTTTAGATTGAGCAATGATTTGGGGTCAAATTGACCCGTTGTACTTTTGATTTTCTCTGTGCACAAAAATCCCGTAGGGAGGCTTGTTGAGTTCGTTTCGGAGCACAGCCGCCTACTTTTAATTTTCGGTATCAAGAAGTCTGGAAGCCGCTCTAAAACTTTGAAATTTGAATTAAGAGACATGCCAGGATGACGCAGGTAAAAACTGCGGCTCTCTATCGTTTTTAGTTCCAGAATAATTCAAAAGCCTAGCTGAAAGATTTTTTAAGTCCGGGCTTTTTTTTCAACGCATACATTTGTTTTCTCCAATAATCACCACATGCCGTGTGTTTCATGCATTAAATGTGCCAAATTTATGGGGTGTGTCAGGTCTACTCCAAGGCCTATAGCCTCGCTTTGAAAATCCCCATAGCACTAATGTTGGTACGAGAGGAAAGCCCTTGAAATTGTCCATCCAATGGTGCTAAACTTGTTTAGATTGAGCAATGATTTGGGGTCAAATTGACCCGTTGTACTTTTGATTTTCTCTGTGTACAAAAATCCCGTAGTGAGGCTTGTTGAGTTCGTTTCGGAGCACAGCCGCCTACTTTTAATTTTCGGTATCAAGAAGTCTGAGAGCCGCTCTAAAACTTTGAAATTTGAATTAAGGGACATGCCAGGATAACGCAGGTACAAACTGCGTCTCTCTATCGTTTTTAGTTCCAGAATAATTCAAAAGCCTAGCTGAAAGTTTTTTAAGTCCAGGCTTTTTTTTCAACGCATACATTTGTTTTCTCCAATAATCACCACATGCCGTGGTTTCATGCATTAAATGTGCCAAGTTTATGGGGTGTGTCGGGTCTACTCCCTGGTCTCTAGCTTCGTTTTGAAAATCCCCATAGCACTAATTTTGGTACGAGAGGAAAGCCCTTGAAATTGTCCATCCAATGGTGCTAAACTTGTTTAGATTGAGCAATGATTTGGGGTCAAATTGACCCGTTGTACTTTTGATTTTCTCTGTGCACAAAAATCCCGTAGGGAAGCTTTTTGAGTTCGTTTCGGAGCACAGCCGCCTACTTTTAATTTTCGGTATCAAGAAGTCTGAGAGCCGCTCTAAAACTTTGAAATTTGAATTAAGGGACATGCCAGGATAACGCAGGTACAAACTGCGTCTCTCTATCGTTTTTAGTTCCAGAATAATTCAAAAGCCTAGCTGAAAGTTTTTTAAGTCCGGGCTTTTTTTTCAACGCACACATTTGTTTTCTCCAATAATCACCACATGCCGTGGTTTCATGCATTAAATGTGCCAAGTTTATGGGGTGTGTCGGGTCTACTCCCTGGTCTCTAGCCTCGTTTTGAAAATCCCCATAGCACTAATTTTGGTACGAGAGGAAAGCCCTTGAAATTGTCCATCCAATGGTGCTAAACTTGTTTAGATTGAGCAATGATTTGGGGTCAAATTGACCCGTTGTACTTTTGATTTTCTCTGTGCACAAAAATCCCGTAGGGAGGCTTGTTGAGTTCGTTTCGGAGCACAGCCGCCTACTTTTAATTTTCGGTATCAAGAAGTCTGGAAGCCGCTCTAAAACTTTGAAATTTGAATTAAGAGACATGCCAGGATGACGCAGGTAAAAACTGCGGCTCTCTATCGTTTTTAGTTCCAGAATAATTCAAAAGCCTAGCTGAAAGATTTTATAAGTCCGGGCTTTTTTTTCAACGCATATATTTGTTTTCTCCAATAATCACCACATGCCGTGGTTTCATGCATTAAATGTGCCAAGTTTATGGGGTGTGTCGGGTCTACTCCCTGGTCTCTAGCTTCGTTTTGAAAATCCCCATAGCACTAATTTTGGTACGAGAGGAAAGCCCTTGAAATTGTCCATCCAATGGTGCTAAACTTGTTTAGATTGAGCAATGATTTGGGGTCAAATTGACCCGTTGTACTTTTGATTTTCTCTGTGCACAAAAATCCCGTAGGGAGGCTTGTTGAGTTCGTTTCGGAGCACAGCCGCCTACTTTTAGTTTTCGGTATCAAGAAGTCTGGAAGCCGCTCTAAAACTTTGAAATTTGAATTAAGGGACATGCCAGGATGACGCAGGTAAAAACTGCGTCTCTCTATCGTTTTTAGTTCCAGAATAATTCAAAAGTCTAGCTGAAAGTTTTTATAAGTCCGGGCTTTTTTGTCAACTCATACATTTGTTTTCTCCAATAATCACCACATGCCGTGTGTTTTATGCATTAAATGTGCCAAATTTATGGTGTGTGTCGGGTCTACTCCCAGGCCTATAGCCTCGCTTTGAAAATCCCCATAGCACTAATTTTGGTACGAGAGGAAAGCCCTTGAAATTGTCCATCCAATGGTGCTAAACTTGTTTAGAATGAGCAATGATTTGGGGTCAAATTGACCCGTTGTACTTTTGATTTTCTCTGTGCACAAAAATCCCGTAGGGAGGCTTGTTGAGTTCGTTTCGGAGCACAGCCGCCTACTTTTAATTTTCGGTATCAAGAAGTCTGGAAGCCGCTCTAAAACTTTGAAATTTGAATTAAGAGACATGCCAGGATGACGCAGGTAAAAACTGCGGCTCTCTATCGTTTTTAGTTCCAGAATAATTCAAAAGCCTAGCTGAAAGATTTTATAAGTCCGGGCTTTTTTTTCAACGCATATATTTGTTTTCTCCAATAATCACCACATGCCGTGGTTTCATGCATTAAATGTGCCAAGTTTATGGTGTGTGTCGGGTCTACTCCCTGGTCTCTAGCTTCGTTTTGAAAATCCCCATAGCACTAATTTTGGTACGAGAGGAAAGCCCTTGAAATTGTCCATCCAATGGGGCTAAACTTGTTTAGATTGAGCAATGATTTGGGGTCAAATTGACCCGTTGTACTTTTGATTTTCTCTGTGCACAAAAATCCCGTAGGGAGGCTTGTTGAGTTCGTTTCGGAGCACAGCCGCCTACTTTTAATTTTCGGTATCAAGAAGTCTGGAAGCCGCTCTAAAACTTTGAAATTTGAATTAAGAGACATGCCAGGATGACGCAGGTAAAAACTGCGGCTCTCTATCGTTTTTAGTTCCAGAATAATTCAAAAGCCTAGCTGAAAGATTTTATAAGTCCTGGCTTTTTTTTCAACGCATACATTTGTTTTCTCCAATAATCACCACATGCCGTGGTTTCATGCATTAAATGTGCCAAGTTTATGGTGTGTGTCGGGTCTTCTCCCTGGTCTCTAGCTTCGTTTTGAAAATCCCCATAGCACTAATTGTGGTACGAGAGGAAAGCCCTTGAAATTGTCCATCCAATGGGGCTAAACTTGTTTAGATTGAGCAATGATTTGGGGTCAAATTGACCCGTTGTACTTTTGATTTTCTCTGTGCACAAAAATCCCGTAGGGAGGCTTGTTGAGTTCGTTTCGGAGCACAGCCGCCTACTTTTAATTTTCGGTATCAAGAAGTCTGGAAGCCGCTCTAAAACTTTGAAATTTGAATTAAGAGACATGCCAGGATGACGCAGGTAAAAACTGCGGCTCTCTATCGTTTTTAGTTCCAGAATAATTCAAAAGCCTAGCTGAAAGATTTTTTAAGTCCGGGCTTTTTTTTCAACGCATACATTTGTTTTCTCCAATAATCACCACATGCCGTGTGTTTCATGCATTAAATGTGCCAAATTTATGGGGTGTGTCAGGTCTACTCCAAGGCCTATAGCCTCGCTTTGAAAATCCCCATAGCACTAATGTTGGTACGAGAGGAAAGCCCTTGAAATTGTCCATCCAATGGTGCTAAACTTGTTTAGATTGAGCAATGATTTGGGGTCAAATTGACCCGTTGTACTTATGATTTTCTCTGTGTACAAAAATCCCGTAGTGAGGCTTGTTGAGTTCGTTTCGGAGCACAGCCGCCTACTTTTAATTTTCGGTATCAAGAAGTCTGAGAGCCGCTCTAAAACTTTGAAATTTGAATTAAGGGACATGCCAGGATAACGCAGGTACAAACTGCGTCTCTCTATCGTTTTTAGTTCCAGAATAATTCAAAAGCCTAGCTGAAAGTTTTTTAAGTCCAGGCTTTTTTTTCAACGCATACATTTGTTTTCTCCAATAATCACCACATGCCGTGGTTTCATGCATTAAATGTGCCAAGTTTATGGGGTGTGTCGGGTCTACTCCCTGGTCTCTAGCTTCGTTTTGAAAATCCCCATAGCACTAATTTTGGTACGAGAGGAAAGCCCTTGAAATTGTCCATCCAATGGTGCTAAACTTGTTTAGATTGAGCAATGATTTGGGGTCAAATTGACCCGTTGTACTTTTGATTTTCTCTGTGCACAAAAATCCCGTAGGGAAGCTTTTTGAGTTCGTTTCGGAGCACAGCCGCCTACTTTTAATTTTCGGTATCAAGAAGTCTGAGAGCCGCTCTAAAACTTTGAAATTTGAATTAAGGGACATGCCAGGATAACGCAGGTACAAACTGCGTCTCTCTATCGTTTTTAGTTCCAGAATAATTCAAAAGCCTAGCTGAAAGTTTTTTAAGTCCGGGCTTTTTTTTCAACGCACACATTTGTTTTCTCCAATAATCACCACATGCCGTGGTTTCATGCATTAAATGTGCCAAGTTTATGGGGTGTGTCGGGTCTACTCCCTGGTCTCTAGCCTCGTTTTGAAAATCCCCATAGCACTAATTTTGGTACGAGAGGAAAGCCCTTGAAATTGTCCATCCAATGGGGCTAAACTTGTTTAGATTGAGCAATGATTTGGGGTCAAATTGACCCGTTGTACTTTTGATTTTCTCTGTGCACAAAAATCCCGTAGGGAGGCTTGTTGAGTTCGTTTCGGAGCACAGCCGCCTACTTTTAATTTTCGGTATCAAGAAGTCTGGAAGCCGCTCTAAAACTTTGAAATTTGAATTAAGAGACATGCCAGGATGACGCAGGTAAAAACTGCGGCTCTCTATCGTTTTTAGTTCCAGAATAATTCAAAAGCCTAGCTGAAAGATTTTATAAGTCCGGGCTTTTTTTTCAACGCATATATTTGTTTTCTCCAATAATCACCACATGCCGTGGTTTCATGCATTAAATGTGCCAAGTTTATGGGGTGTGTCGGGTCTACTCCCTGGTCTCTAGCTTCGTTTTGAAAATCCCCATAGCACTAATTTTGGTACGAGAGGAAAGCCCTTGAAATTGTCCATCCAATGGTGCTAAACTTGTTTAGATTGAGCAATGATTTGGGGTCAAATTGACCCGTTGTACTTTTGATTTTCTCTGTGCACAAAAATCCCGTAGGGAGGCTTGTTGAGTTCGTTTCGGAGCACAGCCGCCTACTTTTAGTTTTCGGTATCAAGAAGTCTGGAAGCCGCTCTAAAACTTTGAAATTTGAATTAAGGGACATGCCAGGATGACGCAGGTAAAAACTGCGTCTCTCTATCGTTTTTAGTTCCAGAATAATTCAAAAGTCTAGCTGAAAGTTTTTATAAGTCCGGGCTTTTTTGTCAACTCATACATTTGTTTTCTCCAATAATCACCACATGCCGTGTGTTTCATGCATTAAATGTGCCAAATTTATGGTGTGTGTCGGGTCTACTCCCAGGCCTATAGCCTCGCTTTGAAAATCCCCATTGCACTAATTTTGGTACGAGAGGAAAGCCCTTGAAATTGTCCATCCAATGGTGCTAAACTTGTTTAGATTGAGCAATGATTTGGGGTCAAATTGACCCGTTGTACTTTTGATTTTCTCTGTGCACAAAAATCCCGTAGGGAGGCTTGTTGAGTTCGTTTCGGAGCACAGCCGCCTACTTTTAATTTTCGGTATCAAGAAGTCTGGAAGCCGCTCTAAAACTTTGAAATTTGAATTAAGAGACATGCCAGGATGACGCAGGTAAAAACTGCGGCTCTCTATCGTTTTTAGTTCCAGAATAATTCAAAAGCCTAGCTGAAAGATTTTATAAGTCCGGGCTTTTTTTTCAACGCATACATTTGTTTTCTCCAATAATCACCACATGCCGTGGTTTCATGCATTAAATGTGCCAAGTTTATGGTGTGTGTCGGGTCTTCTCCCTGGTCTCTAGCTTCGTTTTGAAAATCCCCATAGCACTAATTGTGGTACGAGAGGAAAGCCCTTGAAATTGTCCATCCAATGGGGCTAAACTTGTTTAGATTGAGCAATGATTTGGGGTCAAATTGACCCGTTGTACTTTTGATTTTCTCTGTGCACAAAAATCCCGTAGGGAGGCTTGTTGAGTTCGTTTCGGAGCACAGCCGCCTACTTTTAATTTTCGGTATCAAGAAGTCTGGAAGCCGCTCTAAAACTTTGAAATTTGAATTAAGAGACATGCCAGGATGACGCAGGTAAAAACTGCGGCTCTCTATCGTTTTTAGTTCCAGAATAATTCAAAAGCCTAGCTGAAAGATTTTTTAAGTCCGGGCTTTTTTTTCAACGCATACATTTGTTTTCTCCAATAATCACCACATGCCGTGTGTTTCATGCATTAAATGTGCCAAATTTATGGGGTGTGTCAGGTCTACTCCAAGGCCTATAGCCTCGCTTTGAAAATCCCCATAGCACTAATGTTGGTACGAGAGGAAAGCCCTTGAAATTGTCCATCCAATGGTGCTAAACTTGTTTAGATTGAGCAATGATTTGGGGTCAAATTGACCCGTTGTACTTTTGATTTTCTCTGTGTACAAAAATCCCGTAGTGAGGCTTGTTGAGTTCGTTTCGGAGCACAGCCGCCTACTTTTAATTTTCGGTATCAAGAAGTCTGAGAGCCGCTCTAAAACTTTGAAATTTGAATTAAGGGACATGCCAGGATAACGCAGGTACAAACTGCGTCTCTCTATCGTTTTTAGTTCCAGAATAATTCAAAAGCCTAGCTGAAAGTTTTTTAAGTCCAGGCTTTTTTTTCAACGCATACATTTGTTTTCTCCAATAATCACCACATGCCGTGGTTTCATGCATTAAATGTGCCAAGTTTATGGGGTGTGTCGGGTCTACTCCCTGGTCTCTAGCTTCGTTTTGAAAATCCCCATAGCACTAATTTTGGTACGAGAGGAAAGCCCTTGAAATTGTCCATCCAATGGTGCTAAACTTGTTTAGATTGAGCAATGATTTGGGGTCAAATTGACCCGTTGTACTTTTGATTTTCTCTGTGCACAAAAATCCCGTAGGGAAGCTTTTTGAGTTCGTTTCGGAGCACAGCCGCCTACTTTTAATTTTCGGTATCAAGAAGTCTGAGAGCCGCTCTAAAACTTTGAAATTTGAATTAAGGGACATGCCAGGATAACGCAGGTACAAACTGCGTCTCTCTATCGTTTTTAGTTCCAGAATAATTCAAAAGCCTAGCTGAAAGTTTTTTAAGTCCGGGCTTTTTTTTCAACGCACACATTTGTTTTCTCCAATAATCACCACATGCCGTGGTTTCATGCATTAAATGTGCCAAGTTTATGGGGTGTGTCGGGTCTACTCCCTGGTCTCTAGCCTCGTTTTGAAAATCCCCATAGCACTAATTTTGGTACGAGAGGAAAGCCCTTGAAATTGTCCATCCAATGGAGCTAAACTTGTTTAGATTGAGCAATGATTTGGGGTCAAATTGACCCGTTGTACTTTTGATTTTCTCTGTGCACAAAAATCCCGTAGGGAGGCTTGTTGAGTTCGTTTCGGAGCACAGCCGCCTACTTTTAATTTTCGGTATCAAGAAGTCTGGAAGCCGCTCTAAAACTTTGAAATTTGAATTAAGAGACATGCCAGGATGACGCAGGTAAAAACTGCGGCTCTCTATCGTTTTTAGTTCCAGAATAATTCAAAAGCCTAGCTGAAAGATTTTATAAGTCCGGGCTTTTTTTTCAACGCATATATTTGTTTTCTCCAATAATCACCACATGCCGTGGTTTCATGCATTAAATGTGCCAAGTTTATGGGGTGTGTCGGGTCTACTCCCTGGTCTCTAGCTTCGTTTTGAAAATCCCCATAGCACTAATTGTGGTACGAGAGGAAAGCCCTTGAAATTGTCCATCCAATGGTGCTAAACTTGTTTAGATTGAGCAATGATTTGGGGTCAAATTGACCCGTTGTACTTTTGATTTTCTCTGTGCACAAAAATCCCGTAGGGAGGCTTGTTGAGTTCGTTTCGGAGCACAGCCGCCTACTTTTAGTTTTCGGTATCAAGAAGTCTGGAAGCCGCTCTAAAACTTTGAAATTTGAATTAAGGGACATGCCAGGATGACGCAGGTAAAAACTGCGTCTCTCTATCGTTTTTAGTTCCAGAATAATTCAAAAGTCTAGCTGAAAGTTTTTATAAGTCCGGGCTTTTTTGTCAACTCATACATTTGTTTTCTCCAATAATCACCACATGCCGTGTGTTTCATGCATTAAATGTGCCAAATTTATGGTGTGTGTCGGGTCTACTCCCAGGCCTATAGCCTCGCTTTGAAAATCCCCATTGCACTAATTTTGGTACGAGAGGAAAGCCCTTGAAATTGTCCATCCAATGGTGCTAAACTTGTTTAGATTGAGCAATGATTTGGGGTCAAATTGACCCGTTGTACTTTTGATTTTCTCTGTGCACAAAAATCCCGTAGGGAGGCTTGTTGAGTTCGTTTCGGAGCACAGCCGCCTACTTTTAATTTTCGGTATCAAGAAGTCTGGAAGCCGCTCTAAAACTTTGAAATTTGAATTAAGAGACATGCCAGGATGACGCAGGTAAAAACTGCGGCTCTCTATCGTTTTTAGTTCCAGAATAATTCAAAAGCCTAGCTGAAAGATTTTATAAGTCCGGGCTTTTTTTTCAACGCATATATTTGTTTTCTCCAATAATCACCACATGCCGTGGTTTCATGCATTAAATGTGCCAAGTTTATGGTGTGTGTCGGGTCTACTCCCTGGTCTCTAGCTTCGTTTTGAAAATCCCCATAGCACTAATTTTGGTACGAGAGGAAAGCCCTTGAAATTGTCCATCCAATGGGGCTAAACTTGTTTAGATTGAGCAATGATTTGGGGTCAAATTGACCCGTTGTACTTTTGATTTTCTCTGTGCACAAAAATCCCGTAGGGAGGCTTGTTGAGTTCGTTTCGGAGCACAGCCGCCTACTTTTAATTTTCGGTATCAAGAAGTCTGGAAGCCGCTCTAAAACTTTGAAATTTGAATTAAGAGACATGCCAGGATGACGCAGGTAAAAACTGCGGCTCTCTATCGTTTTTAGTTCCAGAATAATTCAAAAGCCTAGCTGAAAGATTTTATAAGTCCTGGCTTTTTTTTCAACGCATACATTTGTTTTCTCCAATAATCACCACATGCCGTGGTTTCATGCATTAAATGTGCCAAGTTTATGGTGTGTGTCGGGTCTTCTCCCTGGTCTCTAGCTTCGTTTTGAAAATCCCCATAGCACTAATTGTGGTACGAGAGGAAAGCCCTTGAAATTGTCCATCCAATGGGGCTAAACTTGTTTAGATTGAGCAATGATTTGGGGTCAAATTGACCCGTTGTACTTTTGATTTTCTCTGTGCACAAAAATCCCGTAGGGAGGCTTGTTGAGTTCGTTTCGGAGCACAGCCGCCTACTTTTAATTTTCGGTATCAAGAAGTCTGGAAGCCGCTCTAAAACTTTGAAATTTGAATTAAGGGACATGCCAGGATGACGCAGGTAAAAACTGCGTCTCTCTATCGTTTTTAGTTCCAGAATAATTCAAAAGTCTAGCTGAAAGTTTTTATAAGTCCGGGCTTTTTTGTCAACTCATACATTTGTTTTCTCCAATAATCACCACATGCCGTGTGTTTCATGCATTAAATGTGCCAAATTTATGGTGTGTGTCGGGTCTACTCCCAGGCCTATAGCCTCGCTTTGAAAATCCCCATAGCACTAATTTTGGTACGAGAGGAAAGCCCTTGAAATTGTCCATCCAATGGTGCTAAACTTGTTTAGAATGAGCAATGATTTGGGGTCAAATTGACCCGTTGTACTTTTGATTTTCTCTGTGCACAAAAATCCCGTAGGGAGGCTTGTTGAGTTCGTTTCGGAGCACAGCCGCCTACTTTTAATTTTCGGTATCAAGAAGTCTGGAAGCCGCTCTAAAACTTTGAAATTTGAATTAAGAGACATGCCAGGATGACGCAGGTAAAAACTGCGGCTCTCTATCGTTTTTAGTTCCAGAATAATTCAAAAGCCTAGCTGAAAGATTTTATAAGTCCGGGCTTTTTTTTCAACGCATATATTTGTTTTCTCCAATAATCACCACATGCCGTGGTTTCATGCATTAAATGTGCCAAGTTTATGGTGTGTGTCGGGTCTACTCCCTGGTCTCTAGCTTCGTTTTGAAAATCCCCATAGCACTAATTTTGGTACGAGAGGAAAGCCCTTGAAATTGTCCATCCAATGGGGCTAAACTTGTTTAGATTGAGCAATGATTTGGGGTCAAATTGACCCGTTGTACTTTTGATTTTCTCTGTGCACAAAAATCCCGTAGGGAGGCTTGTTGAGTTCGTTTCGGAGCACAGCCGCCTACTTTTAATTTTCGGTATCAAGAAGTCTGGAAGCCGCTCTAAAACTTTGAAATTTGAATTAAGAGACATGCCAGGATGACGCAGGTAAAAACTGCGGCTCTCTATCGTTTTTAGTTCCAGAATAATTCAAAAGCCTAGCTGAAAGATTTTATAAGTCCTGGCTTTTTTTTCAACGCATACATTTGTTTTCTCCAATAATCACCACATGCCGTGGTTTCATGCATTAAATGTGCCAAGTTTATGGTGTGTGTCGGGTCTTCTCCCTGGTCTCTAGCTTCGTTTTGAAAATCCCCATAGCACTAATTGTGGTACGAGAGGAAAGCCCTTGAAATTGTCCATCCAATGGGGCTAAACTTGTTTAGATTGAGCAATGATTTGGGGTCAAATTGACCCGTTGTACTTTTGATTTTCTCTGTGCACAAAAATCCCGTAGGGAGGCTTGTTGAGTTCGTTTCGGAGCACAGCCGCCTACTTTTAATTTTCGGTATCAAGAAGTCTGGAAGCCGCTCTAAAACTTTGAAATTTGAATTAAGGGACATGCCAGGATGACGCAGGTAAAAACTGCGTCTCTCTATCGTTTTTAGTTCCAGAATAATTCAAAAGTCTAGCTGAAAGTTTTTATAAGTCCGGGCTTTTTTGTCAACTCATACATTTGTTTTCTCCAATAATCACCACATGCCGTGTGTTTCATGCATTAAATGTGCCAAATTTATGGTGTGTGTCGGGTCTACTCCCAGGCCTATAGCCTCGCTTTGAAAATCCCCATAGCACTAATTTTGGTACGAGAGGAAAGCCCTTGAAATTGTCCATCCAATGGTGCTAAACTTGTTTAGATTGAGCAATGATTTGGGGTCAAATTGACCCGTTGTACTTTTGATTTTCTCTGTGCACAAAAATCCCGTAGGGAGGCTTGTTGAGTTCGTTTCGGAGCACAGCCGCCTACTTTTAATTTTCGGTATCAAGAAGTCTGGAAGCCGCTCTAAAACTTTGAAATTTGAATTAAGAGACATGCCAGGATGACGCAGGTAAAAACTGCGGCTCTCTATCGTTTTTAGTTCCAGAATAATTCAAAAGCCTAGCTGAAAGATTTTATAAGTCCGGGCTTTTTTTTCAACGCATACATTTGGTTTCTCCAATAATCACCACATGCCGTTTGTTTCATGCATTAAATGTGCCAAGTTTATGGGGTGTGTCAGGTCTACTCGCTGGTCTCTAGCTTCTTTCTGTAAATCCCCATAGCACTAATTTTGGTACGAGAGGAAAGCCCTTGAAATTGTCCATCCAATGGGGCTAAACTTGTTTAGATTGAGCAATGATTTGGGGTCAAATTGACCCGTTGTACTTTTGATTTTCTCTGTGCACAAAAATCCCGTAGGGAGGCTTGTTGAGTTCGTTTCGGAGCACAGCCGCCTACTTTTAATTTTCGGTATCAAGAAGTCTGGAAGCCGCTCTAAAACTTTGAAATTTGAATTAAGGGACATGCCAGGATGACGCAGGTAAAAACTGCGTCTCTCTATCGTTTTTAGTTCCAGAATAATTGAAAAGTCTAGCTGAAAGTTTTTATAAGTCCGGGCTTTTTTGTCAACTCATACATTTGTTTTCTCCAATAATCACCACATGCCGTGTGTTTCATGCATTAAATGTGCCAAATTTATGGTGTGTGTCGGGTCTACTCCCAGGCCTATAGCCTCGCTTTGAAAATCCCCATAGCACTAATTTTGGTACGAGAGGAAAGCCCTTGAAATTGTCCATCCAATGGTGCTAAACTTGTTTAGATTGAGCAATGATTTGGGGTCAAATTGACCCGTTGTACTTTTGATTTTCTCTGTGCGCAAAAATCCCGTAGGGAGGCTTGTTGAGTTCGTTTCGGAGCACAGCCGCCTACTTTTAATTTTCGGTATCAAGAAGTCTGGAAGCCGCTCTAAAACTTTGAAATTTGAATTAAGGGACATGCCAGGATGACGCAGGTAAAAACTGCGTCTCTCTATCGTTTTTAGTTCCAGAATAATTCAAAAGTCTAGCTGAAAGTTTTTATAAGTCCGGGCTTTTTTGTCAACTCATACATTTGTTTTCTCCAATAATCACCACATGCCGTGTGTTTTATGCATTAAATGTGCCAAATTTATGGTGTGTGTCGGGTCTACTCCCAGGCCTATAGCCTCGCTTTGAAAATCCCCATAGCACTAATTTTGGTACGAGAGGAAAGCCCTTGAAATTGTCCATCCAATGGTGCTAAACTTGTTTAGATTGAGCAATGATTTGGGGTCAAATTGACCCGTTGTACTTTTGATTTTCTCTGTGCACAAAAATCCCGTAGGGAGGCTTGTTGAGTTCGTTTCGGAGCACAGCCGCCTACTTTAAATTTTCGGTATCAAGAAGTCTGGAAGCCGCTCTAAAACTTTGAAATTTGAATTAAGGGACATGCCAGGATGACGCAGGTAAAAACTGCGGCTCTCTATCGTTTTTAGTTCCAGAATAATTCAAAAGCCTAGCTGAAAGTTTTTATAAGTCCTGGCTTTTTTTTCAACTCATATATTTGTTTTCTCCAATAATCACCACATGCCGTGGTTTCATGCATTAAATGTGCCAAGTCTATGGTGTGTGTCGGGTCTACTCCCTGGTCTCTAGCTTCGTTTTGAAAATCCCCATAGCACTAATTTTGGTACGAGAGGAAAGCCCTTGAAATTGTCCATCCAATGGGGCTAAACTTGTTTAGATTGAGCAATGATTTGGGGTCAAATTGACCCGTTGTACTTTTGATTTTCTCTGTGCACAAAAATCCCGTAGGGAGGCTTGTTGAGTTCGTTTCGGAGCACAGCCGCCTACTTTTAATTTTCGGTATCAAGAAGTCTGGAAGCCGCTCTAAAACTTTGAAATTTGAATTAAGGGACATGCCAGGATGACGCAGGTAAAAACTGCGTCTCTCTATCGTTTTTAGTTCCAGAATAATTCAAAAGTCTAGCTGAAAGTTTTTATAAGTCCGGGCTTTTTTGTCAACTCATACATTTGTTTTCTCCAATAATCACCACATGCCGTGTGTTTTATGCATTAAATGTGCCAAATTTATGGTGTGTGTCGGGTCTACTCCCAGGCCTATAGCCTCGCTTTGAAAATCCCCATAGCACTAATTTTGGTACGAGAGGAAAGCCCTTGAAATTGTCCATCCAATGGTGCTAAACTTGTTTAGATTGAGCAATGATTTGGGGTCAAATTGACCCGTTGTACTTTTGATTTTCTCTGTGCACAAAAATCCCGTAGGGAGGCTTGTTGAGTTCGTTTCGGAGCACAGCCGCCTACTTTTAATTTTCGGTATCAAGAAGTCTGGAAGCCGCTCTAAAACTTTGAAATTTGAATTAAGAGACATGCCAGGATGACGCAGGTAAAAACTGCGGCTCTCTATCGTTTTTAGTTCCAGAATAATTCAAAAGCCTAGCTGAAAGATTTTTTAAGTCCGGGCTTTTTTTTCAACGCATACATTTGGTTTCTCCAATAATCACCACATGCCGTTTGTTTCATGCATTAAATGTGCCAAGTTTATGGGGTGTGTCAGGTCTACTCGCTGGTCTCTAGCTTCTTTCTGAAAATCCCCATAGCACTAATTTTGGTACGAGAGGAAAGCCCTTGAAATTGTCCATCCAATGGGGCTAAACTTGTTTAGATTGAGCAATGATTTGGGGTCAAATTGACCCGTTGTACTTTTGATTTTCTCTGTGCACAAAAATCCCGTAGGGAGGCTTGTTGAGTTCGTTTCGGAGCACAGCCGCCTACTTTTAATTTTCGGTATCAAGAAGTCTGGAAGCCGCTCTAAAACTTTGAAATTTGAATTAAGGGACATGCCAGGATGACGCAGGTAAAAACTGCGTCTCTCTATCGTTTTTAGTTCCAGAATAATTCAAAAGTCTAGCTGAAAGTTTTTATAAGTCCGGGCTTTTTTGTCAACTCATACATTTGTTTTCTCCAATAATCACCACATGCCGTGTGTTTCATGCATTAAATGTGCCAAATTTATGGTGTGTGTCGGGTCTACTCCCAGGCCTATAGCCTCGCTTTGAAAATCCCCATAGCACTAATTTTGGTACGAGAGGAAAGCCCTTGAAATTGTCCATCCAATGGTGCTAAACTTGTTTAGATTGAGCAATGATTTGGGGTCAAATTGACCCGTTGTACTTTTGATTTTCTCTGTGCACAAAAATCCCGTAGGGAGGCTTGTTGAGTTCGTTTCGGAGCACAGCCGCCTACTTTTAATTTTCGGTATCAAGAAGTCTGGAAGCCGCTCTAAAACTTTGAAATTTGAATTAAGAGACATGCCAGGATGACGCAGGTAAAAACTGCGTCTCTCGATCGTTTTTAGTTCCAGAATAATTCAAAAGTCTAGCTGAAAGTTTTTATAAGTCCGGGCTTTTTTGTCAACTCATACATTTGTTTTCTCCAATAATCACCACATGCCGTGTGTTTCATGCATTAAATGTGCCAAATTTATGGTGTGTGTCGGGTCTACTCCCAGGCCTATAGCCTCGCTTTGAAAATCCCCATAGCACTAATTTTGGTACGAGAGGAAAGCCCTTGAAATTGTCCATCCAATGGTTCTAAACTTGTTTAGATTGAGCAATGATTTGGGGTCAAATTGACCCGTTGTACTTTTGATTTTCTCTGTGCACAAAAATCCCGTAGGGAGGCTTGTTGAGTTCGTTTCGGAGCACAGCCGCCTACTTTTAATTTTCGGTATCAAGAAGTCTGGAAGCCGCTCTAAAACTTTGAAATTTGAATTAAGAGACATGCCAGGATGACGCAGGTAAAAACTGCGGCTCTCTATCGTTTTTAGTTCCAGAATAATTCAAAAGCCTAGCTGAAAGATTTTATAAGTCCGGGCTTTTTTTTCAACGCATACATTTGGTTTCTCCAATAATCACCACATGCCGTTTGTTTCATGCATTAAATGTGCCAAGTTTATGGGGTGTGTCAGGTCTACTCGCTGGTCTCTAGCTTCTTTCTGAAAATCCCCATAGCACTAATTTTGGTACGAGAGGAAAGCCCTTGAAATTGTCCATCCAATGGGGCTAAACTTGTTTAGATTGAGCAATGATTTGGGGTCAAATTGACCCGTTGTACTTTTGATTTTCTCTGTGCACAAAAATCCCGTAGGGAGGCTTGTTGAGTTCGTTTCGGAGCACAGCCGCCTACTTTTAATTTTCGGTATCAAGAAGTCTGGAAGCCGCTCTAAAACTTTGAAATTTGAATTAAGGGACATGCCAGGATGACGCAGGTAAAAACTGCGTCTCTCTATCGTTTTTAGTTCCAGAATAATTCAAAAGTCTAGCTGAAAGTTTTTATAAGTCCGGGCTTTTTTGTCAACTCATACATTTGTTTTCTCCAATAATCACCACATGCCGTGTGTTTCATGCATTAAATGTGCCAAATTTATGGTGTGTGTCGGGTCTACTCCCAGGCCTATAGCCTCGCTTTGAAAATCCCCATAGCACTAATTTTGGTACGAGAGGAAAGCCCTTGAAATTGTCCATCCAATGGTGCTAAACTTGTTTAGATTGAGCAATGATTTGGGGTCAAATTGACCCGTTGTACTTTTGATTTTCTCTGTGCACAAAAATCCCGTAGGGAGGCTTGTTGAGTTCGTTTCGGAGCACAGCCGCCTACTTTTAATTTTCGGTATCAAGAAGTCTGGAAGCCGCTCTAAAACTTTGAAATTTGAATTAAGAGACATGCCAGGATGACGCAGGTAAAAACTGCGGCTCTCTATCGTTTTTAGTTCCAGAATAATTCAAAAGCCTAGCTGAAAGATTTTATAAGTCCGGGCTTTTTTTTCAACGCATACATTTGGTTTCTCCAATAATCACCACATGCCGTTTGTTTCATGCATTAAATGTGCCAAGTTTATGGGGTGTGTCAGGTCTACTCGCTGGTCTCTAGCTTCTTTCTGAAAATCCCCATAGCACTAATTTTGGTACGAGAGGAAAGCCCTTGAAATTGTCCATCCAATGGTGCTAAACTTGTTTAGATTGAGCAATGATTTGGGGTCAAATTGACCCGTTGTACTTTTGATTTTCTCTGTGCACAAAAATCCCGTAGGGAGGCTTGTTGAGTTCGTTTCGGAGCACAGCCGCCTACTTTTAATTTTCGGTATCAAGAAGTCTGGAAGCCGCTCTAAAACTTTGAAATTTGAATTAAGAGACATGCCAGGATGACGCAGGTAAAAACTGCGGCTCTCTATCGTTTTTAGTTCCAGAATAATTCAAAAGTCTAGCTGAAAGTTTTTATAAGTCCTGGCTTTTTTGTCAACTCATACATTTGTTTTCTCCAATAATCACCACATGCCGTGTGTTTCATGCATTAAATGTGCCAAATTTATGGTGTGTGTCGGGTCTACTCCCAGGCCTATAGCCTCGCTTTGAAAATCCCCATAGCACTAATTTTGGTACGAGAGGAAAGCCCTTGAAATTGTCCATCCAATGGTGCTAAACTTGTTTAGATTGAGCAATGATTTGGGGTCAAATTGACCCGTTGTACTTTTGATTTTCTCTGTGCACAAAAATCCCGTAGGGAGGCTTGTTGAGTTCGTTTCGGAGCACAGCCGCCTACTTTTAATTTTCGGTATCAAGAAGTCTGGAAGCCGCTTAAAACTTTGAAATTTGAATTAAGAGACATGCCAGGATGACGCAGGTAAAAACTGCGGCTCTCTATCGTTTTTAGTTCCAGAATAATTCAAAAGCCTAGCTGAAAGATTTTATAAGTCCGGGCTTTTTTTTTGAACGCATACATTTGGTTTCTCCAATAATCACCACATGCCGTTTGTTTCATGCATTAAATGTGCCAGTTTATGGGGTGTGTCAGGTCTACTCGCTGGTCTCTAGCTTCTTTCTGAAAATCCCCATAGCACTAATTTTGGTACGAGAGGAAAGCCCTTGAAATTGTCCATCCAATGGGGCTAAACTTGTTTAGATTGAGCAATGATTTGGGGTCAAATTGACCCGTTGTACTTTTGATTTTCTCTGTGCACAAACATCCCGTAGGGAGGCTTGTTGAGTTCGTTTCGGAGCACAGCCGCCTACTTTTAATTTTCGGTATCAAGAAGTCTGGAAGCCGCTCTAAAACTTTAAAATTTGAATTAAGGGACATGCCAGGATGACGCAGGTAAAAACTGCGTCTCTCTATCGTTTTTAGTTCCAGAATAATTCAAAAGTCTAGCTGAAAGTTTTTATAAGTCCGGGCTTTTTTGTCAACTCATACATTTGTTTTCTCCAATAATCACCACATGCCGTGTGTTTCATGCATTAAATGTGCCAAATTTATGGTGTGTGTCGGGTCTACTCCCAGGCCTATAGCCTCGCTTTGAAAATCCCCATAGCACTAATTTTGGTACGAGAGGAAAGCCCTTGAAATTGTCCATCCAATGGTGCTAAACTTGTTTAGATTGAGCAATGATTTGGGGTCAAATTGACCCGTTGTACTTTTGATTTTCTCTGTGCACAAAAATCCCGTAGGGAGGCTTGTTGAGTTCGTTTCGGAGCACAGCCGCCTACTTTTAATTTTCGGTATCAAGAAGTCTGGAAGCCGCTCTAAAACTTTGAAATTTGAATTAAGAGACATGCCAGGATGACGCAGGTAAAAACTGCGTCTCTCTATCGTTTTTAGTTCCAGAATAATTCAAAAGTCTAGCTGAAAGTTTTTATCAGTCCGGGCTTTTAGTCAACTCATACATTTGTTTTCTCCAATAATCACCACATGCCGTGTGTTTCATGCATTAAATGTGCCAAATTTATGGTGTGTGTCGGGTCTACTCCCAGGCCTATAGCCTCGCTTTGAAAATCCCCATAGCACTAATTTTGGTACGAGAGGAAAGCCCTTGAAATTGTCCATCCAATGGTGCTAAACTTGTTTAGATTGAGCAATGATTTGGGGTCAAATTGACCCGTTGTACTTTTGATTTTCTCTGTGCACAAAAATCCCGTAGGGAGGCTTGTTGAGTTCGTTTCGGAGCACAGCCGCCTACTTTTAATTTTCGGTATCAAGAAGTCTGGAAGCCGCTCTAAAACTTTGAAATTTGAATTAAGAGACATGCCAGGATGACGCAGGTAAAAACTGCGTCTCTCTATCGTTTTTAGTTCCAGAATAATTCAAAAGTCTAGCTGAAAGTTTTTATCAGTCCGGGCTTTTTTGTCAACTCATACATTTGTTTTCTCCAATAATCACCACATGCCGTGTGTTTCATGCATTAAATGTGCCAAATTTATGGTGTGTGTCGGGTCTACTCCCAGGCCTATAGCCTCGCTTTGAAAATCCCCATAGCACTAATTTTGGTACGAGAGGAAAGCCCTTGAAATTGTCCATCCAATGGTGCTAAACTTGTTTAGATTGAGCAATGATTTGGGGTCAAATTGACCCGTTGTACTTTTGATTTTCTCTGTGCACAAAAATCCCGTAGGGAGGCTTGTTGAGTTCGTTTCGGAGCACAGCCGCCTACTTTTAATTTTCGGTATCAAGAAGTCTGGAAGCCGCTCTAAAACTTTGAAATTTGAATTAAGAGACATGCCAGGATGACGCAGGTAAAAACTGCGTCTCTCTATCGTTTTTAGTTCCAGAATAATTCAAAAGTCTAGCTGAAAGTTTTTATAAGTCCGGGCTTTTTTGTCAACTCATACATTTGTTTTCTCCAATAATCACCACATGCCGTGTGTTTCATGCATTAAATGTGCCAAATTTATGGTGTGTGTCGGGTCTACTCCCAGGCCTATAGCCTCGCTTTGAAAATCCCCATAGCACTAATTTTGGTACGAGAGGAAAGCCCTTGAAATTGTCCATCCAATGGTGCTAAACTTGTTTAGATTGAGCAATGATTTGGGGTCAAATTGACCCGTTGTACTTTTGATTTTCTCTGTGCACAAAAATCCCGTAGGGAGGCTTGTTGAGTTCGTTTCGGAGCACAGCCGCCTACTTTTAATTTTCGGTATCAAGAAGTCTGGAAGCCGCTCTAAAACTTTGAAATTTGAATTAAGAGACATGCCAGGATGACGCAGGTAAAAACTGCGGCTCTCTATCGTTTTTAGTTCCAGAATAATTCAAAAGCCTAGCTGAAAGATTTTATAAGTCCGGGCTTTTTTTTCAACGCATACATTTGGTTTCTCCAATAATCACCACATGCCGTTTGTTTCATGCATTAAATGTGCCAGTTTATGGGGTGTGTCAGGTCTACTCGCTGGTCTCTAGCTTCTTTCTGAAAATCCCCATAGCACTAATTTTGGTACGAGAGGAAAGCCCTTGAAATTGTCCATCCAATGGGGCTAAACTTGTTTAGATTGAGCAATGATTTGGGGTCAAATTGACCCGTTGTACTTTTGATTTTCTCTGTGCACAAAAATCCCGTAGGGAGGCTTGTTGAGTTCGTTTCGGAGCACAGAAGCCTACTTTTAATTTTCGGTATCAAGAAGTCTGGAAGCCGCTCTAAAACTTTGAAATTTGAATTAAGGGACATGCCAGGATGACGCAGGTAAAAACTGCGTCTCTCTATCGTTTTTAGTTCCAGAATAATTCAAAAGTCTAGCTGAAAGTTTTTATAAGTCCGGGCTTTTTTGTCAACTCATACATTTGTTTTCTCCAATAATCACCACATGCCGTGTGTTTCATGCATTAAATGTGCCAAATTTATGGTGTGTGTCGGGTCAACTCCCAGGCCTATAGCCTCGCTTTGAAAATCCCCATAGCACTAATTTTGGTACGAGAGGAAAGCCCTTGAAATTGTCCATCCAATGGTGCTAAACTTGTTTAGATTGAGCAATGATTTGGGGTCAAATTGACCCGTTGTACTTTTGATTTTCTCTGTGCACAAAAATCCCGTAGGGAGGCTTGTTGAGTTCGTTTCGGAGCACAGCCGCCTACTTTTAATTTTCGGTATCAAGAAGTCTGGAAGCCGCTCTAAAACTTTGAAATTTGAATTAAGAGACATGCCAGGATGACGCAGGTAAAAACTGCGGCTCTCTATCGTTTTTAGTTCCAGAATAATTCAAAAGCCTAGCTGAAAGATTTTATAAGTCCGGGCTTTTTTTTCAACGCATACATTTGGTTTCTCCAATAATCACCACATGCCGTTTGTTTCATGCATTAAATGTGCCAAGTTTATGGGGTGTGTCAGGTCTACTCGCTGGTCTCTAGCTTCTTTCTGAAAATCCCCATAGCACTAATTTTGGTACGAGAGGAAAGCCCTTGAAATTGTCCATCCAATGGGGCTAAACTTGTTTAGATTGAGCAATGATTTGGGGTCAAATTGACCCGTTGTACTTTTGATTTTCTCTGTGCACAAAAATCCCGTAGGGAGGCTTGTTGAGTTCGTTTCGGAGCACAGCCGCCTACTTTTAATTTTCGGTATCAAGAAGTCTGGAAGCCGCTCTAAAACTTTGAAATTTGAATTAAGGGACATGCCAGGATGACGCAGGTAAAAACTGCGTCTCTCTATCGTTTTTAGTTCCAGAATAATTCAAAAGTCTAGCTGAAAGTTTTTATAAGTCCGGGCTTTTTTGTCAACTCATACATTTGGTTTCTCCAATAATCACCACATGCCGTTTGTTTCATGCATTAAATGTGCCAAGTTTATGGGGTGTGTCAGGTCTACTCGCTGGTCTCTAGCTTCTTTCTGAAAATCCCCATAGCACTAATTTTGGTACGAGAGGAAAGCCCTTGAAATTGTCCATCCAATGGTGCTAAACTTGTTTAGATTGAGCAATGATTTGGGGTCAAATTGACCCGTTGTACTTTTGATTTTCTCTGTGCACAAAAATCCCGTAGGGAGGCTTGTTGAGTTCGTTTCGGAGCACAGCCGCCTACTTTTAATTTTCGGTATCAAGAAGTCTGGAAGCCGCTCTAAAACTTTGAAATTTGAATTAAGAGACATGCCAGGATGACGCAGGTAAAAACTGCGGCTCTCTATCGTTTTTAGTTCCAGAATAATTCAAAAGCCTAGCTGAAAGATTTTATAAGTCCGGGCTTTTTTTTCAACGCATACATTTGGTTTCTCCAATAATCACCACATGCCGTTTGTTTCATGCATTAAATGTGCCAGTTTATGGGGTGTGTCAGGTCTACTCGCTGGTCTCTAGCTTCTTTCTGAAAATCCCCATAGCACTAATTTTGGTACGAGAGGAAAGCCCTTGAAATTGTCCATCCAATGGGGCTAAACTTGTTTAGATTGAGCAATGATTTGGGGTCAAATTGACCCGTTGTACTTTTGATTTTCTCTGTGCACAAAAATCCCGTAGGGAGGCTTGTTGAGTTCGTTTCGGAGCACAGCCGCCTACTTTTAATTTTCGGTATCAAGAAGTCTGGAAGCCGCTCTAAAACTTTGAAATTTGAATTAAGAGACATGCCAGGATGACGCAGGTAAAAACTGCGGCTCTCTATCGTTTTTAGTTCCAGAATAATTCAAAAGCCTAGCTGAAAGATTTTATAAGTCCGGGCTTTTTTTTCAACGCATACATTTGGTTTCTCCAATAATCACCACATGCCGTTTGTTTCATGCATTAAATGTGCCAAGTTTATGGGGTGTGTCAGGTCTACTCGCTGGTCTCTAGCTTCTTTCTGAAAATCCCCATAGCACTAATTTTGGTACGAGAGGAAAGCCCTTGAAATTGTCCATCCAATGGGGCTAAACTTGTTTAGATTGAGCAATGATTTGGGGTCAAATTGACCCGTTGTACTTTTGATTTTCTCTGTGCACAAAAATCCCGTAGGGAGGCTTGTTGAGTTCGTTTCGGAGCACAGCCGCCTACTTTTAATTTTCGGTATCAAGAAGTCTGGAAGCCGCTCTAAAACTTTGAAATTTGAATTAAGGGACATGCCAGGATGACGCAGGTAAAAACTGCGTCTCTCTATCGTTTTTAGTTCCAGAATAATTCAAAAGTCTAGCTGAAAGTTTTTATAAGTCCGGGCTTTTTTGTCAACTCATACATTTGGTTTCTCCAATAATCACCACATGCCGTTTGTTTCATGCATTAAATGTGCCAAGTTTATGGGGTGTGTCAGGTCTACTCGCTGGTCTCTAGCTTCTTTCTGAAAATCCCCATAGCACTAATTTTGGTACGAGAGGAAAGCCCTTGAAATTGTCCATCCAATGGTGCTAAACTTGTTTAGATTGAGCAATGATTTGGGGTCAAATTGACCCGTTGTACTTTTGATTTTCTCTGTGCACAAAAATCCCGTAGGGAGGCTTGTTGAGTTCGTTTCGGAGCACAGCCGCCTACTTTTAATTTTCGGTATCAAGAAGTCTGGAAGCCGCTCTAAAACTTTGAAATTTGAATTAAGAGACATGCCAGGATGACGCAGGTAAAAACTGCGGCTCTCTATCGTTTTTAGTTCCAGAATAATTCAAAAGCCTAGCTGAAAGATTTTATAAGTCCGGGCTTTTTTTTCAACGCATACATTTGGTTTCTCCAATAATCACCACATGCCGTTTGTTTCATGCATTAAATGTGCCAGTTTATGGGGTGTGTCAGGTCTACTCGCTGGTCTCTAGCTTCTTTCTGAAAATCCCCATAGCACTAATTTTGGTACGAGAGGAAAGCCCTTGAAATTGTCCATCCAATGGGGCTAAACTTGTTTAGATTGAGCAATGATTTGGGGTCAAATTGACCCGTTGTACTTTTGATTTTCTCTGTGCACAAAAATCCCGTAGGGAGGCTTGTTGAGTTCGTTTCGGAGCACAGCCGCCTACTTTTAATTTTCGGTATCAAGAAGTCTGGAAGCCGCTCTAAAACTTTGAAATTTGAATTAAGGGACATGCCAGGATGACGCAGGTAAAAACTGCGTCTCTCTATCGTTTTTAGTTCCAGAATAATTCAAAAGTCTAGCTGAAAGTTTTTATAAGTCCGGGCTTTTTTGTCAACTCATACATTTGTTTTCTCCAATAATCACCACATGCCGTGTGTTTCATGCATTAAATGTGCCAAATTTATGGTGTGTGTCGGGTCAACTCCCAGGCCTATAGCCTCGCTTTGAAAATCCCCATAGCACTAATTTTGGTACGAGAGGAAAGCCCTTGAAATTGTCCATCCAATGGTGCTAAACTTGTTTAGATTGAGCAATGATTTGGGGTCAAATTGACCCGTTGTACTTTTGATTTTCTCTGTGCACAAAAATCCCGTAGGGAGGCTTGTTGAGTTCGTTTCGGAGCACAGCCGCCTACTTTTAATTTTCGGTATCAAGAAGTCTGGAAGCCGCTCTAAAACTTTGAAATTTGAATTAAGAGACATGCCAGGATGACGCAGGTAAAAACTGCGGCTCTCTATCGTTTTTAGTTCCAGAATAATTCAAAAGCCTAGCTGAAAGATTTTATAAGTCCGGGCTTTTTTTTCAACGCATACATTTGGTTTCTCCAATAATCACCACATGCCGTTTGTTTCATGCATTAAATGTGCCAAGTTTATGGGGTGTGTCAGGTCTACTCGCTGGTCTCTAGCTTCTTTCTGAAAATCCCCATAGCACTAATTTTGGTACGAGAGGAAAGCCCTTGAAATTGTCCATCCAATGGTGCTAAACTTGTTTAGATTGAGCAATGATTTGGGGTCAAATTGACCCGTTGTACTTTTGATTTTCTCTGTGCACAAAAATCCCGTAGGGAGGCTTGTTGAGTTCGTTTCGGAGCACAGCCGCCTACTTTTAATTTTCGGTATCAAGAAGTCTGGAAGCCGCTCTAAAACTTTGAAATTTGAATTAAGAGACATGCCAGGATGACGCAGGTAAAAACTGCGTCTCTCTATCGTTTTTAGTTCCAGAATAATTCAAAAGTCTAGCTGAAAGTTTTTATAAGTCCTGGCTTTTTTGTCAACTCATACATTTGTTTTCTCCAATAATCACCACATGCCGTGTGTTTCATGCATTAAATGTGCCAAATTTATGGTGTGTGTCGGGTCTACTCCCAGGCCTATAGCCTCGCTTTGAAAATCCCCATAGCACTAATTTTGGTACGAGAGGAAAGCCCTTGAAATTGTCCATCCAATGGTGCTAAACTTGTTTAGATTGAGCAATGATTTGGGGTCAAATTGACCCGTTGTACTTTTGATTTTCTCTGTGCACAAAAATCCCGTAGGGAGGCTTGTTGAGTTCGTTTCGGAGCACAGCCGCCTACTTTTAATTTTCGGTATCAAGAAGTCTGGAAGCCGCTCTAAAACTTTGAAATTTGAATTAAGAGACATGCCAGGATGACGCAGGTAAAAACTGCGGCTCTCTATCGTTTTTAGTTCCAGAATAATTCAAAAGCCTAGCTGAAAGATTTTATAAGTCCGGGCTTTTTTTTCAACGCATACATTTGGTTTCTCCAATAATCACCACATGCCGTTTGTTTCATGCATTAAATGTGCCAAGTTTATGGGGTGTGTCAGGTCTACTCGCTGGTCTCTAGCTTCTTTCTGAAAATCCCCATAGCACTAATTTTGGTACGAGAGGAAAGCCCTTGAAATTGTCCATCCAATGGGGCTAAACTTGTTTAGATTGAGCAATGATTTGGGGTCAAATTGACCCGTTGTACTTTTGATTTTCTCTGTGCACAAAAATCCCGTAGGGAGGCTTGTTGAGTTCGTTTCGGAGCACAGCCGCCTACTTTTAATTTTCGGTATCAAGAAGTCTGGAAGCCGCTCTAAAACTTTAAACTTTGAATTAAGGGACATGCCAGGATGACGCAGGTAAAAACTGCGTCTCTCTATCGTTTTTAGTTCCAGAATAATTCAAAAGTCTAGCTGAAAGTTTTTATAAGTCCTGGCTTTTTTGTCAACTCATACATTTGTTTTCTCCAATAATCACCACATGCCGTGTGTTTCATGCATTAAATGTGCCAAATTTATGGTGTGTGTCGGGTCTACTCCCAGGCCTATAGCCTCGCTTTGAAAATCCCCATTGCACTAATTTTGGTACGAGAGGAAAGCCCTTGAAATTGTCCATCCAATGGTGCTAAACTTGTTTAGATTGAGCAATGATTTGGGGTCAAATTGACCCGTTGTACTTTTGATTTTCTCTGTGCACAAAAATCCCGTAGGGAGGCTTGTTGAGTTCGTTTCGGAGCACAGCCGCCTACTTTTAATTTTCGGTATCAAGAAGTCTGGAAGCCGCTCTAAAACTTTGAAATTTGAATTAAGAGACATGCCAGGATGACGCAGGTAAAAACTGCGGCTCTCTATCGTTTTTAGTTCCAGAATAATTCAAAAGCCTAGCTGAAAGATTTTATAAGTCCGGGCTTTTTTTTCAACGCATACATTTGGTTTCTCCAATAATCACCACATGCCGTTTGTTTCATGCATTAAATGTGCCAAGTTTATGGGGTGTGTCAGGTCTACTCGCTGGTCTCTAGCTTCTTTCTGAAAATCCCCATAGCACTAATTTTGGTACGAGAGGAAAGCCCTTGAAATTGTCCATCCAATGGGGCTAAACTTGTTTAGATTGAGCAATGATTTGGGGTCAAATTGACCCGTTGTACTTTTGATTTTCTCTGTGCACAAAAATCCCGTAGGGAGGCTTGTTGAGTTCGTTTCGGAGCACAGCCGCCTACTTTTAATTTTCGGTATCAAGAAGTCTGGAAGCCGCTCTAAAACTTTAAACTTTGAATTAAGGGACATGCCAGGATGACGCAGGTAAAAACTGCGTCTCTCTATCGTTTTTAGTTCCAGAATAATTCAAAAGTCTAGCTGAAAGTTTTTATAAGTCCGGGCTTTTTTGTCAACTCATACATTTGTTTTCTCCAATAATCACCACATGCCGTGTGTTTCATGCATTAAATGTGCCAAATTTATGGTGTGTGTCGGGTCTACTCCCAGGCCTATAGCCTCGCTTTGAAAATCCCCATTGCACTAATTTTGGTACGAGAGGAAAGCCCTTGAAATTGTCCATCCAATGGTGCTAAACTTGTTTAGATTGAGCAATGATTTGGGGTCAAATTGACCCGTTGTACTTTTGATTTTCTCTGTGCACAAAAATCCCGTAGGGAGGCTTGTTGAGTTCGTTTCGGAGCACAGCCGCCTACTTTTAATTTTCGGTATCAAGAAGTCTGGAAGCCGCTCTAAAACTTTGAAATTTGAATTAAGAGACATGCCAGGATGACGCAGGTAAAAACTGCGTCTCTCGATCGTTTTTAGTTCCAGAATAATTCAAAAGTCTAGCTGAAAGTTTTTATAAGTCCTGGCTTTTTTGTCAACTCATACAAATTGACCCGTTGTACTTTTGATTTTCTCTGTGCACAAAAATCCCGTAGGGAGGCTTGTTGAGTTCGTTTCGGAGCACAGCCGCCTACTTTTAATTTTCGGTATCAAGAAGTCTGGAAGCCGCTCTAAAACTTTGAAATTTGAATTAAGAGACATGCCAGGATGACGCAGGTAAAAACTGCGTCTCTCGATCGTTTTTAGTTCCAGAATAATTCAAAAGTCTAGCTGAAAGTTTTTATAAGTCCGGGCTTTTTTGTCAACTCATACATTTGTTTTCTCCAATAATCACCACATGCCGTGTGTTTCATGCATTAAATGTGCCAAATTTATGGTGTGTGTCGGGTCTACTCCCAGGCCTATAGCCTCGCTTTGAAAATCCCCATAGCACTAATTTTGGTACGAGAGGAAAGCCCTTGAAATTGTCCATCCAATGGTTCTAAACTTGTTTAGATTGAGCAATGATTTGGGGTCAAATTGACCCGTTGTACTTTTGATTTTCTCTGTGCACAAAAATCCCGTAGGGAGGCTTGTTGAGTTCGTTTCGGAGCACAGCCGCCTACTTTTAATTTTCGGTATCAAGAAGTCTGGAAGCCGCTCTAAAACTTTGAAATTTGAATTAAGAGACATGCCAGGATGACGCAGGTAAAAACTGCGGCTCTCTATCGTTTTTAGTTCCAGAATAATTCAAAAGCCTAGCTGAAAGATTTTATAAGTCCGGGCTTTTTTTTCAACGCATACATTTGGTTTCTCCAATAATCACCACATGCCGTTTGTTTCATGCATTAAATGTGCCAAGTTTATGGGGTGTGTCAGGTCTACTCGCTGGTCTCTAGCTTCTTTCTGAAAATCCCCATAGCACTAATTTTGGTACGAGAGGAAAGCCCTTGAAATTGTCCATCCAATGGGGCTAAACTTGTTTAGATTGAGCAATGATTTGGGGTCAAATTGACCCGTTGTACTTTTGATTTTCTCTGTGCACAAAAATCCCGTAGGGAGGCTTGTTGAGTTCGTTTCGGAGCACAGCCGCCTACTTTTAATTTTCGGTATCAAGAAGTCTGGAAGCCGCTCTAAAACTTTGAACTTTGAATTAAGGGACATGCCAGGATGACGCAGGTAAAAACTGCGTCTCTCTATCGTTTTTAGTTCCAGAATAATTCAAAAGTCTAGCTGAAAGTTTTTATAAGTCCGGGCTTTTTTGTCAACTCATACATTTGTTTTCTCCAATAATCACCACATGCCGTGTGTTTCATGCATTAAATGTGCCAAATTTATGGTGTGTGTCGGGTCTACTCCCAGGCCTATAGCCTCGCTTTGAAAATCCCCATTGCACTAATTCTGGTACGAGAGGAAAGCCCTTGAAATTGTCCATCCAATGGTGCTAAACTTGTTTAGATTGAGCAATGATTTGGGGTCAAATTGACCCGTTGTACTTTTGATTTTCTCTGTGCACAAAAATCCCGTAGGGAGGCTTGTTGAGTTCGTTTCGGAGCACAGCCGCCTACTTTTAATTTTCGGTATCAAGAAGTCTGGAAGCCGCTCTAAAACTTTGAAATTTGAATTAAGAGACATGCCAGGATGACGCAGGTAAAAACTGCGTCTCTCGATCGTTTTTAGTTCCAGAATAATTCAAAAGTCTAGCTGAAAGATTTTATAAGTCCTGGCTTTTTTGTCAACTCATACATTTGTTTTCTCCAATAATCACCACATGCCGTGTGTTTCATGCATTAAATGTGCCAAATTTATGGTGTGTGTCGGGTCTACTCCAGGCCTATAGCCTCGCTTTGAAAATCCCCATAGCACTAATTTTGGTACGAGAGGAAAGCCCTTGAAATTGTCCATCCAATGGTTCTAAACTTGTTTAGATTGAGCAATGATTTGGGGTCAAATTGACCCGTTGTACTTTTGATTTTCTCTGTGCACAAAAATCCCGTAGGGAGGCTTGTTGAGTTCGTTTCGGAGCACAGCCGCCTACTTTTAATTTTCGGTATCAAGAAGTCTGGAAGCCGCTCTAAAACTTTGAAATTTGAATTAAGAGACATGCCAGGATGACGCAGGTAAAAACTGCGGCTCTCTATCGTTTTTAGTTCCAGAATAATTCAAAAGCCTAGCTGAAAGATTTTATAAGTCCGGGCTTTTTTTTCAACGCATATATTTGTTTTCTCCAATAATCACCACATGCCGTGGTTTCATGCATTAAATGTGCCAAGTTTATGGTGTGTGTCGGGTCTACTCCCTGGTCTCTAGCTTCGTTTTGAAAATCCCCATAGCACTAATTTTGGTACGAGAGGAAAGCCCTTGAAATTGTCCATCCAATGGTGCTAAACTTGTTTAGATTGAGCAATGATTTGGGGTCAAATTGACCCGTTGTACTTTTGATTTTCTCTGTGCACAAAAATCCCGTAGGGAGGCTTGTTGAGTTCGTTTCGGAGCACAGCCGCCTACTTTTAATTTTCGGTATCAAGAAGTCTGGAAGCCGCTCTAAAACTTTGAAATTTGAATTAAGAGACATGCCAGGATGACGCAGGTAAAAACTGCGGCTCTCTATCGTTTTTAGTTCCAGAATAATTCAAAAGCCTAGCTGAAAGATTTTATAAGTCCGGGCTTTTTTTTCAACGCATACATTTGGTTTCTCCAATAATCACCACATGCCGTTTGTTTCATGCATTAAATGTGCCAAGTTTATGGGGTGTGTCAGGTCTACTCGCTGGTCTCTAGCTTCTTTCTGAAAATCCCCATAGCACTAATTTTGGTACGAGAGGAAAGCCCTTAAAATTGTCCATCCAATGGGGCTAAAGTTGTTTAGATTGAGCAATGATTTGGGGTCAAATTGACCCGTTGTACTTTTGATTTTCTCTGTGCACAAAAATCCCGTAGGGAGGCTTGTTGAGTTCGTTTCGGAGCACAGCCGCCTACTTTTAATTTTCGGTATCAAGAAGTCTGGAAGCCGCTCTAAAACTTTGAAATTTGAATTAAGAGACATGCCAGGATGACGCAGGTAAAAACTGCGTCTCTCTATCGTTTTTAGTTCCAGAATAATTCAAAAGTCTAGCTGAAAGTTTTTATCAGTCCGGGCTTTTTTGTCAACTCATACATTTGTTTTCTCCAATAATCACCTCATGCCGTGTGTTTCATGCATTAAATGTGCCAAATTTATGGTGTGTGTCGGGTCTACTCCCAGGCCTATAGCCTCGCTTTGAAAATCCCCATAGCACTAATTTTGGTACGAGAGGAAAGCCCTTGAAATTGTCCATCCAATGGTGCTAAACTTGTTTAGATTGAGCAATGATTTGGGGTCAAATTGACCCGTTGTACTTTTGATTTTCTCTGTGCACAAAAATCCCGTAGGGAGGCTTGTTGAGTTCGTTTCGGAGCACAGCCGCCTACTTTTAATTTTCGGTATCAAGAAGTCTGGAAGCCGCTCTAAAACTTTGAAATTTGAATTAAGAGACATGCCAGGATGACGCAGGTAAAAACTGCGTCTCTCTATCGTTTTTAGTTCCAGAATGATTCAAAAGCCTAGCTGAAAGTTTTTATAAGTCCGGGCTTTTTTGTCAACGCATATATTTGTTTTCTCCAATAATCACCACATGCCGTGTGTTTCATGCATTAAATGTGCCAAATTTATGGTGTGTGTCGGGTCTACTCCCAGGCCTATAGCCTCGCTTTGAAAATCCCCATAGCACTAATTTTGGTACGAGAGGAAAGCCCTTGAAATTGTCCATCCAATGGTGCTAAACTTGTTTAGATTGAGCAATGATTTGGGGTCAAATTGACCCGTTGTACTTTTGATTTTCTCTGTGCACAAAAATCCCGTAGGGATGCTTGTTGAGTTCGTTTCGGAGCACAGCCGCCTACTTTTAATTTTCGGTATCAAGAAGTCTGGAAGCCGCTCTAAAACTTTGAAATTTGAATTAAGGAACATGCCAGAATGACGCAGGTAAAAACTGTGTCTCTCTATCGTTTTTAGTTCCAGAATGATTCAAAAGCCTAGCTGAAAGTTTTTATAAGTCCGGGCTTTTTTGTCAACGCATATATTTGTTTTCTCCAATAATCACCACATGCCGTGTGTTTCATGCATTAAATGTGCCAAGTTTATGGGGTGTGTCGGGTCTACTCCCTGGTCTCTAGCTTCGTTTTGAAAATCCCCATAGCACTAATTTTGGTACGAGAGGAAAGCCCTTGAAATTGTCCATCCAATGGGGCTAAACTTGTTTAGATTGAGCAATGATTTGGGGTCAAATTGACCCGTTGTACTTTTGATTTTCTCTGTGCACAAAAATCCCGTAGGGAGGCTTGTTGAGTTCGTTTCGGAGCACAGCCGCCTACTTTTAATTTTCGGTATCAAGAAGTCTGGAAGCCGCTCTAAAACTTTGAAATTTGAATTAAGGGACATGCCAGGATGACGCAGGTAAAAACTGCGTCTCTCTATCGCTTTTAGTTCCAGAATGATTCAAAAGCCTAGCTGAAAGTTTTTATAAGTCCGGGCTTTTTTTTCAACGCATACATTTGTTTTCTCCAATAATCACCACATGCCGTGTGTTTCATGCATTAAATGTGCCAAATTTATGGGGTGTGTCGGGTCTACTCCCTGGTCTCTAGCGTCATTTTGAAAGTCCCAATAGCACTAATTTTGGTACGAGAGGAAAGCCCTTGAAATTGTCCATCCAATGGGGCTAAACTTGTTTAGATTGAGCAATGATTTGGGGTCAAATTGACCCGTTGTACTTTTGATTTTCTCTGTGCACAAAAATCCCGTAGGGAGGCTTGTTGAGTTCGTTTCGGAGCACAGCCGCCTACTTTTAATTTTCGGTATCAAGAAGTCTGGAAGCCGCTCTAAAACTTTGAAATTTGAATTAAGGGACATGCCAGGATGACGCAGGTAAAAACTGCGTCTCTCTATCGCTTTTAGTTCCAGAATGATTCAAAAGCCTAGCTGAAAGTTTTTATAAGTCCGGGCTTTTTTTTCAACGCATACATTTGTTTTCTCCAATAATCACCACATGCCGTGTGTTTCATGCATTAAATGTGCCAAATTTATGGGGTGTGTCGGGTCTACTCCCTGGTCTCTAGCGTCATTTTGAAAATCCCAATAGCACTAATTTTGGTACGAGAGGAAAGCCCTTGAAATTGTCCATCCAATGGTACTAAACTTGTTTAGATTGAGCAATGATTTGGGGTCAAATTGACCCGTTGTACTTTTGATTTTCTCTGTGCACAAAAATCCCGTAGGGATGCTTGTTGAGTTCGTTTCGGAGCACAGCCGCCTACTTTTAATTTTCGGTATCAAGAAGTCTGGAAGCCGCTCTAAAACTTTGAAATTTGAATTAAGAGACATGCCAGGATGACGCAGGTAAAAACTGCGTCTCTCTATCGCTTTTAGTTCCAGAATGATTCAAAAGCCTAGCTGAAAGTTTTTATAAGTCCGGGCTTTTTTTTCAACGCATATATTTGTTTTCTCCAATAATCACCACATGCCGTGTGTTTCATGCATTAAATGTGCCAAATTTATGGGGTGTGTCGGGTCTACTCCCTGGTCTCTAGCTTCTTTCTGAAAATCCCCATAGCACTAATTTTGGTACGAGAGGAAAGCCCTTGAAATTGTCCATCCAATGGTGCTAAACTTGTTTAGATTGAGCAATGATTTGGGGTCAAATTTCGGAGCACAGCCGCCTACTTTTAATTTTCGGTATCAAGAAGTCTGGAAGCCGCTCTAAAACTTTGAAATTTGAATTAAGGGACATGCCAGGATGACGCAGGTAAAAACTGCGTCTCTCTATCGTTTTTAGTTCCAGAATAATTCAAAAGTCTAGCTGAAAGTTTTTATAAGTCCGGGCTTTTTTGTCAACGCATACATTTGTTTTCTCCAATAATCACCACATGCCGTGTGTTTCATGCATTAAATGTGCCAAATTTATGGGGTGTGTCGGGTCTACTCCCTGGTCTCTAGTGTCGTTTTGAAAATCCCCATAGCACTAATTTTGGTACGAGAGGAAAGCCCTTGAAATTGTCCATCCAATGGTGCTAAACTTGTTTAGATTGAGCAATGATTTGGGGTCAAATTGACCCGTTGTACTTTTGATTTTCTCTGTGCACAAAAATCCCGTAGGGAAGCTTTTTGAGTTCGTTTCGGAGCACAGCCGCCTACGTTTAATTTTCGGTATCAAGAAGTTTGGAAGCCGCTCTAAAACTTTGAAATTTGAATTAAGAGACATGCCAGGATGACGCAGGTACAAACTGCGTCTCTCTACCGTTTTTAGTTCCAGAATAATTCAAAAGTCTAGCTGAAAGTTTTTATAAGTCCGGGCTTTTTTTTCAACGCATATATTTGTTTTCTCCAATAATCACCACATGCCGTGTGTTTCATGCATTAAATGTGCCAAATTTATGGGGTGTGTCGGGTCTACTCCCTGGTCTCTAGCTTCTTTCTGAAAATCCCCATAGCACTAATTTTGGTACGAGAGGAAAGCCCTTGAAATTGTCCATCCAATGGTGCTAAACTTGTTTAGATTGAGCAATGATTTGGGGTCAAATGGATCCGTTGTACTTTTGATTTTCTCTGTGCACAAAAATCCCGTAGGGAGGCTTGTTGAGTTCGTTTCGGAGCACAGCCGCCTACTTTTAATTTTCGGTATCAAGAAGTCTGGAAGCCGCTCTAAAACTTTGACATTTGAATTAAGGGACATGCCAGGATGACGCAGGTAAAAACTGCGTCTCTCTATCGTTTTTAGTTCCAGAATAATTCAAAAGTCTAGCTGAAAGTTTTTATAAGTCCGGGCTTTTTTGTCAACGCATACATTTGTTTTCTCCAATAATCACCACATGCCGTGTGTTTTATGCATTAAATGTGCCAAATTTATGGGGTGTGTCAGGTCTACTCCCTGGTCTCTAGCGTCGCTTTGAAAATCCCCATAGCACTAATTTTGGTACGAGAGGAAAGCCCTTGAAATTGTCCATCCAATGGTGCTAAACTTGTTTAGATTGAGCAATGATTTGGGGTCAAATTGACCCGTTGTACTTTTGATTTTCTCTGTGCACAAAAATCCCGTAGGGAAGCTTTTTGAGTTCGTTTCGGAGCACAGCCGCCTACTTTTAATTTTCGGTATCAAGAAGTCTGGAAGCCGCTCTAAAACTTTGAAATTTGAATTAAGAGACATGCCAGGATGACGCAGGTAAAAACTGCGTCTCTGTATCGTTTTTAGTTCCAGAATGATTCAAAAGCCTAGCTGAAAGTTTTTATAAGTCCGGGCTTTTTTGTCAACGCATATATTTGTTTTCTCCAATAATCACCACATGCCGTGTGTTTCATGCATTAAATGTGCCAAATTTATGGTGTGTGTCGGGTATACTCCCAGGCCTATAGCCTCGTTTTGAAAATCCCCATAGCACTAATTTTGGTACGAGAGGAAAGCCCTTGAAATTGTCCATCCAATGGTGCTAAACTTGTTTAGATTGAGCAATGATTTGGGGTCAAATTGACCCGTTGTACTTTTGATTTTCTCTGTGCACAAAAATCCCGTAGGGATGCTTGTTGAGTTCGTTTCGGAGCACAGCCGCCTACTTTTAATTTTCGGTATCAAGAAGTCTGGAAGCCGCTCTAAAACTTTGAAATTTGAATTAAGAGACATGCCAGGATGACGCAGGTACAAAATGCGTCTCTCTACCGTTTTTAGTTCCAGAATAATTCAAAAGCCTAGCTGAAAGTTTTTATAAGTCCGGGCTTTTTTTCAACGCATATATTTGTTTTCTCCAATAATCACCACATGCCGTGTGTTTCATGCATTAAATGTGCCAAATTTATGGGGTGTGTCGGGTCTACTCCCTGGTCTCTAGCTTCTTTCTGAAAATCCCCATAGCACTAATTTTGGTACGAGAGGAAAGCCCTTGAAATTGTCCATCCAATGGTGCTAAACTTGTTTAGATTGAGCAATGATTTGGGGTCAAATTGATCCGTTGTACTTTTGATTTTCTCTGTGTACAAAAATCCCGTAGGGAGGCTTGTTGAGTTCGTTTCGGAGCACAGCCGCCTACTTTTAATTTTCGGTATCAAGAAGTCTGGAAGCCGCTCTAAAACTTTGAAATTTGAATTAAGGGACATGCCAGGATGACGCAGGTAAAAACTGCGACTCTCTATCGTTTTTAGTTCCAGAATAATTCAAAAGTCTAGCTGAAAGTTTTTATAAGTCCGGGCTTTTTTGTCAACGCATACATTTGTTTTCTCCAATAATCACCACATGCCGTGTGTTTCATGCATTAAATGTGCCAAATTTATGGGGTGTGTCGGGTCTACTCCCTGGTCTCTAGTGTCGTTTTGAAAATCCCCATAGCACTAATTTTGGTACGAGAGGAAAGCCCTTGAAATTGTCCATCCAATGGTGCTAAACTTGTTTAGATTGAGCAATGATTTGGGGTCAAATTGACCCGTTGTACTTTTGATTTTCTCTGTGCACAAAAATCCCGTAGGGAAGCTTTTTGAGTTCGTTTCGGAGCACAGCCGCCTACTTTTAATTTTCGGTATCAAGAAGTCTGGAAGCCGCTCTAAAACTTTGAAATTTGAATTAAGAGACATGCCAGGATGACGCAGGTAAAAACTGCGTCTCTCTATCGTTTTTAGTTCCAGAATGATTCAAAAGCCTAGCTGAAAGTTTTTATAAGTCCGGGCTTTTTTGTCAACGCATATATTTGTTTTCTCCAATAATCACCACATGCCGTGTGTTTCATGCATTAAATGTGCCAAATTTATGGTGTGTGTCGGGTATACTCCCAGGCCTATAGCCTCGTTTTGAAAATCCCCATAGCACTAATTTTGGTACGAGAGGAAAGCCCTTGAAATTGTCCATCCAATGGTGCTAAACTTGTTTAGATTGAGCAATGATTTGGGGTCAAATTGACCCGTTGTACTTTTGATTTTCTCTGTGCACAAAAATCCCGTAGGGATGCTTGTTGAGTTCGTTTCGGAGCACAGCCGCCTACTTTTAATTTTCGGTATCAAGAAGTCTGGAAGCCGCTCTAAAACTTTGAAATTTGAATTAAGAGACATGCCAGGATGACGCAGGTACAAACTGCGTCTCTCTACCGTTTTTAGTTCCAGAATAATTCAAAAGCCTAGCTGAAAGTTTTTTTAAGTCCGGGCTTTTTTTTCAACGCATATATTTGTTTTCTCCAATAATCACCACATGCCGTGTGTTTCATGCATTAAATGTGCCAAATTTATGGTGTGTGTCGGGTATACTCCCAGGCCTATAGCCTCGTTTTGAAAATCCCCATAGCACTAATTTTGGTACGAGAGGAAAGCCCTTGAAATTGTCCATCCAATGGTGCTAAACTTGTTTAGATTGAGCAATGATTTGGGGTCAAATTGACCCGTTGTACTTTTGATTTTCTCTGTGCACAAAAATCCCGTAGGGATGCTTGTTGAGTTCGTTTCGGAGCACAGCCGCCTACTTTTAATTTTCGGTATCAAGAAGTCTGGAAGCCGCTCTAAAACTTTGAAATTTGAATTAAGAGACATGCCAGGATGACGCAGGTACAACATGCGTCTCTCTACCGTTTTTAGTTCCAGAATAATTCAAAAGCCTAGCTGAAAGTTTTTATAAGTCCGGGCTTTTTTTCAACGCATATTTTTGTTTTCTCCAATAATCACCACATGCCGTGTGTTTCATGCATTAAATGTGCCAAATTTATGGGGTGTGTCGGGTCTACTCCCTGGTCTCTAGCTTCTTTCTGAAAATCCCCATAGCACTAATTCTGGTACGAGAGGAAAGCCCTTGAAATTGTCCATCCAATGGTGCTAAACTTGTTTAGATTGAGCAATGATTTGGGGTCAAATTGATCCGTTGTACTTTTGATTTTCTCTGTGTACAAAAATCCCGTAGGGAGGCTTGTTGAGTTCGTTTCGGAGCACAGCCGCCTACTTTTAATTTTCGGTATCAAGAAGTCTGGAAGCCGCTCTAAAACTTTGAAATTTGAATTAAGGGACATGCCAGGATGACGCAGGTAAAAACTGCGTCTCTCTATCGTTTTTAGTTCCAGAATAATTCAAAAGTCTAGCTGAAAGTTTTTATAAGTCCGGGCTTTTTTGTCAACGCATACATTTGTTTTCTCCAATAATCACCACATGCCGTGTGTTTCATGCATTAAATGTGCCAAATTTATGGGGTGTGTCGGGTCTACTCCCTGGTCTCTAGTGTCGTTTTGAAAATCCCCATAGCACTAATTATGGTACGAGAGGAAAGCCCTTGAAATTGTCCATCCAATGGTGCTAAACTTGTTTAGATTGAGCAATGATTTGGGGTCAAATTGACCCGTTGTACTTTTGATTTTCTCTGTGCACAAAAATCCCGTAGGGAAGCTTTTTGAGTTCGTTTCGGAGCACAGCCGCCTACTTTTAATTTTCGGTATCAAGAAGTCTGGAAGCCGCTCTAAAACTTTGAAATTTGAATTAAGAGACATGCCAGGATGACGCAGGTAAAAACTGCGTCTCTCTATCGTTTTTAGTTCCAGAATGATTCAAAAGCCTAGCTGAAAGTTTTTATAAGTCCGGGCTTTTTTGTCAACGCATATATTTGTTTTCTCCAATAATCACCACATGCCGTGTGTTTCATGCATTAAATGTGCCAAATTTATGGTGTGTGTGTCGGGTCTACTCCCAGGCCTATAGCCTCGCTTTGAAAATCCCCATAGCACTAATTTTGGTACGAGAGGAAAGCCCTTGAAATTGTCCATCCAATGGTGCTAAACTTGTTTAGATTGAGCAATGATTTGGGGTCAAATTGACCCGTTGTACTTTTGATTTTCTCTGTGCACAAGAATCCCGTAGGGATGCTTGTTGAGTTCGTTTCGGAGCACAGCCGCCTACTTTTAATTTTCGGTATCAAGAAGTCTGGAAGCCGCTCTAAAACTTTGAAATTTGAATTAAGAGACATGCCAGGATGACGCAGGTACAAAATGCGTCTCTCTACCGTTTTTAGTTCCAGAATAATTCAAAAGCCTAGCTGAAAGTTTTTATAAGTCCGGGCTTTTTTTTCAACGCATATATTTGTTTTCTCCAATAATCACCACATGCCGTGTGTTTCATGCATTAAATGTGCCAAATTTATGGTGTGTGTCGGGTATACTCCCAGGCCTATAGCCTCGTTTTGAAAATCCCCATAGCACTAATTTTGGTACGAGAGGAAAGCCCTTGAAATTGTCCATCCAATGGTGCTAAACTTGTTTAGATTGAGCAATGATTTGGGGTCAAATTGACCCGTTGTACTTTTGATTTTCTCTGTGCACAAAAATCCCGTAGGGATGCTTGTTGAGTTCGTTTCGGAGCACAGCCGCCTACTTTTAATTTTCGGTATCAAGAAGTCTGGAAGCCGCTTTAAAACTTTGAAATTTGAATTAAGAGACATGCCAGGATGACGCAGGTACAAAATGCGTCTCTCTACCGTTTTTAGTTCCAGAATAATTCAAAAGCCTAGCTGAAAGTTTTTATAAGTCCGGGCTTTTTTTCAACGCATATATTTGTTTTCTCCAATAATCACCACATGCCGTGTGTTTCATGCATTAAATGTGCCAAATTTATGGGGTGTGTCGGGTCTACTCCCTGGTCTCTAGCTTCTTTCTGAAGATCCCTATAGCACTAATTTTGGTACGAGAGGAAAGCCCTTGAAATTGTCCATCCAATGGTGCTAAACTTGTTTAGATTGAGCAATGATTTGGGGTCAAATTGATCCGTTGTACTTTTGATTTTCTCTGTGTACAAAAATCCCGTAGGGAGGCTTGTTGAGTTCGTTTCGGAGCACAGCCGCCTACTTTTAATTTTCGGTATCAAGAAGTCTGGAAGCCGCTCTAAAACTTTGAAATTTGAATTAAGGGACATGCCAGGATGACGCAGGTAAAAACTGCGTCTCTCTATCGTTTTTAGTTCCAGAATAATTCAAAAGTCTAGCTGAAAGTTTTTATAAGTCCGGGCTTTTTTGTCAACGCATACATTTGTTTTCTCCAATAATCACCACATGCCGTGTGTTTCATGCATTAAATGTGCCAAATTTATGGGGTGTGTCGGGTCTACTCCCTGGTCTCTAGTGTCGTTTTGAAAATCCCCATAGCACTAATTTTGGTACGAGAGGAAAGCCCTTGAAATTGTCCATCCAATGGTGCTAAACTTGTTTAGATTGAGCAATGATTTGGGGTCAAATTGACCCGTTGTACTTTTGATTTTCTCTGTGCACAAAAATCCCGTAGGGAAGCTTTTTGAGTTCGTTTCGGAGCACAGCCGCCTACTTTTAATTTTCGGTATCAAGAAGTCTGGAAGCCGCTCTAAAACTTTGAAATTTGAATTAAGAGACATGCCAGGATGACGCAGGTAAAAACTGCGTCTCTCTATCGTTTTTAGTTCCAGAATGATTCAAAAGCCTAGCTGAAAGTTTTTATAAGTCCGGGCTTTTTTGTCAACGCATATATTTGTTTTCTCCAATAATCACCACATGCCGTGTGTTTCATGCATTAAATGTGCCAAATTTATGGTGTGTGTGTCGGGTCTACTCCCAGGCCTATAGCCTCGCTTTGAAAATCCCCATAGCACTAATTTTGGTACGAGAGGAAAGCCCTTGAAATTGTCCATCCAATGGTGCTAAACTTGTTTAGATTGAGCAATGATTTGGGGTCAAATTGACCCGTTGTACTTTTGATTTTCTCTGTGCACAAAAATCCCGTAGGGATGCTTGTTGAGTTCGTTTCGGAGCACAGCCGCCTACTTTTAATTTTCGGTATCAAGAAGTCTGGAAGCCGCTCTAAAACTTTGAAATTTGAATTAAGAGACATGCCAGGATGACGCAGGTAAAAACTGCGTCTCTCTATCGTTTTTAGTTCCAGAATGATTCAAAAGCCTAGCTGAAAGTTTTTATAAGTCCGGGCTTTTTTGTCAACGCATATATTTGTTTTCTCCAATAATCACCACATGCCGTGTGTTTCATGCATTAAATGTGCCAAATTTATGGGGTGTGTCGGGTCTACTCCCTGGTCTCTAGCTTCTTTCTGAAAATCCCCATAGCACTAATTTTGGTACGAGAGGAAAGCCCTTGAAATTGTCCATCCAATGGTGCTAAACTTGTTTAGATTGAGCAATGATTTGGGGTCAAATTGATCCGTTGTACTTTTGATTTTCTCTGTGCACAAAAATCCCGTAGGGAGGCTTGTTGAGTTCGTTTCGGAGCACAGCCGCCTACTTTTAATTTTCGGTATCAAGAAGTCTGGAAGCCGCTCTAAAACTTTGACATTTGAATTAAGGGACATGCCAGGATGACGCAGGTAAAAACTGCGTCTCTCTATCGTTTTTAGTTCCAGAATAATTCAAAAGTCTAGCTGAAAGTTTTTATAAGTCCGGGCTTTTTTGTCAACGCATACATTTGTTTTCTCCAATAATCACCACATGCCGTGTGTTTTATGCATTAAATGTGCCAAATTTATGGGGTGTGTCAGGTCTACTCCCTGGTCTCTAGCGTCGCTTTGAAAATCCCCATAGCACTAATTTTGGTACGAGAGGAAAGCCCTTGAAATTGTCCATCCAATGGTGCTAAACTTGTTTAGATTGAGCAATGATTTGGGGTCAAATTGACCCGTTGTACTTTTGATTTTCTCTGTGCACAAAAATCCCGTAGGGAAGCTTTTTGAGTTCGTTTCGGAGCACAGCCGCCTACTTTTAATTTTCGGTATCAAGAAGTCTGGAAGCCGCTCTAAAACTTTGAAATTTGAATTAAGAGACATGCCAGGATGACGCAGGTAAAAACTGCGTCTCTGTATCGTTTTTAGTTCCAGAATGATTCAAAAGCCTAGCTGAAAGTTTTTATAAGTCCGGGCTTTTTTGTCAACGCATATATTTGTTTTCTCCAATAATCACCACATGCCGTGTGTTTCATGCATTAAATGTGCCAAATTTATGGTGTGTGTCGGGTATACTCCCAGGCCTATAGCCTCGTTTTGAAAATCCCCATAGCACTAATTTTGGTACGAGAGGAAAGCCCTTGAAATTGTCCATCCAATGGTGCTAAACTTGTTTAGATTGAGCAATGATTTGGGGTCAAATTGACCCGTTGTACTTTTGATTTTCTCTGTGCACAAAAATCCCGTAGGGATGCTTGTTGAGTTCGTTTCGGAGCACAGCCGCCTACTTTTAATTTTCGGTATCAAGAAGTCTGGAAGCCGCTCTAAAACTTTGAAATTTGAATTAAGAGACATGCCAGGATGACGCAGGTACAAAATGCGTCTCTCTACCGTTTTTAGTTCCAGAATAATTCAAAAGCCTAGCTGAAAGTTTTTATAAGTCCGGGCTTTTTTTCAACGCATATATTTGTTTTCTCCAATAATCACCACATGCCGTGTGTTTCATGCATTAAATGTGCCAAATTTATGGGGTGTGTCGGGTCTACTCCCTGGTCTCTAGCTTCTTTCTGAAAATCCCCATAGCACTAATTTTGGTACGAGAGGAAAGCCCTTGAAATTGTCCATCCAATGGTGCTAAACTTGTTTAGATTGAGCAATGATTTGGGGTCAAATTGATCCGTTGTACTTTTGATTTTCTCTGTGTACAAAAATCCCGTAGGGAGGCTTGTTGAGTTCGTTTCGGAGCACAGCCGCCTACTTTTAATTTTCGGTATCAAGAAGTCTGGAAGCCGCTCTAAAACTTTGAAATTTGAATTAAGGGACATGCCAGGATGACGCAGGTAAAAACTGCGACTCTCTATCGTTTTTAGTTCCAGAATAATTCAAAAGTCTAGCTGAAAGTTTTTATAAGTCCGGGCTTTTTTGTCAACGCATACATTTGTTTTCTCCAATAATCACCACATGCCGTGTGTTTCATGCATTAAATGTGCCAAATTTATGGGGTGTGTCGGGTCTACTCCCTGGTCTCTAGTGTCGTTTTGAAAATCCCCATAGCACTAATTTTGGTACGAGAGGAAAGCCCTTGAAATTGTCCATCCAATGGTGCTAAACTTGTTTAGATTGAGCAATGATTTGGGGTCAAATTGACCCGTTGTACTTTTGATTTTCTCTGTGCACAAAAATCCCGTAGGGAAGCTTTTTGAGTTCGTTTCGGAGCACAGCCGCCTACTTTTAATTTTCGGTATCAAGAAGTCTGGAAGCCGCTCTAAAACTTTGAAATTTGAATTAAGAGACATGCCAGGATGACGCAGGTAAAAACTGCGTCTCTCTATCGTTTTTAGTTCCAGAATGATTCAAAAGCCTAGCTGAAAGTTTTTATAAGTCCGGGCTTTTTTGTCAACGCATATATTTGTTTTCTCCAATAATCACCACATGCCGTGTGTTTCATGCATTAAATGTGCCAAATTTATGGTGTGTGTCGGGTATACTCCCAGGCCTATAGCCTCGTTTTGAAAATCCCCATAGCACTAATTTTGGTACGAGAGGAAAGCCCTTGAAATTGTCCATCCAATGGTGCTAAACTTGTTTAGATTGAGCAATGATTTGGGGTCAAATTGACCCGTTGTACTTTTGATTTTCTCTGTGCACAAAAATCCCGTAGGGATGCTTGTTGAGTTCGTTTCGGAGCACAGCCGCCTACTTTTAATTTTCGGTATCAAGAAGTCTGGAAGCCGCTCTAAAACTTTGAAATTTGAATTAAGAGACATGCCAGGATGACGCAGGTACAAACTGCGTCTCTCTACCGTTTTTAGTTCCAGAATAATTCAAAAGCCTAGCTGAAAGTTTTTTTAAGTCCGGGCTTTTTTTTCAACGCATATATTTGTTTTCTCCAATAATCACCACATGCCGTGTGTTTCATGCATTAAATGTGCCAAATTTATGGTGTGTGTCGGGTATACTCCCAGGCCTATAGCCTCGTTTTGAAAATCCCCATAGCACTAATTTTGGTACGAGAGGAAAGCCCTTGAAATTGTCCATCCAATGGTGCTAAACTTGTTTAGATTGAGCAATGATTTGGGGTCAAATTGACCCGTTGTACTTTTGATTTTCTCTGTGCACAAAAATCCCGTAGGGATGCTTGTTGAGTTCGTTTCGGAGCACAGCCGCCTACTTTTAATTTTCGGTATCAAGAAGTCTGGAAGCCGCTCTAAAACTTTGAAATTTGAATTAAGAGACATGCCAGGATGACGCAGGTACAACATGCGTCTCTCTACCGTTTTTAGTTCCAGAATAATTCAAAAGCCTAGCTGAAAGTTTTTATAAGTCCGGGCTTTTTTTCAACGCATATTTTTGTTTTCTCCAATAATCACCACATGCCGTGTGTTTCATGCATTAAATGTGCCAAATTTATGGGGTGTGTCGGGTCTACTCCCTGGTCTCTAGCTTCTTTCTGAAAATCCCCATAGCACTAATTTTGGTACGAGAGGAAAGCCCTTGAAATTGTCCATCCAATGGTGCTAAACTTGTTTAGATTGAGCAATGATTTGGGGTCAAATTGATCCGTTGTACTTTTGATTTTCTCTGTGTACAAAAATCCCGTAGGGAGGCTTGTTGAGTTCGTTTCGGAGCACAGCCGCCTACTTTTAATTTTCGGTATCAAGAAGTCTGGAAGCCGCTCTAAAACTTTGAAATTTGAATTAAGGGACATGCCAGGATGACGCAGGTAAAAACTGCGTCTCTCTATCGTTTTTAGTTCCAGAATAATTCAAAAGTCTAGCTGAAAGTTTTTATAAGTCCGGGCTTTTTTGTCAACGCATACATTTGTTTTCTCCAATAATCACCACATGCCGTGTGTTTCATGCATTAAATGTGCCAAATTTATGGGGTGTGTCGGGTCTACTCCCTGGTCTCTAGTGTCGTTTTGAAAATCCCCATAGCACTAATTATGGTACGAGAGGAAAGCCCTTGAAATTGTCCATCCAATGGTGCTAAACTTGTTTAGATTGAGCAATGATTTGGGGTCAAATTGACCCGTTGTACTTTTGATTTTCTCTGTGCACAAAAATCCCGTAGGGAAGCTTTTTGAGTTCGTTTCGGAGCACAGCCGCCTACTTTTAATTTTCGGTATCAAGAAGTCTGGAAGCCGCTCTAAAACTTTGAAATTTGAATTAAGAGACATGCCAGGATGACGCAGGTAAAAACTGCGTCTCTCTATCGTTTTTAGTTCCAGAATGATTCAAAAGCCTAGCTGAAAGTTTTTATAAGTCCGGGCTTTTTTGTCAACGCATATATTTGTTTTCTCCAATAATCACCACATGCCGTGTGTTTCATGCATTAAATGTGCCAAATTTATGGTGTGTGTGTCGGGTCTACTCCCAGGCCTATAGCCTCGCTTTGAAAATCCCCATAGCACTAATTTTGGTACGAGAGGAAAGCCCTTGAAATTGTCCATCCAATGGTGCTAAACTTGTTTAGATTGAGCAATGATTTGGGGTCAAATTGACCCGTTGTACTTTTGATTTTCTCTGTGCACAAGAATCCCGTAGGGATGCTTGTTGAGTTCGTTTCGGAGCACAGCCGCCTACTTTTAATTTTCGGTATCAAGAAGTCTGGAAGCCGCTCTAAAACTTTGAAATTTGAATTAAGAGACATGCCAGGATGACGCAGGTACAAAATGCGTCTCTCTACCGTTTTTAGTTCCAGAATAATTCAAAAGCCTAGCTGAAAGTTTTTATAAGTCCGGGCTTTTTTTTCAACGCATATATTTGTTTTCTCCAATAATCACCACATGCCGTGTGTTTCATGCATTAAATGTGCCAAATTTATGGTGTGTGTCGGGTATACTCCCAGGCCTATAGCCTCGTTTTGAAAATCCCCATAGCACTAATTTTGGTACGAGAGGAAAGCCCTTGAAATTGTCCATCCAATGGTGCTAAACTTGTTTAGATTGAGCAATGATTTGGGGTCAAATTGACCCGTTGTACTTTTGATTTTCTCTGTGCACAAAAATCCCGTAGGGATGCTTGTTGAGTTCGTTTCGGAGCACAGCCGCCTACTTTTAATTTTCGGTATCAAGAAGTCTGGAAGCCGCTTTAAAACTTTGAAATTTGAATTAAGAGACATGCCAGGATGACGCAGGTACAAAATGCGTCTCTCTACCGTTTTTAGTTCCAGAATAATTCAAAAGCCTAGCTGAAAGTTTTTATAAGTCCGGGCTTTTTTTCAACGCATATATTTGTTTTCTCCAATAATCACCACATGCCGTGTGTTTCATGCATTAAATGTGCCAAATTTATGGGGTGTGTCGGGTCTACTCCCTGGTCTCTAGCTTCTTTCTGAAGATCCCTATAGCACTAATTTTGGTACGAGAGGAAAGCCCTTGAAATTGTCCATCCAATGGTGCTAAACTTGTTTAGATTGAGCAATGATTTGGGGTCAAATTGATCCGTTGTACTTTTGATTTTCTCTGTGTACAAAAATCCCGTAGGGAGGCTTGTTGAGTTCGTTTCGGAGCACAGCCGCCTACTTTTAATTTTCGGTATCAAGAAGTCTGGAAGCCGCTCTAAAACTTTGAAATTTGAATTAAGGGACATGCCAGGATGACGCAGGTAAAAACTGCGTCTCTCTATCGTTTTTAGTTCCAGAATAATTCAAAAGTCTAGCTGAAAGTTTTTATAAGTCCGGGCTTTTTTGTCAACGCATACATTTGTTTTCTCCAATAATCACCACATGCCGTGTGTTTCATGCATTAAATGTGCCAAATTTATGGGGTGTGTCGGGTCTACTCCCTGGTCTCTAGTGTCGTTTTGAAAATCCCCATAGCACTAATTTTGGTACGAGAGGAAAGCCCTTGAAATTGTCCATCCAATGGTGCTAAACTTGTTTAGATTGAGCAATGATTTGGGGTCAAATTGACCCGTTGTACTTTTGATTTTCTCTGTGCACAAAAATCCCGTAGGGAAGCTTTTTGAGTTCGTTTCGGAGCACAGCCGCCTACTTTTAATTTTCGGTATCAAGAAGTCTGGAAGCCGCTCTAAAACTTTGAAATTTGAATTAAGAGACATGCCAGGATGACGCAGGTAAAAACTGCGTCTCTCTATCGTTTTTAGTTCCAGAATGATTCAAAAGCCTAGCTGAAAGTTTTTATAAGTCCGGGCTTTTTTGTCAACGCATATATTTGTTTTCTCCAATAATCACCACATGCCGTGTGTTTCATGCATTAAATGTGCCAAATTTATGGTGTGTGTGTCGGGTCTACTCCCAGGCCTATAGCCTCGCTTTGAAAATCCCCATAGCACTAATTTTGGTACGAGAGGAAAGCCCTTGAAATTGTCCATCCAATGGTGCTAAACTTGTTTAGATTGAGCAATGATTTGGGGTCAAATTGACCCGTTGTACTTTTGATTTTCTCTGTGCACAAAAATCCCGTAGGGATGCTTGTTGAGTTCGTTTCGGAGCACAGCCGCCTACTTTTAATTTTCGGTATCAAGAAGTCTGGAAGCCGCTCTAAAACTTTGAAATTTGAATTAAGAGACATGCCAGGATGACGCAGGTACAAAATGCGTCTCTCTACCATTTTTAGTTCCAGAATAATTCAAAAGCCTGGCTGAAAGTTTTTATAAGTCCGGGCTTTTTTTTCAACGCATATATTTGTTTTCTCCAATAATCACCACATGCCGTGTGTTTCATGCATTAAATGTGCCAAATTTATGGGGTGTGTCGGGTCTACTCCCTGGTCTCTAGCTTCTTTCTGAAAATCCCCATAGCACTAATTTTGGTACGAGAGGAAAGCCCTTGAAATTGTCCATCCAATGGTGCTAAACTTGTTTAGATTGAGCAATGATTTGGGGTCAAATTGACCCGTTGTACTTTTGATTTTCTCTGTGCACAAGAATCCCGTAGGGATGCTTGTTGAGTTCGTTTCGGAGCACAGCCGCCTACTTTTAATTTTCGGTATCAAGAAGTCTGGAAGCCGCTCTAAAACTTTGAAATTTGAATTAAGAGACATGCCAGGATGACGCAGGTACAAAATGCGTCTCTCTACCGTTTTTAGTTCCAGAATAATTCAAAAGCCTAGCTGAAAGTTTTTATAAGTCCGGGCTTTTTTTTCAACGCATATATTTGTTTTCTCCAATAATCACCACATGCCGTGTGTTTCATGCATTAAATGTGCCAAATTTATGGTGTGTGTCGGGTATACTCCCAGGCCTATAGCCTCGTTTTGAAAATCCCCATAGCACTAATTTTGGTACGAGAGGAAAGCCCTTGAAATTGTCCATCCAATGGTGCTAAACTTGTTTAGATTGAGCAATGATTTGGGGTCAAATTGACCCGTTGTACTTTTGATTTTCTCTGTGCACAAAAATCCCGTAGGGATGCTTGTTGAGTTCGTTTCGGAGCACAGCCGCCTACTTTTAATTTTCGGTATCAAGAAGTCTGGAAGCCGCTTTAAAACTTTGAAATTTGAATTAAGAGACATGCCAGGATGACGCAGGTACAAAATGCGTCTCTCTACCGTTTTTAGTTCCAGAATAATTCAAAAGCCTAGCTGAAAGTTTTTATAAGTCCGGGCTTTTTTTCAACGCATATATTTGTTTTCTCCAATAATCACCACATGCCGTGTGTTTCATGCATTAAATGTGCCAAATTTATGGTGTGTGTCGGGTATACTCCCAGGCCTATAGCCTCGTTTTGAAAATCCCCATAGCACTAATTTTGGTACGAGAGGAAAGCCCTTGAAATTGTCCATCCAATGGTGCTAAACTTGTTTAGATTGAGCAATGATTTGGGGTCAAATTGACCCGTTGTACTTTTGATTTTCTCTGTGCACAAAAATCCCGTAGGGATGCTTGTTGAGTTCGTTTCGGAGCACAGCCGCCTACTTTTAATTTTCGGTATCAAGAAGTCTGGAAGCCGCTTTAAAACTTTGAAATTTGAATTAAGAGACATGCCAGGATGACGCAGGTACAAAATGCGTCTCTCTACCGTTTTTAGTTCCAGAATAATTCAAAAGCCTAGCTGAAAGTTTTTATAAGTCCGGGCTTTTTTTCAACGCATATATTTGTTTTCTCCAATAATCACCACATGCCGTGTGTTTCATGCATTAAATGTGCCAAATTTATGGGGTGTGTCGGGTCTACTCCCTGGTCTCTAGCTTCTTTCTGAAGATCCCTATAGCACTAATTTTGGTACGAGAGGAAAGCCCTTGAAATTGTCCATCCAATGGTGCTAAACTTGTTTAGATTGAGCAATGATTTGGGGTCAAATTGATCCGTTGTACTTTTGATTTTCTCTGTGTACAAAAATCCCGTAGGGAGGCTTGTTGAGTTCGTTTCGGAGCACAGCCGCCTACTTTTAATTTTCGGTATCAAGAAGTCTGGAAGCCGCTCTAAAACTTTGAAATTTGAATTAAGGGACATGCCAGGATGACGCAGGTAAAAACTGCGTCTCTCTATCGTTTTTAGTTCCAGAATAATTCAAAAGTCTAGCTGAAAGTTTTTATAAGTCCGGGCTTTTTTGTCAACGCATACATTTGTTTTCTCCAATAATCACCACATGCCGTGTGTTTCATGCATTAAATGTGCCAAATTTATGGGGTGTGTCGGGTCTACTCCCTGGTCTCTAGTGTCGTTTTGAAAATCCCCATAGCACTAATTTTGGTACGAGAGGAAAGCCCTTGAAATTGTCCATCCAATGGTGCTAAACTTGTTTAGATTGAGCAATGATTTGGGGTCAAATTGACCCGTTGTACTTTTGATTTTCTCTGTGCACAAAAATCCCGTAGGGAAGCTTTTTGAGTTCGTTTCGGAGCACAGCCGCCTACTTTTAATTTTCGGTATCAAGAAGTCTGGAAGCCGCTCTAAAACTTTGAAATTTGAATTAAGAGACATGCCAGGATGACGCAGGTAAAAACTGCGTCTCTCTATCGTTTTTAGTTCCAGAATGATTCAAAAGCCTAGCTGAAAGTTTTTATAAGTCCGGGCTTTTTTGTCAACGCATATATTTGTTTTCTCCAATAATCACCACATGCCGTGTGTTTCATGCATTAAATGTGCCAAATTTATGGTGTGTGTGTCGGGTCTACTCCCAGGCCTATAGCCTCGCTTTGAAAATCCCCATAGCACTAATTTTGGTACGAGAGGAAAGCCCTTGAAATTGTCCATCCAATGGTGCTAAACTTGTTTAGATTGAGCAATGATTTGGGGTCAAATTGACCCGTTGTACTTTTGATTTTCTCTGTGCACAAAAATCCCGTAGGGATGCTTGTTGAGTTCGTTTCGGAGCACAGCCGCCTACTTTTAATTTTCGGTATCAAGAAGTCTGGAAGCCGCTCTAAAACTTTGAAATTTGAATTAAGAGACATGCCAGGATGACGCAGGTACAAAATGCGTCTCTCTACCATTTTTAGTTCCAGAATAATTCAAAAGCCTGGCTGAAAGTTTTTATAAGTCCGGGCTTTTTTTTCAACGCATATATTTGTTTTCTCCAATAATCACCACATGCCGTGTGTTTCATGCATTAAATGTGCCAAATTTATGGGGTGTGTCGGGTCTACTCCCTGGTCTCTAGCTTCTTTCTGAAAATCCCCATAGCACTAATTTTGGTACGAGAGGAAAGCCCTTGAAATTGTCCATCCAATGGTGCTAAACTTGTTTAGATTGAGCAATGATTTGGGGTCAAATTGACCCGTTGTACTTTTGATTTTCTCTGTGCACAAGAATCCCGTAGGGATGCTTGTTGAGTTCGTTTCGGAGCACAGCCGCCTACTTTTAATTTTCGGTATCAAGAAGTCTGGAAGCCGCTCTAAAACTTTGAAATTTGAATTAAGAGACATGCCAGGATGACGCAGGTACAAAATGCGTCTCTCTACCGTTTTTAGTTCCAGAATAATTCAAAAGCCTAGCTGAAAGTTTTTATAAGTCCGGGCTTTTTTTTCAACGCATATATTTGTTTTCTCCAATAATCACCACATGCCGTGTGTTTCATGCATTAAATGTGCCAAATTTATGGTGTGTGTCGGGTATACTCCCAGGCCTATAGCCTCGTTTTGAAAATCCCCATAGCACTAATTTTGGTACGAGAGGAAAGCCCTTGAAATTGTCCATCCAATGGTGCTAAACTTGTTTAGATTGAGCAATGATTTGGGGTCAAATTGACCCGTTGTACTTTTGATTTTCTCTGTGCACAAAAATCCCGTAGGGATGCTTGTTGAGTTCGTTTCGGAGCACAGCCGCCTACTTTTAATTTTCGGTATCAAGAAGTCTGGAAGCCGCTTTAAAACTTTGAAATTTGAATTAAGAGACATGCCAGGATGACGCAGGTACAAAATGCGTCTCTCTACCGTTTTTAGTTCCAGAATAATTCAAAAGCCTAGCTGAAAGTTTTTATAAGTCCGGGCTTTTTTTCAACGCATATATTTGTTTTCTCCAATAATCACCACATGCCGTGTGTTTCATGCATTAAATGTGCCAAATTTATGGGGTGTGTCGGGTCTACTCCCTGGTCTCTAGCTTCTTTCTGAAAATCCCCATAGCACTAATTTTGGTACGAGAGGAAAGCCCTTGAAATTGTCCATCCAATGGTGCTAAACTTGTTTAGATTGAGCAATGATTTGGGGTCAAATTGATCCGTTGTACTTTTGATTTTCTCTGTGTACAAAAATCCCGTAGGGAGGCTTGTTGAGTTCGTTTCGGAGCACAGCCGCCTACTTTTAATTTTCGGTATCAAGAAGTCTGGAAGCCGCTCTAAAACTTTGAAATTTGAATTAAGGGACATGCCAGGATGACGCAGGTAAAAACTGCGTCTCTCTATCGTTTTTAGTTCCAGAATAATTCAAAAGTCTAGCTGAAAGTTTTTATAAGTCCGGGCTTTTTTGTCAACGCATATATTTGTTTTCTCCAATAATCACCACATGCCGTGTGTTTCATGCATTAAATGTGCCAAATTTATGGTGTGTGTGTCGGGTCTACTCCCAGGCCTATAGCCTCGCTTTGAAAATCCCCATAGCACTAATTTTGGTACGAGAGAAAAGCCCTTGAAATTGTCCATCCAATGGTGCTAAACTTGTTTAGATTGAGCAATGATTTGGGGTCAAATTGACCCGTTGTACTTTTGATTTTCTCTGTGCACAAAAATCCCGTAGGGATGCTTGTTGAGTTCGTTTCGGAGCACAGCCGCCTACTTTTAATTTTCGGTATCAAGAAGTCTGGAAGCCGCTCTAAAACTTTGAAATTTGAATTAAGAGACATGCCAGGATGACGCAGGTACAAAATGCGTCTCTCTACCGTTTTTAGTTCCAGAATAATTCAAAAGCCTGGCTGAAAGTTTTTATAAGTCCGGGCTTTTTTTTCAACGCATATATTTGTTTTCTCCAATAATCACCACATGCCGTGTGTTTCATGCATTAAATGTGCCAAATTTATGGGGTGTGTCGGGTCTACTCCCTGGTCTCTAGCTTCTTTCTGAAAATCCCCATAGCACTAATTTTGGTACGAGAGGAAAGCCCTTGAAATTGTCCATCCAATGGTGCTAAACTTGTTTAGATTGAGCAATGATTTGGGGTCAAATTGATCCGTTGTACTTTTGATTTTCTCTGTGTACAAAAATCCCGTAGGGAGGCTTGTTGAGTTCGTTTCGGAGCACAGCCGCCTACTTTTAATTTTCGGTATCAAGAAGTCTGGAAGCCGCTCTAAAACTTTGAAATTTGAATTAAGGGACATGCCAGGATGACGCAGGTAAAAACTGCGTCTCTCTATCGTTTTTAGTTCCAGAATAATTCAAAAGTCTAGCTGAAAGTTTTTATAAGTCCGGGCTTTTTTGTCAACGCATACATTTGTTTTCTCCAATAATCACCACATGCCGTGTGTTTCATGCATTAAATGTGCCAAATTTATGGGGTGTGTCGGGTCTACTCCCTGGTCTCTAGTGTCGTTTTGAAAATCCCCATAGCACTAATTTTGGTACGAGAGGAAAGCCCTTGAAATTGTCCATCCAATGGTGCTAAACTTGTTTAGATTGAGCAATGATTTGGGGTCAAATTGACCCGTTGTACTTTTGATTTTCTCTGTGCACAAAAATCCCGTAGGGAAGCTTTTTGAGTTCGTTTCGGAGCACAGCCGCCTACTTTTAATTTTCGGTATCAAGAAGTCTGGAAGCCGCTCTAAAACTTTGAAATTTGAATTAAGAGACATGCCAGGATGACGCAGGTAAAAACTGCGTCTCTCTATCGTTTTTAGTTCCAGAATGATTCAAAAGCCTAGCTGAAAGTTTTTATAAGTCCGGGCTTTTTTGTCAACGCATATATTTGTTTTCTCCAATAATCACCACATGCCGTGTGTTTCATGCATTAAATGTGCCAAATTTATGGTGTGTGTGTCGGGTCTACTCCCAGGCCTATAGCCTCGCTTTGAAAATCCCCATAGCACTAATTTTGGTACGAGAGGAAAGCCCTTGAAATTGTCCATCCAATGGTGCTAAACTTGTTTAGATTGAGCAATGATTTGGGGTCAAATTGACCCGTTGTACTTTTGATTTTCTCTGTGCACAAAAATCCCGTAGGGATGCTTGTTGAGTTCGTTTCGGAGCACAGCCGCCTACTTTTAATTTTCGGTATCAAGAAGTCTGGAAGCCGCTCTAAAACTTTGAAATTTGAATTAAGAGACATGCCAGGATGACGCAGGTACAAAATGCGTCTCTCTACCATTTTTAGTTCCAGAATAATTCAAAAGCCTGGCTGAAAGTTTTTATAAGTCCGGGCTTTTTTTTCAACGCATATATTTGTTTTCTCCAATAATCACCACATGCCGTGTGTTTCATGCATTAAATGTGCCAAATTTATGGGGTGTGTCGGGTCTACTCCCTGGTCTCTAGCTTCTTTCTGAAAATCCCCATAGCACTAATTTTGGTACGAGAGGAAAGCCCTTGAAATTGTCCATCCAATGGTGCTAAACTTGTTTAGATTGAGCAATGATTTGGGGTCAAATTGACCCGTTGTACTTTTGATTTTCTCTGTGCACAAGAATCCCGTAGGGATGCTTGTTGAGTTCGTTTCGGAGCACAGCCGCCTACTTTTAATTTTCGGTATCAAGAAGTCTGGAAGCCGCTCTAAAACTTTGAAATTTGAATTAAGAGACATGCCAGGATGACGCAGGTACAAAATGCGTCTCTCTACCGTTTTTAGTTCCAGAATAATTCAAAAGCCTAGCTGAAAGTTTTTATAAGTCCGGGCTTTTTTTTCAACGCATATATTTGTTTTCTCCAATAATCACCACATGCCGTGTGTTTCATGCATTAAATGTGCCAAATTTATGGTGTGTGTCGGGTATACTCCCAGGCCTATAGCCTCGTTTTGAAAATCCCCATAGCACTAATTTTGGTACGAGAGGAAAGCCCTTGAAATTGTCCATCCAATGGTGCTAAACTTGTTTAGATTGAGCAATGATTTGGGGTCAAATTGACCCGTTGTACTTTTGATTTTCTCTGTGCACAAAAATCCCGTAGGGATGCTTGTTGAGTTCGTTTCGGAGCACAGCCGCCTACTTTTAATTTTCGGTATCAAGAAGTCTGGAAGCCGCTTTAAAACTTTGAAATTTGAATTAAGAGACATGCCAGGATGACGCAGGTACAAAATGCGTCTCTCTACCGTTTTTAGTTCCAGAATAATTCAAAAGCCTAGCTGAAAGTTTTTATAAGTCCGGGCTTTTTTTCAACGCATATATTTGTTTTCTCCAATAATCACCACATGCCGTGTGTTTCATGCATTAAATGTGCCAAATTTATGGTGTGTGTCGGGTATACTCCCAGGCCTATAGCCTCGTTTTGAAAATCCCCATAGCACTAATTTTGGTACGAGAGGAAAGCCCTTGAAATTGTCCATCCAATGGTGCTAAACTTGTTTAGATTGAGCAATGATTTGGGGTCAAATTGACCCGTTGTACTTTTGATTTTCTCTGTGCACAAAAATCCCGTAGGGATGCTTGTTGAGTTCGTTTCGGAGCACAGCCGCCTACTTTTAATTTTCGGTATCAAGAAGTCTGGAAGCCGCTTTAAAACTTTGAAATTTGAATTAAGAGACATGCCAGGATGACGCAGGTACAAAATGCGTCTCTCTACCGTTTTTAGTTCCAGAATAATTCAAAAGCCTAGCTGAAAGTTTTTATAAGTCCGGGCTTTTTTTCAACGCATATATTTGTTTTCTCCAATAATCACCACATGCCGTGTGTTTCATGCATTAAATGTGCCAAATTTATGGGGTGTGTCGGGTCTACTCCCTGGTCTCTAGCTTCTTTCTGAAGATCCCTATAGCACTAATTTTGGTACGAGAGGAAAGCCCTTGAAATTGTCCATCCAATGGTGCTAAACTTGTTTAGATTGAGCAATGATTTGGGGTCAAATTGATCCGTTGTACTTTTGATTTTCTCTGTGTACAAAAATCCCGTAGGGAGGCTTGTTGAGTTCGTTTCGGAGCACAGCCGCCTACTTTTAATTTTCGGTATCAAGAAGTCTGGAAGCCGCTCTAAAACTTTGAAATTTGAATTAAGGGACATGCCAGGATGACGCAGGTAAAAACTGCGTCTCTCTATCGTTTTTAGTTCCAGAATAATTCAAAAGTCTAGCTGAAAGTTTTTATAAGTCCGGGCTTTTTTGTCAACGCATACATTTGTTTTCTCCAATAATCACCACATGCCGTGTGTTTCATGCATTAAATGTGCCAAATTTATGGGGTGTGTCGGGTCTACTCCCTGGTCTCTAGTGTCGTTTTGAAAATCCCCATAGCACTAATTTTGGTACGAGAGGAAAGCCCTTGAAATTGTCCATCCAATGGTGCTAAACTTGTTTAGATTGAGCAATGATTTGGGGTCAAATTGACCCGTTGTACTTTTGATTTTCTCTGTGCACAAAAATCCCGTAGGGAAGCTTTTTGAGTTCGTTTCGGAGCACAGCCGCCTACTTTTAATTTTCGGTATCAAGAAGTCTGGAAGCCGCTCTAAAACTTTGAAATTTGAATTAAGAGACATGCCAGGATGACGCAGGTAAAAACTGCGTCTCTCTATCGTTTTTAGTTCCAGAATGATTCAAAAGCCTAGCTGAAAGTTTTTATAAGTCCGGGCTTTTTTGTCAACGCATATATTTGTTTTCTCCAATAATCACCACATGCCGTGTGTTTCATGCATTAAATGTGCCAAATTTATGGTGTGTGTGTCGGGTCTACTCCCAGGCCTATAGCCTCGCTTTGAAAATCCCCATAGCACTAATTTTGGTACGAGAGGAAAGCCCTTGAAATTGTCCATCCAATGGTGCTAAACTTGTTTAGATTGAGCAATGATTTGGGGTCAAATTGACCCGTTGTACTTTTGATTTTCTCTGTGCACAAAAATCCCGTAGGGATGCTTGTTGAGTTCGTTTCGGAGCACAGCCGCCTACTTTTAATTTTCGGTATCAAGAAGTCTGGAAGCCGCTCTAAAACTTTGAAATTTGAATTAAGAGACATGCCAGGATGACGCAGGTACAAAATGCGTCTCTCTACCATTTTTAGTTCCAGAATAATTCAAAAGCCTGGCTGAAAGTTTTTATAAGTCCGGGCTTTTTTTTCAACGCATATATTTGTTTTCTCCAATAATCACCACATGCCGTGTGTTTCATGCATTAAATGTGCCAAATTTATGGGGTGTGTCGGGTCTACTCCCTGGTCTCTAGCTTCTTTCTGAAAATCCCCATAGCACTAATTTTGGTACGAGAGGAAAGCCCTTGAAATTGTCCATCCAATGGTGCTAAACTTGTTTAGATTGAGCAATGATTTGGGGTCAAATTGACCCGTTGTACTTTTGATTTTCTCTGTGCACAAGAATCCCGTAGGGATGCTTGTTGAGTTCGTTTCGGAGCACAGCCGCCTACTTTTAATTTTCGGTATCAAGAAGTCTGGAAGCCGCTCTAAAACTTTGAAATTTGAATTAAGAGACATGCCAGGATGACGCAGGTACAAAATGCGTCTCTCTACCGTTTTTAGTTCCAGAATAATTCAAAAGCCTAGCTGAAAGTTTTTATAAGTCCGGGCTTTTTTTTCAACGCATATATTTGTTTTCTCCAATAATCACCACATGCCGTGTGTTTCATGCATTAAATGTGCCAAATTTATGGTGTGTGTCGGGTATACTCCCAGGCCTATAGCCTCGTTTTGAAAATCCCCATAGCACTAATTTTGGTACGAGAGGAAAGCCCTTGAAATTGTCCATCCAATGGTGCTAAACTTGTTTAGATTGAGCAATGATTTGGGGTCAAATTGACCCGTTGTACTTTTGATTTTCTCTGTGCACAAAAATCCCGTAGGGATGCTTGTTGAGTTCGTTTCGGAGCACAGCCGCCTACTTTTAATTTTCGGTATCAAGAAGTCTGGAAGCCGCTTTAAAACTTTGAAATTTGAATTAAGAGACATGCCAGGATGACGCAGGTACAAAATGCGTCTCTCTACCGTTTTTAGTTCCAGAATAATTCAAAAGCCTAGCTGAAAGTTTTTATAAGTCCGGGCTTTTTTTCAACGCATATATTTGTTTTCTCCAATAATCACCACATGCCGTGTGTTTCATGCATTAAATGTGCCAAATTTATGGGGTGTGTCGGGTCTACTCCCTGGTCTCTAGCTTCTTTCTGAAAATCCCCATAGCACTAATTTTGGTACGAGAGGAAAGCCCTTGAAATTGTCCATCCAATGGTGCTAAACTTGTTTAGATTGAGCAATGATTTGGGGTCAAATTGATCCGTTGTACTTTTGATTTTCTCTGTGTACAAAAATCCCGTAGGGAGGCTTGTTGAGTTCGTTTCGGAGCACAGCCGCCTACTTTTAATTTTCGGTATCAAGAAGTCTGGAAGCCGCTCTAAAACTTTGAAATTTGAATTAAGGGACATGCCAGGATGACGCAGGTAAAAACTGCGTCTCTCTATCGTTTTTAGTTCCAGAATAATTCAAAAGTCTAGCTGAAAGTTTTTATAAGTCCGGGCTTTTTTGTCAACGCATATATTTGTTTTCTCCAATAATCACCACATGCCGTGTGTTTCATGCATTAAATGTGCCAAATTTATGGTGTGTGTGTCGGGTCTACTCCCAGGCCTATAGCCTCGCTTTGAAAATCCCCATAGCACTAATTTTGGTACGAGAGAAAAGCCCTTGAAATTGTCCATCCAATGGTGCTAAACTTGTTTAGATTGAGCAATGATTTGGGGTCAAATTGACCCGTTGTACTTTTGATTTTCTCTGTGCACAAAAATCCCGTAGGGATGCTTGTTGAGTTCGTTTCGGAGCACAGCCGCCTACTTTTAATTTTCGGTATCAAGAAGTCTGGAAGCCGCTCTAAAACTTTGAAATTTGAATTAAGAGACATGCCAGGATGACGCAGGTACAAAATGCGTCTCTCTACCGTTTTTAGTTCCAGAATAATTCAAAAGCCTGGCTGAAAGTTTTTATAAGTCCGGGCTTTTTTTTCAACGCATATATTTGTTTTCTCCAATAATCACCACATGCCGTGTGTTTCATGCATTAAATGTGCCAAATTTATGGGGTGTGTCGGGTCTACTCCCTGGTCTCTAGCTTCTTTCTGAAAATCCCCATAGCACTAATTTTGGTACGAGAGGAAAGCCCTTGAAATTGTCCATCCAATGGTGCTAAACTTGTTTAGATTGAGCAATGATTTGGGGTCAAATTGACCCGTTGTACTTTTGATTTTCTCTGTGCACAAGAATCCCGTAGGGATGCTTGTTGAGTTCGTTTCGGAGCACAGCCGCCTACTTTTAATTTTCGGTATCAAGAAGTCTGGAAGCCGCTCTAAAACTTTGAAATTTGAATTAAGAGACATGCCAGGATGACGCAGGTACAAAATGCGTCTCTCTACCGTTTTTAGTTCCAGAATAATTCAAAAGCCTAGCTGAAAGTTTTTATAAGTCCGGGCTTTTTTTTCAACGCATATATTTGTTTTCTCCAATAATCACCACATGCCGTGTGTTTCATGCATTAAATGTGCCAAATTTATGGGGTGTGTCGGGTCTACTCCCTGGTCTCTAGCTTCTTTCTGAAAATCCCCATAGCACTAATTTTGGTACGAGAGGAAAGCCCTTGAAATTGTCCATCCAATGGTGCTAAACTTGTTTAGATTGAGCAATGATTTGGGGTCAAATTGACCCGTTGTACTTTTGATTTTCTCTGTGCACAAGAATCCCGTAGGGATGCTTGTTGAGTTCGTTTCGGAGCACAGCCGCCTACTTTTAATTTTCGGTATCAAGAAGTCTAGAAGCCGCTCTAAAACTTTGAAATTTGAATTAAGAGACATGCCAGGATGACGCAGGTACAAACTGCGTCTCTCTACCGTTTTTAGTTCCAGAATAATTCAAAAGCCTAGCTGAAAGTTTTTATAAGTCCGGGCTTTTTTTTCAACGCATATATTTGTTTTCTCCAATAATCACCACATGCCGTGTGTTTCATGCATTAAATGTGCCAAATTTATGGGGTGTGTCGGGTCTACTCCCTGGTCTCTAGCGTCGCTTTGAAAATCCCCATAGCACTAATTTTGGTACGAGAGGAAAGCCCTTGAAATTGTCCATCCAATGGTGCTAAACTTGTTTAGATTGAGCAATGATTTGGGGTCAAATTGACCCGTTGTACTTTTGATTTTCTCTGTGCACAAAAATCCCGTAGGGAAGCTTTTTGAGTTCGTTTCGGAGCACAGCCGCCTACTTTTAATTTTCGGTATCAAGAAGTCTGGAAGCCGCTCTAAAACTTTGAAATTTGAATTAAGAGACATGCCAGGATGACGCAGGTACAAAATGCGTCTCTCTACCGTTTTTAGTTCCAGAATAATTCAAAAGCCTAGCTGAAAGTTTTTATAAGTCCGGGCTTTTTTTTCAACGCATATATTTGTTTTCTCCAATAATCACCACATGCCGTGTGTTTCATGCATTAAATGTGCCAAATTTATGGTGTGTGTCGGGTATACTCCCAGGCCTATAGCCTCGTTTTGAAAATCCCCATAGCACTAATTTTGGTACGAGAGGAAAGCCCTTGAAATTGTCCATCCAATGGTGCTAAACTTGTTTAGATTGAGCAATGATTTGGGGTCAAATTGACCCGTTGTACTTTTGATTTTCTCTGTGCACAAAAATCCCGTAGGGATGCTTGTTGAGTTCGTTTCGGAGCACAGCCGCCTACTTTTAATTTTCGGTATCAAGAAGTCTGGAAGCCGCTTTAAAACTTTGAAATTTGAATTAAGAGACATGCCAGGATGACGCAGGTACAAAATGCGTCTCTCTACCGTTTTTAGTTCCAGAATAATTCAAAAGCCTAGCTGAAAGTTTTTATAAGTCCGGGCTTTTTTTCAACGCATATATTTGTTTTCTCCAATAATCACCACATGCCGTGTGTTTCATGCATTAAATGTGCCAAATTTATGGGGTGTGTCGGGTCTACTCCCTGGTCTCTAGCTTCTTTCTGAAAATCCCCATAGCACTAATTTTGGTACGAGAGGAAAGCCCTTGAAATTGTCCATCCAATGGTGCTAAACTTGTTTAGATTGAGCAATGATTTGGGGTCAAATTGATCCGTTGTACTTTTGATTTTCTCTGTGTACAAAAATCCCGTAGGGAGGCTTGTTGAGTTCGTTTCGGAGCACAGCCGCCTACTTTTAATTTTCGGTATCAAGAAGTCTGGAAGCCGCTCTAAAACTTTGAAATTTGAATTAAGGGACATGCCAGGATGACGCAGGTAAAAACTGCGTCTCTCTATCGTTTTTAGTTCCAGAATAATTCAAAAGTCTAGCTGAAAGTTTTTATAAGTCCGGGCTTTTTTGTCAACGCATACATTTGTTTTCTCCAATAATCACCACATGCCGTGTGTTTCATGCATTAAATGTGCCAAATTTATGGGGTGTGTCGGGTCTACTCCCTGGTCTCTAGTGTCGTTTTGAAAATCCCCATAGCACTAATTTTGGTACGAGAGGAAAGCCCTTGAAATTGTCCATCCAATGGTGCTAAACTTGTTTAGATTGAGCAATGATTTGGGGTCAAATTGACCCGTTGTACTTTTGATTTTCTCTGTGCACAAAAATCCCGTAGGGAAGCTTTTTGAGTTCGTTTCGGAGCACAGCCGCCTACTTTTAATTTTCGGTATCAAGAAGTCTGGAAGCCGCTCTAAAACTTTGAAATTTGAATTAAGAGACATGCCAGGATGACGCAGGTAAAAACTGCGTCTCTCTATCGTTTTTAGTTCCAGAATGATTCAAAAGCCTAGCTGGAAGTTTTTATAAGTCCGGGCTTTTTTGTCAACGCATATATTTGTTTTCTCCAATAATCACCACATGCCGTGTGTTTCATGCATTAAATGTGCCAAATTTATGGTGTGTGTGTCGGGTCTACTCCCAGGCCTATAGCCTCGCTTTGAAAATCCCCATAGCACTAATTTTGGTACGAGAGGAAAGCCCTTGAAATTGTCCATCCAATGGTGCTAAACTTGTTTAGATTGAGCAATGATTTGGGGTCAAATTGACCCGTTGTACTTTTTGATTTTCTCTGTGCACAAAAATCCCGTAGGGATGCTTGTTGAGTTCGTTTCGGAGCACAGCCGCCTACTTTTAATTTTCGGTATCAAGAAGTCTGGAAGCCGCTCTAAAACTTTGAAATTTGAATTAAGAGACATGCCAGGATGACGCAGGTACAAAATGCGTCTCTCTACCGTTTTTAGTTCCAGAATAATTCAAAAGCCTGGCTGAAAGTTTTTATAAGTCCGGGCTTTTTTTTCAACGCATATATTTGTTTTCTCCAATAATCACCACATGCCGTGTGTTTCATGCATTAAATGTGCCAAATTTATGGGGTGTGTCGGGTCTACTCCCTGGTCTCTAGCTTCTTTCTGAAAATCCCCATAGCACTAATTTTGGTACGAGAGGAAAGCCCTTGAAATTGTCCATCCAATGGTGTTAAACTTGTTTAGATTGAGCAATGATTTGGGGTCAAATTGACCCGTTGTACTTTTGATTTTCTCTGTGCACAAGAATCCCGTAGGGATGCTTGTTGAGTTCGTTTCGGAGCACAGCCGCCTACTTTTAATTTTCGGTATCAAGAAGTCTGGAAGCCGCTCTAAAACTTTGAAATTTGAATTAAGAGACATGCCAGGATGACGCAGGTACAAAATGCGTCTCTCTACCGTTTTTAGTTCCAGAATAATTCAAAAGCCTAGCTGAAAGTTTTTATAAGTCCGGGCTTTTTTTTCAACGCATATATTTGTTTTCTCCAATAATCACCACATGCCGTGTGTTTCATGCATTAAATGTGCCAAATTTATGGGGTGTGTCGGGTCTACTCCCTGGTCTCTAGCTTCTTTCTGAAAATCCCCATAGCACTAATTTTGGTACGAGAGGAAAGCCCTTGAAATTGTCCATCCAATGGTGCTAAACTTGTTTAGATTGAGCAATGATTTCGGGTCAAATTGACCCGTTGTACTTTTGATTTTCTCTGTGCACAAGAATCCCGTAGGGATGCTTGTTGAGTTCGTTTCGGAGCACAGCCGCCTACTTTTAATTTTCGGTATCAAGAAGTCTAGAAGCCGCTCTAAAACTTTGAAATTTGAATTAAGAGACATGCCAGGATGACGCAGGTACAAACTGCGTCTCTCTACCGTTTTTAGTTCCAGAATAATTCAAAAGCCTAGCTGAAAGTTTTTATAAGTCCGGGCTTTTTTTTCAACGCATATATTTGTTTTCTCCAATAATCACCACATGCCGTGTGTTTCATGCATTAAATGTGCCAAATTTATGGGGTGTGTCGGGTCTACTCCTTGGTCTCTAGCGTCGCTTTGAAAATCCCCATAGCACTAATTTTGGTACGAGAGGAAAGCCCTTGAAATTGTCCATCCAATGGTGCTAAACTTGTTTAGATTGAGCAATGATTTGGGGTCAAATTGACCCGTTGTACTTTTGATTTTCTCTGTGCACAAAAATCCCGTAGGGATGCTTGTTGAGTTCGTTTCTTAGCACAGCCGCCTACTTTTAATTTTCGGTATCAAGAAGTCTGGAAGCCGCTCTAAAACTTTGAAATTTGAATTAAGAGACATGCCAGGATGACGCAGGTACAAAATGCGTCTCTCTACCGTTTTTAGTTCCAGAATAATTCAAAAGCCTGGCTGAAAGTTTTTATAAGTCCGGGCTTTTTTTTCAACGCATATATTTGTTTTCTCCAATAATCACCACATGCCGTGTGTTTCATGCATTAAATGTGCCAAATTTATGGGGTGTGTCGGGTCTACTCCCTGGTCTCTAGCTTCTTTCTGAAAATCCCCATAGCACTAATTTTGGTACGAGAGGAAAGCCCTTGAAATTGTCCATCCAATGGTGCTAAACTTGTTTAGATTGAGCAATGATTTGGGGTCAAATTGACCCGTTGTACTTTTGATTTTCTCTGTGCACAAGAATCCCGTAGGGATGCTTGTTGAGTTCGTTTCGGAGCACAGCCGCCTACTTTTAATTTTCGGTATCAAGAAGTCTGGAAGCCGCTCTAAAACTTTGAAATTTGAATTAAGAGACATGCCAGGATGACGCAGGTACAAAATGCGTCTCTCTACCGTTTTTAGTTCCAGAATAATTCAAAAGCCTAGCTGAAAGTTTTTATAAGTCCGGGCTTTTTTTTCAACGCATATATTTGTTTTCTCCAATAATCACCACATGCCGTGTGTTTCATGCATTAAATGTGCCAAATTTATGGGGTGTGTCGGGTCTACTCCCTGGTCTCTAGCTTCTTTCTGAAAATCCCCATAGCACTAATTTTGGTACGAGAGGAAAGCCCTTGAAATTGTCCATCCAATGGTGCTAAACTTGTTTAGATTGAGCAATGATTTGGGGTCAAATTGACCCGTTGTACTTTTGATTTTCTCTGTGCACAAGAATCCCGTAGGGATGCTTGTTGAGTTCGTTTCGGAGCACAGCCGCCTACTTTTAATTTTCGGTATCAAGAAGTCTAGAAGCCGCTCTAAAACTTTGAAATTTGAATTAAGAGACATGCCAGGATGACGCAGGTACAAACTGCGTCTCTCTACCGTTTTTAGTTCCAGAATAATTCAAAAGCCTAGCTGAAAGTTTTTATAAGTCCGGGCTTTTTTTTCAACGCATATATTTGTTTTCTCCAATAATCACCACATGCCGTGTGTTTCATGCATTAAATGTGCCAAATTTATGGGGTGTGTCGGGTCTACTCCCTGGTCTCTAGCGTCGCTTTGAAAATCCCCATAGCACTAATTTTGGTACGAGAGGAAAGCCCTTGAAATTGTCCATCCAATGGTGCTAAACTTGTTTAGATTGAGCAATGATTTGGGGTCAAATTGACCCGTTGTACTTTTGATTTTCTCTGTGCACAAAAATCCCGTAGGGAAGCTTTTTGAGTTCGTTTCGGAGCACAGCCGCCTACTTTTAATTTTCGGTATCAAGAAGTCTGGAAGCCGCTCTAAAACTTTGAAATTTGAATTAAGAGACATGCCAGGATGACGCAGGTACAAAATGCGTCTCTCTACCGTTTTTAGTTCCAGAATAATTCAAAAGCCTAGCTGAAAGTTTTTATAAGTCCGGGCTTTTTTTTCAACGCATATATTTGTTTTCTCCAATAATCACCACATGCCGTGTGTTTCATGCATTAAATGTGCCAAATTTATGGTGTGTGTCGGGTATACTCCCAGGCCTATAGCCTCGTTTTGAAAATCCCCATAGCACTAATTTTGGTACGAGAGGAAAGCCCTTGAAATTGTCCATCCAATGGTGCTAAACTTGTTTAGATTGAGCAATGATTTGGGGTCAAATTGACCCGTTGTACTTTTGATTTTCTCTGTGCACAAAAATCCCGTAGGGATGCTTGTTGAGTTCGTTTCGGAGCACAGCCGCCTACTTTTAATTTTCGGTATCAAGAAGTCTGGAAGCCGCTTTAAAACTTTGAAATTTGAATTAAGAGACATGCCAGGATGACGCAGGTACAAAATGCGTCTCTCTACCGTTTTTAGTTCCAGAATAATTCAAAAGCCTAGCTGAAAGTTTTTATAAGTCCGGGCTTTTTTTTTCAACGCATATATTTGTTTTCTCCAATAATCACCACATGCCGTGTGTTTCATGCATTAAATGTGCCAAATTTATGGTGTGTGTCGGGTATACTCCCAGGCCTATAGCCTCGTTTTGAAAATCCCCATAGCACTAATTTTGGTACGAGAGGAAAGCCCTTGAAATTGTCCATCCAATGGTGCTAAACTTGTTTAGATTGAGCAATGATTTGGGGTCAAATTGACCCGTTGTACTTTTGATTTTCTCTGTGCACAAAAATCCCGTAGGGATGCTTGTTGAGTTCGTTTCGGAGCACAGCCGCCTACTTTTAATTTTCGGTATCAAGAAGTCTGGAAGCCGCTTTAAAACTTTGAAATTTGAATTAAGAGACATGCCAGGATGACGCAGGTACAAAATGCGTCTCTCTACCGTTTTTAGTTCCAGAATAATTCAAAAGCCTAGCTGAAAGTTTTTATAAGTCCGGGCTTTTTTTCAACGCATATATTTGTTTTCTCCAATAATCACCACATGCCGTGTGTTTCATGCATTAAATGTGCCAAATTTATGGGGTGTGTCGGGTCTACTCCCTGGTCTCTAGCTTCTTTCTGAAAATCCCCATAGCACTAATTTTGGTACGAGAGGAAAGCCCTTGAAATTGTCCATCCAATGGTGCTAAACTTGTTTAGATTGAGCAATGATTTGGGGTCAAATTGATCCGTTGTACTTTTGATTTTCTCTGTGTACAAAAATCCCGTAGGGAGGCTTGTTGAGTTCGTTTCGGAGCACAGCCGCCTACTTTTAATTTTCGGTATCAAGAAGTCTGGAAGCCGCTCTAAAACTTTGAAATTTGAATTAAGGGACATGCCAGGATGACGCAGGTAAAAACTGCGTCTCTCTATCGTTTTTAGTTCCAGAATAATTCAAAAGTCTAGCTGAAAGTTTTTATAAGTCCGGGCTTTTTTGTCAACGCATACATTTGTTTTCTCCAATAATCACCACATGCCGTGTGTTTCATGCATTAAATGTGCCAAATTTATGGGGTGTGTCGGGTCTACTCCCTGGTCTCTAGTGTCGTTTTGAAAATCCCCATAGCACTAATTTTGGTACGAGAGGAAAGCCCTTGAAATTGTCCATCCAATGGTGCTAAACTTGTTTAGATTGAGCAATGATTTGGGGTCAAATTGACCCGTTGTACTTTTGATTTTCTCTGTGCACAAAAATCCCGTAGGGAAGCTTTTTGAGTTCGTTTCGGAGCACAGCCGCTTACTTTTAATTTTCGGTATCAAGAAGTCTGGAAGCCGCTCTAAAACTTTGAAATTTGAATTAAGAGACATGCCAGGATGACGCAGGTAAAAACTGCGTCTCTCTATCGTTTTTAGTTCCAGAATGATTCAAAAGCCTAGCTGGAAGTTTTTATAAGTCCGGGCTTTTTTGTCAACGCATATATTTGTTTTCTCCAATAATCACCACATGCCGTGTGTTTCATGCATTAAATGTGCCAAATTTATGGTGTGTGTGTCGGGTCTACTCCCAGGCCTATAGCCTCGCTTTGAAAATCCCCATAGCACTAATTTTGGTACGAGAGGAAAGCCCTTGAAATTGTCCATCCAATGGTGCTAAACTTGTTTAGATTGAGCAATGATTTGGGGTCAAATTGACCCGTTGTACTTTTGATTTTCTCTGTGCACAAAAATCCCGTAGGGAAGCTTTTTGAGTTCGTTTCGGAGCACAGCCGCCTACTTTTAATTTTCGGTATCAAGAAGTCTGGAAGCCGCTCTAAAACTTTGAAATTTGAATTAAGAGACATGCCAGGATGACGCAGGTACAAAATGCGTCTCTCTACCGTTTTTAGTTCCAGAATAATTCAAAAGCCTAGCTGAAAGTTTTTATAAGTCCGGGCTTTTTTTTCAACGCATATATTTGTTTTCTCCAATAATCACCACATGCCGTGTGTTTCATGCATTAAATGTGCCAAATTTATGGTGTGTGTCGGGTATACTCCCAGGCCTATAGCCTCGTTTTGAAAATCCCCATAGCACTAATTTTGGTACGAGAGGAAAGCCCTTGAAATTGTCCATCCAATGGTGCTAAACTTGTTTAGATTGAGCAATGATTTGGGGTCAAATTGACCCGTTGTACTTTTGATTTTCTCTGTGCACAAAAATCCCGTAGGGATGCTTGTTGAGTTCGTTTCGGAGCACAGCCGCCTACTTTTAATTTTCGGTATCAAGAAGTCTGGAAGCCGCTTTAAAACTTTGAAATTTGAATTAAGAGACATGCCAGGATGACGCAGGTACAAAATGCGTCTCTCTACCGTTTTTAGTTCCAGAATAATTCAAAAGCCTAGCTGAAAGTTTTTATAAGTCCGGGCTTTTTTTTTCAACGCATATATTTGTTTTCTCCAATAATCACCACATGCCGTGTGTTTCATGCATTAAATGTGCCAAATTTATGGTGTGTGTCGGGTATACTCCCAGGCCTATAGCCTCGTTTTGAAAATCCCCATAGCACTAATTTTGGTACGAGAGGAAAGCCCTTGAAATTGTCCATCCAATGGTGCTAAACTTGTTTAGATTGAGCAATGATTTGGGGTCAAATTGACCCGTTGTACTTTTGATTTTCTCTGTGCACAAAAATCCCGTAGGGATGCTTGTTGAGTTCGTTTCGGAGCACAGCCGCCTACTTTTAATTTTCGGTATCAAGAAGTCTGGAAGCCGCTTTAAAACTTTGAAATTTGAATTAAGAGACATGCCAGGATGACGCAGGTACAAAATGCGTCTCTCTACCGTTTTTAGTTCCAGAATAATTCAAAAGCCTAGCTGAAAGTTTTTATAAGTCCGGGCTTTTTTTCAACGCATATATTTGTTTTCTCCAATAATCACCACATGCCGTGTGTTTCATGCATTAAATGTGCCAAATTTATGGGGTGTGTCGGGTCTACTCCCTGGTCTCTAGCTTCTTTCTGAAAATCCCCATAGCACTAATTTTGGTACGAGAGGAAAGCCCTTGAAATTGTCCATCCAATGGTGCTAAACTTGTTTAGATTGAGCAATGATTTGGGGTCAAATTGATCCGTTGTACTTTTGATTTTCTCTGTGTACAAAAATCCCGTAGGGAGGCTTGTTGAGTTCGTTTCGGAGCACAGCCGCCTACTTTTAATTTTCGGTATCAAGAAGTCTGGAAGCCGCTCTAAAACTTTGAAATTTGAATTAAGGGACATGCCAGGATGACGCAGGTAAAAACTGCGTCTCTCTATCGTTTTTAGTTCCAGAATAATTCAAAAGTCTAGCTGAAAGTTTTTATAAGTCCGGGCTTTTTTGTCAACGCATACATTTGTTTTCTCCAATAATCACCACATGCCGTGTGTTTCATGCATTAAATGTGCCAAATTTATGGGGTGTGTCGGGTCTACTCCCTGGTCTCTAGTGTCGTTTTGAAAATCCCCATAGCACTAATTTTGGTACGAGAGGAAAGCCCTTGAAATTGTCCATCCAATGGTGCTAAACTTGTTTAGATTGAGCAATGATTTGGGGTCAAATTGACCCGTTGTACTTTTGATTTTCTCTGTGCACAAAAATCCCGTAGGGAAGCTTTTTGAGTTCGTTTCGGAGCACAGCCGCTTACTTTTAATTTTCGGTATCAAGAAGTCTGGAAGCCGCTCTAAAACTTTGAAATTTGAATTAAGAGACATGCCAGGATGACGCAGGTAAAAACTGCGTCTCTCTATCGTTTTTAGTTCCAGAATGATTCAAAAGCCTAGCTGGAAGTTTTTATAAGTCCGGGCTTTTTTGTCAACGCATATATTTGTTTTCTCCAATAATCACCACATGCCGTGTGTTTCATGCATTAAATGTGCCAAATTTATGGTGTGTGTGTCGGGTCTACTCCCAGGCCTATAGCCTCGCTTTGAAAATCCCCATAGCACTAATTTTGGTACGAGAGGAAAGCCCTTGAAATTGTCCATCCAATGGTGCTAAACTTGTTTAGATTGAGCAATGATTTGGGGTCAAATTGACCCGTTGTACTTTTTGATTTTCTCTGTGCACAAAAATCCCGTAGGGATGCTTGTTGAGTTCGTTTCGGAGCACAGCCGCCTACTTTTAATTTTCGGTATCAAGAAGTCTGGAAGCCGCTCTAAAACTTTGAAATTTGAATTAAGAGACATGCCAGGATGACGCAGGTACAAAATGCGTCTCTCTACCGTTTTTAGTTCCAGAATAATTCAAAAGCCTGGCTGAAAGTTTTTATAAGTCCGGGCTTTTTTTTCAACGCATATATTTGTTTTCTCCAATAATCACCACATGCCGTGTGTTTCATGCATTAAATGTGCCAAATTTATGGGGTGTGTCGGGTCTACTCCCTGGTCTCTAGCTTCTTTCTGAAAATCCCCATAGCACTAATTTTGGTACGAGAGGAAAGCCCTTGAAATTGTCCATCCAATGGTGCTAAACTTGTTTAGATTGAGCAATGATTTGGGGTCAAATTGACCCGTTGTACTTTTGATTTTCTCTGTGCACAAGAATCCCGTAGGGATGCTTGTTGAGTTCGTTTCGGAGCACAGCCGCCTACTTTTAATTTTCGGTATCAAGAAGTCTGGAAGCCGCTCTAAAACTTTGAAATTTGAATTAAGAGACATGCCAGGATGACGCAGGTACAAAATGCGTCTCTCTACCGTTTTTAGTTCCAGAATAATTCAAAAGCCTAGCTGAAAGTTTTTATAAGTCCGGGCTTTTTTTTCAACGCATATATTTGTTTTCTCCAATAATCACCACATGCCGTGTGTTTCATGCATTAAATGTGCCAAATTTATGGGGTGTGTCGGGTCTACTCCCTGGTCTCTAGCTTCTTTCTGAAAATCCCCATAGCACTAATTTTGGTACGAGAGGAAAGCCCTTGAAATTGTCCATCCAATGGTGCTAAACTTGTTTAGATTGAGCAATGATTTGGGGTCAAATTGACCCGTTGTACTTTTGATTTTCTCTGTGCACAAGAATCCCGTAGGGATGCTTGTTGAGTTCGTTTCGGAGCACAGCCGCCTACTTTTAATTTTCGGTATCAAGAAGTCTAGAAGCCGCTCTAAAACTTTGAAATTTGAATTAAGAGACATGCCAGGATGACGCAGGTACAAACTGCGTCTCTCTACCGTTTTTAGTTCCAGAATAATTCAAAAGCCTAGCTGAAAGTTTTTATAAGTCCGGGCTTTTTTTTCAACGCATATATTTGTTTTCTCCAATAATCACCACATGCCGTGTGTTTCATGCATTAAATGTGCCAAATTTATGGGGTGTGTCGGGTCTACTCCCTGGTCTCTAGCGTCGCTTTGAAAATCCCCATAGCACTAATTTTGGTACGAGAGGAAAGCCCTTGAAATTGTCCATCCAATGGTGCTAAACTTGTTTAGATTGAGCAATGATTTGGGGTCAAATTGACCCGTTGTACTTTTGATTTTCTCTGTGCACAAAAATCCCGTAGGGAAGCTTTTTGAGTTCGTTTCGGAGCACAGCCGCCTACTTTTAATTTTCGGTATCAAGAAGTCTGGAAGCCGCTCTAAAACTTTGAAATTTGAATTAAGAGACATGCCAGGATGACGCAGGTAAAAACTGCGTCTCTCTATCGTTTTTAGTTCCAGAATGATTCAAAAGCCTAGCTGAAAGTTTTTATAAGTCCGGGCTTTTTTTTCAACGCATACATTTGTTTTCTCCAATAATCACCACATGCCGTGTGTTTCATGCATTAAATGTGCCAAATTTATGGTGTGTGTCGGGTCTACTCCCAGGCCTATAGCCTCGCTTTAAAAATCCCCATAGCACTAATTTTGGTACGAGAGGAAAGCCCTTGAAATTGTCCATCCAATGGTGCTAAACTTGTTTAGATTGAGCAATGATTTGGGGTCAAATTGACCCGTTGTACTTTTGATTTTCTCTGTGCACAAAAATCCCGTAGGGATGCTTGTTGAGTTCGTTTCGGAGCACAGCCGCCTACTTTTAATTTTCGGTATCAAGAAGTCTGGAAGCCGCTCTAAAACTTTGAAATTTGAATTAAGAGACATGCCAGGATGACGCAGGTACAAACTGCGTCTCTCTACCGTTTTTAGTTCCAGAATGATTCAAAAGCCTAGCTGAAAGTTTTTATAAGTCCGGGCTTTTTTGTCAACGCATATATTTGTTTTCTCCAACAATCACCACATGCCGTGTGTTTCATGCATTAAATGTGCCAAGTTTATGGGGTGTGTCGGGTCTACTCCCTGGTCTCTAGCTTCGTTTTGAAAATCCCCATAGCACTAATTTTGGTACGAGAGGAAAGCCCTTGAAATTGTCCATCCAATGGTGCTAAACTTGTTTAGATTGAGCAATGATATGGGGTCAAATTGATCCGTTGTACTTTTGATTTTCTCTGTGTACAAAAATCCCGTAGGGAGGCTTGTTGAGTTCGTTTCGGAGCACAGCCGCCTACTTTTAATTTTCGGTATCAAGAAGTCTGGAAGCCGCTCTAAAACTTTGAAATTTGAATTAAGGGGCATGCCAGGATGACGCAGGTAAAAACTGCGTCTCTCTATCGTTTTTAGTTCCAGAATAATTCAAAAGTCTAGCTGAAAGTTTTTATAAGTCCGGGCTTTTTTGTCAACGCATACATTTGTTTTCTCCAATAATCACCACATGCCGTGTGTTTCATGCATTAAATGTGGCAAATTTATGGTGTGTGTCGGGTCTACTCCCAGGCCTATAGCCTCGCTTTAAAAATCCCCATAGCACTAATTTTGGTACGAGAGGAAAGCCCTTGAAATTGTCCATCCAATGGTGCTAAACTTGTTTAGATTGAGCAATGATTTGGGGTCAAATTGACCCGTTGTACTTTTGATTTTCTCTGTGCACAAAAATCCCGTAGGGATGCTTGTTGAGTTCGTTTCGGAGCACAGCCGCCTACTTTTAATTTTCGGTATCAAGAAGTCTGGAAGCCGCTCTAAAACTTTGAAATTTGAATTAAGAGACATGCCAGGATGACGCAGGTACAAACTGCGTCTCTCTACCGTTTTTAGTTCCAGAATAATTCAAAAGCCTAGCTGAAAGTTTTTATAAGTCCGGGCTTTTTTTTCAACGCATATATTTGTTTACTCCAATAATCACCACATGCCGTGTGTTTCATGCATTAAATGTGCCAAATTTATGGGGTGTGTCGGGTCTACTCCCTGGTCTCTAGCTTCTTTCTGAAAATCCCCATAGCACTAATTTTGGTACGAGAGGAAAGCCCTTGAAATTGTCCATCCAATGGTGCTAAACTTGTTTAGATTGAGCAATGATTTGGGGTCAAATTTCGGAGCACAGCCGCCTACTTTTAATTTTCGGTATCAAGAAGTCTGGAAGCCGCTCTAAAACTTTGAAATTTGAATTAAGGGACATGCCAGGATGACGCAGGTAAAAACTGCGTCTCTCTATCGTTTTTAGTTCCAGAATAATTCAAAAGTCTAGCTGAAAGTTTTTATAAGTCCGGGCTTTTTTGTCAACGCATACATTTGTTTTCTCCAATAATCACCACATGCCGTGTGTTTCATGCATTAAATGTGCCAAATTTATGGTGTGTGTGTCGGGTCTACTCCCAGGCCTATAGCCTCGCTTTGAAAATCCCCATAGCACTAATTTTGGTACGAGAGGAAAGCCCTTGAAATTGTCCATCCAATGGTGCTAAACTTGTTTAGATTGAGCAATGATTTGGGGTCAAATTGACCCGTTGTACTTTTGATTTTCTCTGTGCACAAAAATCCCGTAGGGATGCTTGTTGAGTTCGTTTCGGAGCACAGCCGCCTACTTTTAATTTTCGGTATCAAGAAGTCTGGAAGCCGCTCTAAAACTTTGACATTTGAATTAAGGGACATGCCAGGATGACGCAGGTAAAAACTGCGTCTCTCTATCGTTTTTAGTTCCAGAATGATTCAAAAGCCTAGCTGAAAGTTTTTATAAGTCCGGGCTTTTTTGTCAACGCATATATTTGTTTTCTCCAATAATCACCACATGCCGTGTGTTTCATGCATTAAATGTGCCAAATTTATGGGGTGTGTCGGGTCTACTCCCTGGTCTCTAGCTTCTTTCTGAAAATCCCCATAGCACTAATTTTGGTACGAGAGGAAAGCCCTTGAAATTGTCCATCCAATGGTGCTAAACTTGTTTAGATTGAGCAATGATTTGGGGTCAAATTGATCCGTTGTACTTTTGATTTTCTCTGTGCACAAAAATCCCGTAGGGAGGCTTGTTGAGTTCGTTTCGGAGCACAGCCGCCTACTTTTAATTTTCGGTATCAAGAAGTCTGGAAGCCGCTCTAAAACTTTGACATTTGAATTAAGGGACATGCCAGGATGACGCAGGTAAAAACTGCGTCTCTCTATCGTTTTTAGTTCCAGAATAATTCAAAAGTCTAGCTGAAAGTTTTTATAAGTCCGGGCTTTTTTGTCAACGCATACATTTGTTTTCTCCAATAATCACCACATGCCGTGTGTTTCATGCATTAAATGTGCCAAATTTATGGGGTGTGTCAGGTCTACTCCCTGGTCTCTAGCGTCGCTTTAAAAATCCCCATAGCACTAATTTTGGTACGAGAGGAAAGCCCTTGAAATTGTCCATCCAATGGTGCTAAACTTGTTTAGATTGAGCAATGATTTGGGGTCAAATTGACCCGTTGTACTTTTGATTTTCTCTGTGCACAAAAATCCCGTAGGGAAGCTTTTTGAGTTCGTTTCGGAGCACAGCCGCCTACTTTTAATTTTCGGTATCAAGAAGTCTGGAAGCCGCTCTAAAACTTTGAAATTTGAATTAAGAGACATGCCAGGATGACGCAGGTAAAAACTGCGTCTCTGTATCGTTTTTAGTTCCAGAATGATTCAAAAGCCTAGCTGAAAGTTTTTATAAGTCCGGGCTTTTTTGTCAACGCATATATTTGTTTTCTCCAATAATCACCACATGCCGTGTGTTTCATGCATTAAATGTGCCAAATTTATGGTGTGTGTCGGGTATACTCCCAGGCCTATAGCCTCGTTTTGAAAATCCCCATAGCACTAATTTTGGTACGAGAGGAAAGCCCTTGAAATTGTCCATCCAATGGTGCTAAACTTGTTTAGATTGAGCAATGATTTGGGGTCAAATTGACCCGTTGTACTTTTGATTTTCTCTGTGCACAAAAATCCCGTAGGGATGCTTGTTGAGTTCGTTTCGGAGCACAGCCGCCTACTTTTAATTTTCGGTATCAAGAAGTCTGGAAGCCGCTCTAAAACTTTGAAATTTGAATTAAGAGACATGCCAGGATGACGCAGGTACAAACTGCGTCTCTCTACCGTTTTTAGTTCCAGAATAATTCAAAAGCCTAGCTGAAAGTTTTTATAAGTCCGGGCTTTTTTTTCAACGCATATATTTGTTTTCTCCAATAATCACCACATGCCGTGTGTTTCATGCATTAAATGTGCCAAATTTATGGGGTGTGTCGGGTCTACTCCCTGGTCTCTAGCTTCTTTCTGAAAATCCCCATAGCACTAATTTTGGTACGAGAGGAAAGCCCTTGAAATTGTCCATCCAATGGTGCTAAACTTGTTTAGATTGAGCAATGATTTGGGGTCAAATTGACCCGTTGTACTTTTGATTTTCTCTGTGCACAAGAATCCCGTAGGGATGCTTGTTGAGTTCGTTTCGGAGCACAGCCGCCTACTTTTAATTTTCGGTATCAAGAAGTCTAGAAGCCGCTCTAAAACTTTGAAATTTGAATTAAGAGACATGCCAGGATGACGCAGGTACAAACTGCGTCTCTCTACCGTTTTTAGTTCCAGAATAATTCAAAAGCCTAGCTGAAAGTTTTTATAAGTCCGGGCTTTTTTTTCAACGCATATATTTGTTTTCTCCAATAATCACCACATGCCGTGTGTTTCATGCATTAAATGTGCCAAATTTATGGGGTGTGTCGGGTCTACTCCCTGGTCTCTAGCGTCGCTTTGAAAATCCCCATAGCACTAATTTTGGTACGAGAGGAAAGCCCTTGAAATTGTCCATCCAATGGTGCTAAACTTGTTTAGATTGAGCAATGATTTGGGGTCAAATTGACCCGTTGTACTTTTGATTTTCTCTGTGCACAAAAATCCCGTAGGGAAGCTTTTTGAGTTCGTTTCGGAGCACAGCCGCCTACTTTTAATTTTCGGTATCAAGAAGTCTGGAAGCCGCTCTAAAACTTTGAAATTTGAATTAAGAGACATGCCAGGATGACGCAGGTAAAAACTGCGTCTCTCTATCGTTTTTAGTTCCAGAATGATTCAAAAGCCTAGCTGAAAGTTTTTATAAGTCCGGGCTTTTTTTTCAACGCATACATTTGTTTTCTCCAATAATCACCACATGCCGTGTGTTTCATGCATTAAATGTGCCAAATTTATGGTGTGTGTCGGGTCTACTCCCAGGCCTATAGCCTCGCTTTAAAAATCCCCATAGCACTAATTTTGGTACGAGAGGAAAGCCCTTGAAATTGTCCATCCAATGGTGCTAAACTTGTTTAGATTGAGCAATGATTTGGGGTCAAATTGACCCGTTGTACTTTTGATTTTCTCTGTGCACAAAAATCCCGTAGGGATGCTTGTTGAGTTCGTTTCGGAGCACAGCCGCCTACTTTTAATTTTCGGTATCAAGAAGTCTGGAAGCCGCTCTAAAACTTTGAAATTTGAATTAAGAGACATGCCAGGATGACGCAGGTACAAACTGCGTCTCTCTACCGTTTTTAGTTCCAGAATGATTCAAAAGCCTAGCTGAAAGTTTTTATAAGTCCGGGCTTTTTTGTCAACGCATATATTTGTTTTCTCCAACAATCACCACATGCCGTGTGTTTCATGCATTAAATGTGCCAAGTTTATGGGGTGTGTCGGGTCTACTCCCTGGTCTCTAGCTTCGTTTTGAAAATCCCCATAGCACTAATTTTGGTACGAGAGGAAAGCCCTTGAAATTGTCCATCCAATGGTGCTAAACTTGTTTAGATTGAGCAATGATATGGGGTCAAATTGATCCGTTGTACTTTTGATTTTCTCTGTGTACAAAAATCCCGTAGGGAGGCTTGTTGAGTTCGTTTCGGAGCACAGCCGCCTACTTTTAATTTTCGGTATCAAGAAGTCTGGAAGCCGCTCTAAAACTTTGAAATTTGAATTAAGGGGCATGCCAGGATGACGCAGGTAAAAACTGCGTCTCTCTATCGTTTTTAGTTCCAGAATAATTCAAAAGTCTAGCTGAAAGTTTTTATAAGTCCGGGCTTTTTTGTCAACGCATACATTTGTTTTCTCCAATAATCACCACATGCCGTGTGTTTCATGCATTAAATGTGGCAAATTTATGGTGTGTGTCGGGTCTACTCCCAGGCCTATAGCCTCGCTTTAAAAATCCCCATAGCACTAATTTTGGTACGAGAGGAAAGCCCTTGAAATTGTCCATCCAATGGTGCTAAACTTGTTTAGATTGAGCAATGATTTGGGGTCAAATTGACCCGTTGTACTTTTGATTTTCTCTGTGCACAAAAATCCCGTAGGGATGCTTGTTGAGTTCGTTTCGGAGCACAGCCGCCTACTTTTAATTTTCGGTATCAAGAAGTCTGGAAGCCGCTCTAAAACTTTGAAATTTGAATTAAGAGACATGCCAGGATGACGCAGGTACAAACTGCGTCTCTCTACCGTTTTTAGTTCCAGAATAATTCAAAAGCCTAGCTGAAAGTTTTTATAAGTCCGGGCTTTTTTTTCAACGCATATATTTGTTTACTCCAATAATCACCACATGCCGTGTGTTTCATGCATTAAATGTGCCAAATTTATGGGGTGTGTCGGGTCTACTCCCTGGTCTCTAGCTTCTTTCTGAAAATCCCCATAGCACTAATTTTGGTACGAGAGGAAAGCCCTTGAAATTGTCCATCCAATGGTGCTAAACTTGTTTAGATTGAGCAATGATTTGGGGTCAAATTTCGGAGCACAGCCGCCTACTTTTAATTTTCGGTATCAAGAAGTCTGGAAGCCGCTCTAAAACTTTGAAATTTGAATTAAGGGACATGCCAGGATGACGCAGGTAAAAACTGCGTCTCTCTATCGTTTTTAGTTCCAGAATAATTCAAAAGTCTAGCTGAAAGTTTTTATAAGTCCGGGCTTTTTTGTCAACGCATACATTTGTTTTCTCCAATAATCACCACATGCCGTGTGTTTCATGCATTAAATGTGCCAAATTGATGGTGTGTGTGTCGGGTCTACTCCCAGGCCTATAGCCTCGCTTTGAAAATCCCCATAGCACTAATTTTGGTACGAGAGGAAAGCCCTTGAAATTGTCCATCCAATGGTGCTAAACTTGTTTAGATTGAGCAATGATTTGGGGTCAAATTGACCCGTTGTACTTTTGATTTTCTCTGTGCACAAAAATCCCGTAGGGATGCTTGTTGAGTTCGTTTCGGAGCACAGCCGCCTACTTTTAATTTTCGGTATCAAGAAGTCTGGAAGCCGCTCTAAAACTTTGAAATTTGAATTAAGAGACATGCCAGGATGACGCAGGTACAAACTGCGTCTCTCTACCGTTTTTAGTTCCAGAATAATTCAAAAGCCTAGCTGAAAGTTTTTATAAGTCCGGGCTTTTTTTTCAACGCATATATTTGTTTTCTCCAATAATCACCACATGCCGTGTGTTTCATGCATTAAATGTGCCAAATTTATGGGGTGTGTCGGGTCTACTCCCTGGTCTCTAGCTTCTTTCTGAAAATCCCCATAGCACTAATTTTGGTACGAGAGGAAAGCCCTTGAAATTGTCCATCCAATGGTGCTAAACTTGTTTAGATTGAGCAATGATTTGGGGTCAAATTGATCCGTTGTACTTTTGATTTTCTCTGTGCACAAAAATCCCGTAGGGAGGCTTGTTGAGTTCGTTTCGGAGCACAGCCGCCTACTTTTAATTTTCGGTATCAAGAAGTCTGGAAGCCGCTCTAAAACTTTGACATTTGAATTAAGGGACATGCCAGGATGACGCAGGTAAAAACTGCGTCTCTCTATCGTTTTTAGTTCCAGAATAATTCAAAAGTCTAGCTGAAAGTTTTTATAAGTCCGGGCTTTTTTGTCAACGCATACATTTGTTTTCTCCAATAATCACCACATGCCGTGTGTTTCATGCATTAAATGTGCCAAATTTATGGGGTGTGTCAGGTCTACTCCCTGGTCTCTAGCGTCGCTTTAAAAATCCCCATAGCACTAATTTTGGTACGAGAGGAAAGCCCTTGAAATTGTCCATCCAATGGTGCTAAACTTGTTTAGATTGAGCAATGATTTGGGGTCAAATTGACCCGTTGTACTTTTGATTTTCTCTGTGCACAAAAATCCCGTAGGGAAGCTTTTTGAGTTCGTTTCGGAGCACAGCCGCCTACTTTTAATTTTCGGTATCAAGAAGTCTGGAAGCCGCTCTAAAACTTTGAAATTTGAATTAAGAGACATGCCAGGATGACGCAGGTAAAAACTGCGTCTCTGTATCGTTTTTAGTTCCAGAATGATTCAAAAGCCTAGCTGAAAGTTTTTATAAGTCCGGGCTTTTTTGTCAACGCATATATTTGTTTTCTCCAATAATCACCACATGCCGTGTGTTTCATGCATTAAATGTGCCAAATTTATGGTGTGTGTCGGGTATACTCCCAGGCCTATAGCCTCGTTTTGAAAATCCCCATAGCACTAATTTTGGTACGAGAGGAAAGCCCTTGAAATTGTCCATCCAATGGTGCTAAACTTGTTTAGATTGAGCAATGATTTGGGGTCAAATTGACCCGTTGTACTTTTGATTTTCTCTGTGCACAAAAATCCCGTAGGGATGCTTGTTGAGTTCGTTTCGGAGCACAGCCGCCTACTTTTAATTTTCGGTATCAAGAAGTCTGGAAGCCGCTCTAAAACTTTGAAATTTGAATTAAGAGACATGCCAGGATGACGCAGGTACAAACTGCGTCTCTCTACCGTTTTTAGTTCCAGAATAATTCAAAAGCCTAGCTGAAAGTTTTTATAAGTCCGGGCTTTTTTTTCAACGCATATATTTGTTTTCTCCAATAATCACCACATGCCGTGTGTTTCATGCATTAAATGTGCCAAATTTATGGTGTGTGTCGGGTATACTCCCAGGCCTATAGCCTCGTTTTGAAAATCCCCATAGCACTAATTTTGGTACGAGAGGAAAGCCCTTGAAATTGTCCATCCAATGGTGCTAAACTTGTTTAGATTGAGCAATGATTTGGGGTCAAATTGACCCGTTGTACTTTTGATTTTCTCTGTGCACAAAAATCCCGTAGGGATGCTTGTTGAGTTCGTTTCGGAGCACAGCCGCCTACTTTTAATTTTCGGTATCAAGAAGTCTGGAAGCCGCTCTAAAACTTTGAAATTTGAATTAAGAGACATGCCAGGATGACGCAGGTACAAAATGCGTCTCTCTACCGTTTTTAGTTCCAGAATAATTCAAAAGCCTAGCTGAAAGTTTTTATAAGTCCGGGCTTTTTTTCAACGCATATATTTGTTTTCTCCAATAATCACCACATGCCGTGTGTTTCATGCATTAAATGTGCCAAATTTATGGGGTGTGTCGGGTCTACTCCCTGGTCTCTAGCTTCTTTCTGAAAATCCCCATAGCACTAATTTTGGTACGAGAGGAAAGCCCTTGAAATTGTCCATCCAATGGTGCTAAACTTGTTTAGATTGAGCAATGATTTGGGGTCAAATTGATCCGTTGTACTTTTGATTTTCTCTGTGTACAAAAATCCCGTAGGGAGGCTTGTTAAGTTCGTTTCGGAGCACAGCCGCCTACTTTTAATTTTCGGTATCAAGAAGTCTGGAAGCCGCTCTAAAACTTTGAAATTTGAATTAAGGGACATACCAGGATGACGCAGGTAAAAACTGCGTCTCTCTATCGTTTTTAGTTCCAGAATAATTCAAAAGTCTAGCTGAAAGTTTTTATAAGTCCGGGCTTTTTTGTCAACGCATACATTTGTTTTCTCCAATAATCACCACATGCCGTGTGTTTCATGCATTAAATGTGCCAAATTTATGGGGTGTGTCGGGTCTACTCCCTGGTCTCTAGTGTCGTTTTGAAAATCCCCATAGCACTAATTTTGGTACGAGAGGAAAGCCCTTGAAATTGTCCATCCAATGGTGCTAAACTTGTTTAGATTGAGCAATGATTTGGGGTCAAATTGAACCGTTGTACTTTTGATTTTCTCTGTGCACAAAAATCCCGTAGGGAAGCTTTTTGAGTTCGTTTCGGAGCACAGCCGCCTACTTTTAATTTTCGGTATCAAGAAGTCTGGAAGCCGCTCTAAAACTTTGAAATTTGAATTAAGAGACATGCCAGGATGACGCAGGTAAAAACTGCGTCTCTCTATCGTTTTTAGTTCCAGAATGATTCAAAAGCCTAGCTGAAAGTTTTTATAAGTCCGGGCTTTTTTGTCAACGCATATATTTGTTTTCTCCAATAATCACCACATGCCGTGTGTTTCATGCATTAAATGTGCCAAATTTATGGTGTGTGTGTCGGGTCTACTCCCAGGCCTATAGCCTCGCTTTGAAAATCCCCATAGCACTAATTTTGGTACGAGAGGAAAGCCCTTGAAATTGTCCATCCAATGGTGCTAAACTTGTTTAGATTGAGCAATGATTTGGGGTCAAATTGACCCGTTGTACTTTTGATTTTCTCTGTGCACAAAAATCCCGTAGGGATGCTTGTTGAGTTCGTTTCGGAGCACAGCCGCCTACTTTTAATTTTCGGTATCAAGAAGTCTGGAAGCCGCTCTAAAACTTTGAAATTTGAATTACGAGACATGCCAGGATGACGCAGGTACAAACTGCGTCTCTCTACCGTTTTTAGTTCCAGAATAATTCAAAAGCCTAACTGAAAGTTTTTATAAGTCCGGGCTTTTTTTTCAACGCATATATTTGTTTTCTCCAATAATCACCACATGCCGTGTGTTTCATGCATTAAATGTGCCAAATTTATGGGGTGTGTCGGGTCTACTCCCTGGTCTCTAGCTTCTTTCTGAAAATCCCCATAGCACTAATTTTGGTACGAGAGGAAAGCCCTTGAAATTGTCCATCCAATGGTGCTAAACTTGTTTAGATTGAGCAATGATTTGGGGTCAAATTGACCCGTTGTACTTTTGATTTTCTCTGTGCACAAGAATCCCGTAGGGATGCTTGTTGAGTTCGTTTCGGAGCACAGCCGCGTACTTTTTATTTTCGGTATCAAGAAGTCTGGAAGCCGCTCTAAAACTTTGAAATTTGAATTAAGAGACATGCCAGGATGACGCAGGTACAAAATGCGTCTCTCTACCGTTTTTAGTTCCAGAATAATTCAAAAGCCTAGCTGAAAGTTTTTATAAGTCCGGGCTTTTTTTTCAACGCATATATTTGTTTTCTCCAATAATCACCACATGCCGTGTGTTTCATGCATTAAATGTGCCAAATTTATGGGGTGTGTCGGGTCTACTCCCTGGTCTCTAGCTTCTTTCTGAAAATCCCCATAGCACTAATTTTGGTACGAGAGGAAAGCCCTTGAAATTGTCCATCCAATGGTGCTAAACTTGTTTAGATTGAGCAATGATTTGGGGTCAAATTGACCCGTTGTACTTTTGATTTTCTCTGTGCACAAGAATCCCGTAGGGATGCTTGTTGAGTTCGTTTCGGAGCACAGCCGCCTACTTTTAATTTTCGGTATCAAGAAGTCTAGAAGCCGCTCTAAAACTTTGAAATTTGAATTAAGAGACATGCCAGGATGACGCAGGTACAAACTGCGTCTCTCTACCGTTTTTAGTTCCAGAATAATTCAAAAGCCTAGCTGAAAGTTTTTATAAGTCCGGGCTTTTTTTTCAACGCATATATTTGTTTTCTCCAATAATCACCACATGCCGTGTGTTTCATGCATTAAATGTGCCAAATTTATGGGGTGTGTCGGGTCTACTCCCTGGTCTCTAGCGTCGCTTTGAAAATCCCCATAGCACTAATTTTGGTACGAGAGGAAAGCCCTTGAAATTGTCCATCCAATGGTGCTAAACTTGTTTAGATTGAGCAATGATTTGGGGTCAAATTGACCCGTTGTACTTTTGATTTTCTCTGTGCACAAAAATCCCGTAGGGAAGCTTTTTGAGTTCGTTTCGGAGCACAGCCGCCTACTTTTAATTTTCGGTATCAAGAAGTCTGGAAGCCGCTCTAAAACTTTGAAATTTGAATTAAGAGACATGCCAGGATGACGCAGGTAAAAACTGCGTCTCTCTATCGTTTTTAGTTCCAGAATGATTCAAAAGCCTAGCTGAAAGTTTTTATAAGTCCGGGCTTTTTTTTCAACGCATACATTTGTTTTCTCCAATAATCACCACATGCCGTGTGTTTCATGCATTAAATGTGCCAAATTTATGGTGTGTGTCGGGTCTACTCCCTGGTCTCTAGTGTCGTTTTGAAAATCCCCATAGCACTAATTTTGGTACGAGAGGAAAGCCCTTGAAATTGTCCATCCAATGGTGCTAAACTTGTTTAGATTGAGCAATGATTTGGGGTCAAATTGAACCGTTGTACTTTTGATTTTCTCTGTGCACAAAAATCCCGTAGGGAAGCTTTTTGAGTTCGTTTCGGAGCACAGCCGCCTACTTTTAATTTTCGGTATCAAGAAGTCTGGAAGCCGCTCTAAAACTTTGAAATTTGAATTAAGAGACATGCCAGGATGACGCAGGTAAAAACTGCGTCTCTCTATCGTTTTTAGTTCCAGAATGATTCAAAAGCCTAGCTGAAAGTTTTTATAAGTCCGGGCTTTTTTGTCAACGCATATATTTGTTTTCTCCAATAATCACCACATGCCGTGTGTTTCATGCATTAAATGTGCCAAATTTATGGTGTGTGTGTCGGGTCTACTCCCAGGCCTATAGCCTCGCTTTGAAAATCCCCATAGCACTAATTTTGGTACGAGAGGAAAGCCCTTGAAATTGTCCATCCAATGGTGCTAAACTTGTTTAGATTGAGCAATGATTTGGGGTCAAATTGACCCGTTGTACTTTTGATTTTCTCTGTGCACAAAAATCCCGTAGGGATGCTTGTTGAGTTCGTTTCGGAGCACAGCCGCCTACTTTTAATTTTCGGTATCAAGAAGTCTGGAAGCCGCTCTAAAACTTTGAAATTTGAATTACGAGACATGCCAGGATGACGCAGGTACAAACTGCGTCTCTCTACCGTTTTTAGTTCCAGAATAATTCAAAAGCCTAACTGAAAGTTTTTATAAGTCCGGGCTTTTTTTTCAACGCATATATTTGTTTTCTCCAATAATCACCACATGCCGTGTGTTTCATGCATTAAATGTGCCAAATTTATGGGGTGTGTCGGGTCTACTCCCTGGTCTCTAGCTTCTTTCTGAAAATCCCCATAGCACTAATTTTGGTACGAGAGGAAAGCCCTTGAAATTGTCCATCCAATGGTGCTAAACTTGTTTAGATTGAGCAATGATTTGGGGTCAAATTGACCCGTTGTACTTTTGATTTTCTCTGTGCACAAGAATCCCGTAGGGATGCTTGTTGAGTTCGTTTCGGAGCACAGCCGCGTACTTTTTATTTTCGGTATCAAGAAGTCTGGAAGCCGCTCTAAAACTTTGAAATTTGAATTAAGAGACATGCCAGGATGACGCAGGTACAAAATGCGTCTCTCTACCGTTTTTAGTTCCAGAATAATTCAAAAGCCTAGCTGAAAGTTTTTATAAGTCCGGGCTTTTTTTTCAACGCATATATTTGTTTTCTCCAATAATCACCACATGCCGTGTGTTTCATGCATTAAATGTGCCAAATTTATGGGGTGTGTCGGGTCTACTCCCTGGTCTCTAGCTTCTTTCTGAAAATCCCCATAGCACTAATTTTGGTACGAGAGGAAAGCCCTTGAAATTGTCCATCCAATGGTGCTAAACTTGTTTAGATTGAGCAATGATTTGGGGTCAAATTGACCCGTTGTACTTTTGATTTTCTCTGTGCACAAGAATCCCGTAGGGATGCTTGTTGAGTTCGTTTCGGAGCACAGCCGCCTACTTTTAATTTTCGGTATCAAGAAGTCTAGAAGCCGCTCTAAAACTTTGAAATTTGAATTAAGAGACATGCCAGGATGACGCAGGTACAAACTGCGTCTCTCTACCGTTTTTAGTTCCAGAATAATTCAAAAGCCTAGCTGAAAGTTTTTATAAGTCCGGGCTTTTTTTTCAACGCATATATTTGTTTTCTCCAATAATCACCACATGCCGTGTGTTTCATGCATTAAATGTGCCAAATTTATGGGGTGTGTCGGGTCTACTCCCTGGTCTCTAGCGTCGCTTTGAAAATCCCCATAGCACTAATTTTGGTACGAGAGGAAAGCCCTTGAAATTGTCCATCCAATGGTGCTAAACTTGTTTAGATTGAGCAATGATTTGGGGTCAAATTGACCCGTTGTACTTTTGATTTTCTCTGTGCACAAAAATCCCGTAGGGAAGCTTTTTGAGTTCGTTTCGGAGCACAGCCGCCTACTTTTAATTTTCGGTATCAAGAAGTCTGGAAGCCGCTCTAAAACTTTGAAATTTGAATTAAGAGACATGCCAGGATGACGCAGGTAAAAACTGCGTCTCTCTATCGTTTTTAGTTCCAGAATGATTCAAAAGCCTAGCTGAAAGTTTTTATAAGTCCGGGCTTTTTTTTCAACGCATACATTTGTTTTCTCCAATAATCACCACATGCCGTGTGTTTCATGCATTAAATGTGCCAAATTTATGGTGTGTGTCGGGTCTACTCCCAGGCCTATAGCCTCGCTTTAAAAATCCCCATAGCACTAATTTTGGTACGAGAGGAAAGCCCTTGAAATTGTCCATCCAATGGTGCTAAACTTGTTTAGATTGAGCAATGATTTGGGGTCAAATTGACCCGTTGTACTTGTGATTTTCTCTGTGCACAAAAATCCCGTAGGGATGCTTGTTGAGTTCGTTTCGGAGCACAGCCGCCTACTTTTAATTTTCGGTATCAAGAAGTCTGGAAGCCGCTCTAAAACTTTGAAATTTGAATTAAGAGACATGCCAGGATGACGCAGGTACAAACTGCGTCTCTCTACCGTTTTTAGTTCCAGAATGATTCAAAAGCCTAGCTGAAAGTTTTTATAAGTCCGGGCTTTTTTGTCAACGCATATATTTGTTTTCTCCAATAATCACCACATGCCGTGTGTTTCATGCATTAAATGTGCCAAGTTTATGGGGTGTGTCGGGTCTACTCCCTGGTCTCTAGCTTCGTTTTGAAAATCCCCATAGCACTAATTTTGGTACGAGAGGAAAGCCCTTGAAATTGTCCATCCAATGGTGCTAAACTTGTTTAGATTGAGCAATGATATGGGGTCAAATTGATCCGTTGTACTTTTGATTTTCTCTGTGTACAAAAATCCCGTAGGGAGGCTTGTTGAGTTCGTTTCGGAGCACAGCCGCCTACTTTTAATTTTCGGTATCAAGAAGTCTGGAAGCCGCTCTAAAACTTTGAAATTTGAATTAAAGAACATGCCAGAATGACGCAGGTAAAAACTGTGTCTCTCTATCGTTTTTAGTTCCAGAATGATTCAAAAGCCTAGCTGAAAGTTTTTATAAGTCCGGGCTTTTTTGTCAACGCATATATTTGTTTTCTCCAATAATCACCACATGCCGTGTGTTTCATGCATTAAATGTGCCAAGTTTATGGGGTGTGTCGGGTCTACTCCCTGGTCTCTAGCTTCGTTTTGAAAATCCCCATAGCACTAATTTTGGTACGAGCGGAAAGCCCTTGAAATTGTCCATCCAATGGGGCTAAACTTGTTTAGATTGAGCAAGGATATGGGGTCAAATTGACCCGTTGTACTTTTGATTTTCTCTGTGCACAAAAATCCCGTAGGGAGGCTTGTTGAGTTCGTTTCGGAGCACAGCCGCCTACTTTTAATTTTCGGTATCAAGAAGTCTGGAAGCCGCTCTAAAACTTTGAAATTTGAATTAAGGGACATGCCAGGATGACGCAGGTAAAAACTGCGTCTCTCTATCGTTTTTAGTTCCAGAATAATTCAAAAGTCTAGCTGAAAGTTTTTATAAGTCCGGGCTTTTTTGTCAACGCATACATTTGTTTTCTCCAATAATCACCACATGCCGTGTGTTTCATGCATTAAATGTGCCAAATTTATGGGGTGTGTCGGGTCTACTCCCTGGTCTCTAGCGTCGCTTTGAAAATCCCCATAGCACTAATTTTGGTACGAGAGGAAAGCCCTTGAAATTGTCCATCCAATGGAGCTAAACTTGTTTAGATTGAGCAATTATTTGGGGTCAAAATGACCCGTTGTACTTTTGATTTTCTCTGTGCACAAAAATCCCGTAGGGAAGCTTTTTGAGTTCGTTTCGGAGCACAGCCGCCTACTTTTAATTTTCGGTATCAAGAAGTCTGGAAGCCGCTCTAAAACTTTGAAATTTGAATTAAGAGACATGCCAGGATGACGCAGGTAAAAACTGCGTCTCTCTATCGTTTTTAGTTCCAGAATGATTCAAAAGCCTAGCTGAAAGTTTTTATAAGTCCGGGCTTTTTTGTCAACGCATATATTTGTTTTCTCCAATAATCACCACATGCCGTGTGTTTCATGCATTAAATGTGCCAAATTTATGGTGTGTGTCGGGTCTACTCCCAGGCCTATAGCCTCGCTTTGAAAATCCCCATAGCACTAATTTTGGTACGAGAGGAAAGCCCTTGAAATTGTCCATCCAATGGTGCTAAACTTGTTTAGATTGAGCAATGATTTGGGGTCAAATTGACCCGTTGTACTTTTGATTTTCTCTGTGCACAAAAATCCCGTAGGGATGCTTGTTGAGTTCGTTTAGGAGTACAGCCGCCTACTTTTAATTTTCGGTATCAAGAAGTCTGGAAGCCGCTCTAAAACTTTGAAATTTGAATTAAGAGACATGCCAGGATGACGCAGGTACAAAATGCGTCTCTCTACCGTTTTTAGTTCCAGAATAATTCAAAAGCCTAGCTGAAAGTTTTTATAAGTCCGGGCTTTTTTTTCAACGCATATATTTGTTTTCTCCAATAATCACCACATGCCGTGTGTTTCATGCATTAAATGTGCCAAATTTATGGGGTGTGTCGGGTCTACTCCCTGGTCTCTAGCTTCTTTCTGAAAATCCCCATAGCACTAATTTTGGTACGAGAGGAAAGCCCTTGAAATTGTCCATCCAATGGTGCTAAACTTGTTTAGATTGAGCAATGATTTGGGGTCAAATTGACCCGTTGTACTTTTGATTTTCTCTGTGCACAAAAATCCCGTAGGGATGCTTGTTGAGTTCGTTTCGGAGTACAGCCGCCTACTTTTAATTTTCGGTATCAAGAAGTCTGGAAGCCGCTCTAAAACTTTGAAATTTGAATTAAGAGACATGCCAGGATGACGCAGGTACAAACTGCGTCTCTCTACCGTTTTTAGTTCCAGAATAATTCAAAAGCCTAGCTGAAAGTTTTTATAAGTCCGGGCTTTTTTTTCAACGCATATATTTGTTTTCTCCAATAATCACCACATGCCGTGTGTTTCATGCATTAAATGTGCCAAATTTATGGGGTGTGTCGGGTCTACTCCCTGGTCTCTAGCTTCTTTCTGAAAATCCCCATAGCACTAATTTTGGTACGAGAGGAAAGCCCTTGAAATTGTCCATCCAATGGTGCTAAACTTGTTTAGATTGAGCAATGATTTGGGGTCAAATTGACCCGTTGTACTTTTGATTTTCTCTGTGCACAAAAATCCCGTAGGGATGCTTGTTGAGTTCGTTTCGGAGCACAGCCGCCTACTTTTAATTTTCGGTATCAAGAAGTCTGGAAGCCGCTCTAAAACTTTGAAATTTGAATTAAGAGACATGCCAGGATGACGCAGGTACAAACTGCGTCTCTCTACCGTTTTTAGTTCCAGAAAAATTCAAAAGCTTAGCTGAAAGTTTTTATAAGTCCGGGCTTTTTTTTCAACGCATATATTTGTTTTCTCCAATAATCACCACATGCCGTGTGTTTCATGCATTAAATGTGCCAAATTTATGGGGTGTGTCGGGTCTACTCCCTGGTCTCTAGCTTCTTTCTGAAAATCCCCATAGCACTAATTTTGGTACGAGAGGAAAGCCCTTGAAATTGTCCATCCAATGGTGCTAAACTTGTTTAGATTGAGCAATGATTTGGGGTCAAATTGATCCGTTGTACTTTTGATTTTCTCTGTGTACAAAAATCCCGTAGGGAGGCTTGTTGAGTTCGTTTCGGAGCACAGCCGCCTACTTTTAATTTTCGGTATCAAGAAGTCTGGAAGCCGCTCTAAAACTTTGAAATTTGAATTAAGGGACAAGCCAGGATAACGCAGGTACAAACTGCGTCTCTCTATCGTTTTTAGTTCCAGAATAATTCAAAAGCCTAGCTGAAAGTTTTTTAAGTCCGGGCTTGTTTTTCAACGCATACATTTGTTTTCTCCAATAATCACCACATGCCGTGTGTTTCATGCATTAAATGTGCCAAGTTTATGGGGTGTGTCGGGTCTACTCCCTGGTTCCTAGCTTCGTTTTGAAAATCCCCATAGCACTAATTTTGGTACGAGAGGAAAGCCCTTGAAATTGTCCATCCAATGGGGCTAAACTTGTTTAGATTGAGCAATGATTTGGGGTCAAATTGACCCGTTGTACTTTTGATTTTCTCTGTGCACAAAAATCCCGTAGGGATGCTTGTTGAGTTCGTTTCGGAGCACAGCCGCCTACTTTTAATTTTCGGTATCAAGAAGTTTGGAAGCCGCTCTAAAACTTTGAAATTTGAATTAAGGGACATGCCAGGATGACGCAGGTAAAAACTGCGTTTCTCTATCGTTTTTTGTTCCAGAATAATTCAAAAGTCTAGCTGGAAGTTTTTATAAGTCCGGGCTTTTTTGTCAACGCATATATTTGTTTTCTCCAATAATCACCACATGCCGTGTGTTTCATGCATTAAATGTGGCAAATTTATGGTGTGTGTCGGGTCTACTCCCTGGCCTATAGCCTCGCTTTGAAAATCCCCATAGCACTAATTTTGGTACGAGAGGAAAGCCCTTGAAATTGTCCATCCAATGGTGCTAAACTTGTTTAGATTGAGCAATGATTTGGGGTCAAATCGACCCGTTGTACTTTTGATTTTCTCTGTGCACAAAAATCCCGTAGGGATGCTTTTGAGTTCGTTTCGGAGCACAGCCGCCTACTTTTAATTTTCGGTATCAAGAAGTCTGGAAGCCGCTCTAAAACTTTGAAATTTGAATTAAGGAACATGCCAGAATGACGCAGGTAAAAACTGTGTCTCTCTATCGTTTTTAGTTCCAGAATGATTCAAAAGCCTAGCTGAAAGTTTTTATAAGTCCGGGCTTTTTTGTCAACGCATATATTTGTTTTCTCCAATAATCACCACATGCCGTGTGTTTCATGCATTAAATGTGCCAAGTTTATGGGGTGTGTCGGGTCTACTCCCTGGTCTCTAGCTTCGTTTTAAAAATCCCCATAGCACTAATTTTGGTACGAGAGGAAAGCCCTTGAAATTGTCCATCCAATGGGGCTAAACTTGTTTAGATTGAGCAATGATTTGGGGTCAAATTGACCCGTTGTACTTTTGATTTTCTCTGTGCACAAAAATCCCGTAGGAAGGCTTGTTGAGTTCGTTTCGGAGCACAGCCGCCTACTTTTAATTTTCGGTATCAAGAAGTCTGGAAGCCGCTCTAAAACTTTGAAATTTCAATTAAGGGACATACCAGGATGACGCAGGTAAAAACTGCGTCTCTCTATCGTTTTTAGTTCCAGAATAATTCAAAAGTCTAGCTGAAAGTTTTTATAAGTCCGGGCTTTTTTGTCAACGCATACATTTGTTTTCTCCAATAATCACCACATGCCGTGTGTTTCATGCATTAAATGTGCCAAATTTATGGGGTGTGTCGGGTCTACTCCCTGGTCTCTAGCGTCGCTTTGAAAATCCCCATAGCACTAATTTTGGTACGAGAGGAAAGCCCTTGAAATTGTCCATCCAATGGTGCTAAACTTGTTTAGATTGAGCAATGATTTGGGGTCAAATTGACCCGTTGTACTTTTGATTTTCTCTGTGCACAAGAATCCCGTAGGGATGCTTGTTGAGTTCGTTTCGGAGCACAGCCGCCTACTTTTAATTTTCGGTATCAAGAAGTCTGGAAGCCGCTCTAAAACTTTGAAATTTGAATTAAGAGACATGCCAGGATGACGCAGGTACAAACTGCGTCTCTCTACCGTTTTTAGTTCCAGAATAATTCAAAAGCCTAGCTGGAAGTTTTTATAAGTCCGGGCTTTTTTGTCAACGCATATATTTGTTTTCTCCAATAATCACCACATGCCGTGTGTTTCATGCATTAAATGTGCGAAGTTTATGGGGTGTGTCGGGTCTACTCCCTGGTCTCTAGCTTCGTTTTGAAAATCCCCATAGCACTAATTTTGGTACGAGAGGAAAGCCCTTGAAATTGTCCATCCAATGGGGCTAAACTTGTTTAGATTGAGCAATGATTTGGGGTCAAATTGACCCGTTGTACTTTTGATTTTCTCTGTGCACAAAAATCCCGTAGGGAGGCTTGTTGAGTTCGTTTCGGAGTACAGCCGCCTACTTTTAATTTTCGGTATCAAGAAGTCTGGAAGCCGCTCTAAAACTTTGAAATTTGAATTAAGAGACATGCCAGGATGACGCAGGTACAAACTGCGTCTCTCTACCTTTTTTAGTTCCAGAATAATTCAAAAGCCTAGCTGAAAGTTTTTATAAGTCCGGGCTTTTTTTTCAACGCATATATTTGTTTTCTCCAATAATCACCACATGCCGTGTGTTTCATGCATTAAATGTGCCAAATTTATGGGGTGTGTCGGGTCTACTCCCTGGTCTCTAGCTTCTTTCTGAAAATCCCCATAGCACTAATTTTGGTACGAGAGGAAAGCCCTTGAAATTGTCCATCCAATGGTGCTAAACTTGTTTAGATTGAGCAATGATTTGGGGTCAAATTGATCCGTTGTACTTTTGATTTTCTCTGTGTACAAAAATCCCGTAGGGAGGCTTGTTGAGTTCGTTTCGGAGCACAGCCGCCTACTTTTAATTTTCGGTATCAAGAAGTCTGGAAGCCGCTCTAAAACTTTGAAATTTGAATTAAGGGACAAGCCAGGATAACGCAGGTACAAACTGCGTCTCTCTATCGTTTTTAGTTCCAGAATAATTCAAAAGCCTAGCTGAAAGTTTTTTAAGTCCGGGCTTGTTTTTCAACGCATACATTTGTTTTCTCCAATAATCACCACATGCCGTGTGTTTCATGCATTAAATGTGCCAAGTTTATGGGGTGTGTCGGGTCTACTCCCTGGTTCCTAGCTTCGTTTTGAAAATCCCCATAGCACTAATTTTGGTACGAGAGGAAAGCCCTTGAAATTGTCCATCCAATGGGGCTAAACTTGTTTAGATTGAGCAATGATTTGGGGTCAAATTGACCCGTTGTACTTTTGATTTTCTCTGTGCACAAAAATCCCGTAGGGATGCTTGTTGAGTTCGTTTCGGAGCACAGCCGCCTACTTTTAATTTTCGGTATCAAGAAGTTTGGAAGCCGCTCTAAAACTTTGAAATTTGAATTAAGGGACATGCCAGGATGACGCAGGTAAAAACTGCGTTTCTCTATCGTTTTTTGTTCCAGAATAATTCAAAAGTCTAGCTGGAAGTTTTTATAAGTCCGGGCTTTTTTGTCAACGCATATATTTGTTTTCTCCAATAATCACCACATGCCGTGTGTTTCATGCATTAAATGTGGCAAATTTATGGTGTGTGTCGGGTCTACTCCCTGGCCTATAGCCTCGCTTTGAAAATCCCCATAGCACTAATTTTGGTACGAGAGGAAAGCCCTTGAAATTGTCCATCCAATGGTGCTAAACTTGTTTAGATTGAGCAATGATTTGGGGTCAAATCGACCCGTTGTACTTTTGATTTTCTCTGTGCACAAAAATCCCGTAGGGATGCTTTTGAGTTCGTTTCGGAGCACAGCCGCCTACTTTTAATTTTCGGTATCAAGAAGTCTGGAAGCCGCTCTAAAACTTTGAAATTTGAATTAAGGAACATGCCAGAATGACGCAGGTAAAAACTGTGTCTCTCTATCGTTTTTAGTTCCAGAATGATTCAAAAGCCTAGCTGAAAGTTTTTATAAGTCCGGGCTTTTTTGTCAACGCATATATTTGTTTTCTCCAATAATCACCACATGCCGTGTGTTTCATGCATTAAATGTGCCAAGTTTATGGGGTGTGTCGGGTCTACTCCCTGGTCTCTAGCTTCGTTTTAAAAATCCCCATAGCACTAATTTTGGTACGAGAGGAAAGCCCTTGAAATTGTCCATCCAATGGGGCTAAACTTGTTTAGATTGAGCAATGATTTGGGGTCAAATTGACCCGTTGTACTTTTGATTTTCTCTGTGCACAAAAATCCCGTAGGAAGGCTTGTTGAGTTCGTTTCGGAGCACAGCCGCCTACTTTTAATTTTCGGTATCAAGAAGTCTGGAAGCCGCTCTAAAACTTTGAAATTTCAATTAAGGGACATACCAGGATGACGCAGGTAAAAACTGCGTCTCTCTATCGTTTTTAGTTCCAGAATAATTCAAAAGTCTAGCTGAAAGTTTTTATAAGTCCGGGCTTTTTTGTCAACGCATACATTTGGTTTCTCCAATAATCACCACATGCCGTGTGTTTCATGCATTAAATGTGCCAAATTTATGGGGTGTGTCGGGTCTACTCCCTGGTCTCTAGCGTCGCTTTGAAAATCCCCATAGCACTAATTTTGGTACGAGAGGAAAGCCCTTGAAATTGTCCATCCAATGGTGCTAAACTTGTTTAGATTGAGCAATGATTTGGGGTCAAATTGACCCGTTGTACTTTTGATTTTCTCTGTGCACAAGAATCCCGTAGGGATGCTTTTGAGTTCGTTTCGGAGCACAGCCGCCTACTTTTAATTTTCGGTATCAAGAAGTCTGGAAGCCGCTCTAAAACTTTGAAATTTCAATTAAGAGACATGCCAGGATGACGCAGGTACAAACTGCGTCTCTCTACCGTTTTTAGTTCCAGAATAATTCAAAAGCCTAGCTGGAAGTTTTTATAAGTCCGGGCTTTTTTGTCAACGCATATATTTGTTTTCTCCAATAATCACCACATGCCGTGTGTTTCATGCATTAAATGTGCCAAGTTTATGGGGTGTGTCGGGTCTACTCCCTGGTCTCTAGCTTCTTTCTGAAAATCCCCATAGCACTAATTTTGGTACGAGAGGAAAGCCCTTGAAATTGTCCATCCAATGGGGCTAAACTTGTTTAGATTGAGCAATGATTTGGGGTCAAATTGACCCGTTGTACTTTTGATTTTCTCTGTGCACAAAAATCCCGTAGGAAGGCTTGTTGAGTTCGTTTCGGAGCACAGCCGCCTACTTTTAATTTTCGGTATCAAGAAGTCCGGAAGCCGCTCTAAAACTTTGAAATTTCAATTAAGGGACATACCAGGATGACGCAGGTAAAAACTGCGTCTCTCTATCGTTTTTAGTTCCAGAATAATTCAAAAGTCTAGCTGAAAGTTTTTATAAGTCCGGGCTTTTTTGTCAACGCATACATTTGTTTTCTCCAATAATCACCACATGCCGTGTGTTTCATGCATTAAATGTGCCAAATTTATGGGGTGTGTCGGGTCTACTCCCTGGTCTCTAGCGTCGCTTTGAAAATCCCCATAGCACTAATTTTGGTACGAGAGGAAAGCCCTTGAAATTGTCCATCCAATGGTGCTAAACTTGTTTAGATTGAGCAATGATTTGGGGTCAAATTGACCCGTTGTACTTTTGATTTTCTCTGTGCACAAGAATCCCGTAGGGATGCTTGTTGAGTTCGTTTCGGAGCACAGCCGCCTACTTTTAATTTTCGGTATCAAGAAGTCTGGAAGCCGCTCTAAAACTTTGAAATTTGAATTAAGAGACATGCCAGGATGACGCAGGTACAAACTGCGTCTCTCTACCGTTTTTAGTTCCAGAATAATTCAAAAGCCTAGCTGGAAGTTTTTATAAGTCCGGGCTTTTTTGTCAACGCATATATTTGTTTTCTCCAATAATCACCACATGCCGTGTGTTTCATGCATTAAATGTGCCAAGTTTATGGGGTGTGTCGGGTCTACTCCCTGGTCTCTAGCTTCGTTTTGAAAATCCCCATAGCACTAATTTTGGTACGAGAGGAAAGCCCTTGAAATTGTCCATCCAATGGGGCTAAACTTGTTTAGATTGAGCAATGATTTGGGGTCAAATTGACCCGTTGTACTTTTGATTTTCTCTGTGCACAAAAATCCCGTAGGGAGGCTTGTTGAGTTCGTTTCGGAGTACAGCCGCCTACTTTTAATTTTCGGTATCAAGAAGTCTGGAAGCCGCTCTAAAACTTTGAAATTTGAATTAAGAGACATGCCAGGATGACGCAGGTACAAACTGCGTCTCTCTACCTTTTTTAGTTCCAGAATAATTCAAAAGCCTAGCTGAAAGTTTTTATAAGTCCGGGCTTTTTTTTCAACGCATATATTTGTTTTCTCCAATAATCACCACATGCCGTGTGTTTCATGCATTAAATGTGCCAAATTTATGGGGTGTGTCGGGTCTACTCCCTGGTCTCTAGCTTCTTTCTGAAAATCCCCATAGCACTAATTTTGGTACGAGAGGAAAGCCCTTGAAATTGTCCATCCAATGGTGCTAAACTTGTTTAGATTGAGCAATGATTTGGGGTCAAATTGACCCGTTGTACTTTTGATTTTCTCTGTGCACAAAAATCCCGTAGGGAAGCTTTTTGAGTTCGTTTCGGAGCACAGCCGCCTACTTTTAATTTTCGGTATCAAGAAGTCTGGAAGCCGCTCTAAAACTTTGAAATTTCAATTAAGGGACATACCAGGATGACGCAGGTAAAAACTGCGTCTCTCTATCGTTTTTAGTTCCAGAATAATTCAAAAGTCTAGCTGAAAGTTTTTATAAGTCCGGGCTTTTTTGTCAACGCATACATTTGTTTTCTCCAATAATCACCACATGCCGTGTGTTTCATGCATTAAATGTGCCAAATTTATGGGGTGTGTCGGGTCTACTCCCTGGTCTCTAGCGTCGCTTTGAAAATCCCCATAGCACTAATTTTGGTACGAGAGGAAAGCCCTTGAAATTGTCCATCCAATGGTGCTAAACTTGTTTAGATTGAGCAATGATTTGGGGTCAAATTGACCCGTTGTACTTTTGATTTTCTCTGTGCACAAAAATCCCGTAGGGATGCTTGTTGAGTTCGTTTCGGAGCACAGCCGCCTACTTTTAATTTTCGGTATCAAGAAGTCTGGAAGCCGCTCTAAAACTTTGAAATTTGAATTAAGAGACATGCCAGGATGACGCAGGTACAAACTGCGTCTCTCTACCGTTTTTAGTTCCAGAATAATTCAAAAGCCTAGCTGAAAGTTTTTATAAGTCCGGGCTTTTTTTTCAACGCATATATTTGTTTTCTCCAATAATCACCACATGCCGTGTGTTTCATGCATTAAATGTGCCAAATTTATGGGGTGTGTCGGGTCTACTCCCTGGTCTCTAGCTTCTTTCTGAAAATCCCCATAGCACTAATTTTGGTACGAGAGGAAAGCCCTTGAAATTGTCCATCCAATGGTGCTCAACTTGTTTAGATTGAGCAATGATTTGGGGTCAAATTGACCCGTTGTACTTTTGATTTTCTCTGTGCACAAGAATCCCGTAGGGATGCTTGTTGAGTTCGTTTCGGAGCACAGCCGCCTACTTTTAATTTTCGGTATCAAGAAGTCTGGAAGCCGCTCTAAAACTTTGAAATTTGAATTAAGAGACATGCCAGGATGACGCAGGTACAAACTGCGTCTCTCTACCGTTTTTAGTTCCAGAATAATTCAAAAGCCTAGCTGGAAGTTTTTATAAGTCCGGGCTTTTTTGTCAACGCATATATTTGTTTTCTCCAATAATCACCACATGCCGTGTGTTTCATGCATTAAATGTGGCAAATTTGTGGTGTGTGTCGGGTGTACTCCCTGGCCTATAGCCTCGCTTTGAAAATCCCCATAGCACTAATTTTGGTACGAGAGGAAAGCCCTTGAAATTGTCCATCCAATGGTGCTAAACTTGTTTAGATTGAGCAATGATTTGGGGTCAAATCGACCCGTTGTACTTTTGATTTTCTCTGTGCACAAAAATCCCGTAGGGATGCTTTTGAGTTCGTTTCGGAGCACAGCCGCCTACTTTCAATTTTCGGTATCAAGAAGTCTGGAAGCCGCTCTAAAACTTTGAAATTTGAATTAAGGAACATGCCAGAATGACGCAGGTAAAAACTGTGTCTCTCTATCGTTTTTAGTTCCAGAATGATTCAAAAGCCTAGCTGAAAGTTTTTATAAGTCCGGGCTTTTTTGTCAACGCATATATTTGTTTTCTCCAATAATCACCACATGCCGTGTGTTTCATGCATTAAATGTGCCAAGTTTATGGGGTGTGTCGGGTCTACTCCCTGGTCTCTAGCTTCGTTTTGAAAATCCCCATAGCACTAATTTTGGTACGAGAGGAAAGCCCTTGAAATTGTCCATCCAATGGGGCTAAACTTGTTTAGATTGAGCAATGATTTGGGGTCAAATTGACCCGTTGTACTTTTGATTTTCTCTGTGCACAAAAATCCCGTAGGGAGGCTTGTTGAGTTCGTTTCGGAGTACAGCCGCCTACTTTTAATTTTCGGTATCAAGAAGTCTGGAAGCCGCTCTAAAACTTTGAAATTTAAATTAAGAGACATGCCAGGATGACGCAGGTACAAACTGCGTCTCTCTACCTTTTTTAGTTCCAGAATAATTCAAAAGCCTAGCTGAAAGTTTTTATAAGTCCGGGCTTTTTTTTCAACGCATATATTTGTTTTCTCCAATAATCACCACATGCCGTGTGTTTCATGCATTAAATGTGCCAAATTTATGGGGTGTGTCGGGTCTACTCCCTGGTCTCTAGCTTCTTTCTGAAAATCCCCATAGCACTAATTTTGGTACGAGAGGAAAGCCCTTGAAATTGTCCATCCAATGGTGCTAAACTTGTTTAGATTGAGCAATGATTTGGGGTCAAATTGACCCGTTGTACTTTTGATTTTCTCTGTGCACAAAAATCCCGTAGGGAAGCTTTTTGAGTTCGTTTCGGAGCACAGCCGCCTACTTTTTATTTTCGGTATCAAGAAGTCTGGAAGCCGCTCTAAAACTTTGAAATTTGAATTAAGAGACATGCCAGGATGACGCAGGTAAAAACTGCGTCTCTCTATCGTTTTTAGTTCCAGAATGATTCAAAAGCCTAGCTGAAAGTTTTTATAAGTCCGGGCTTTTTTGTCAACGCATATATTTGTTTTCTCCAATAATCACCACATGCCGTGTGTTTCATGCATTAAATGAGCCAAATTTATGGTGTGTGTCGGGTCTACTCCCAGGCCTATAGCCTCGCTTTGAAAATCCCCATAGCACTAATTTTGGTACGAGAGGAAAGCCCTTGAAATTGTCCATCCAATGGTGCTAAACTTGTTTAGATTGAGCAATGATTTGGGGTCAAATTGACCCGTTGTACTTTTGATTTTCTCTGTGCACAAAAATCCCGTAGGGATGCTTATTGAGTTCGTTTCGGAGTACAGCCGCCTACTTTTAATTTTCGGTATCAAGAAGTCTGGAAGCCGCTCTAAAACTTTGAAATTTGAATTAAGAGACATGCCAGGATGACGCAGGTACAAACTGCGTCTCTCTACCGTTTTTAGTTCCAGAATAAATCAAAAGCCTAGCTGAAAGTTTTTATAAGTCCGGGCTTTTTTGTCAACGCATATATTTGTTTTCTCCAATAATCACCACATGCCGTGTGTTTCATGCATTAAATGTGCCAAATTTATGGGGTGTGTCGGGTCTACTCCCTGGCCTCTAGCTTCGCTTTGAAAATCCCCATGGCACTAATTGTTGTACGAGAGGAAGAAACATGGACAACAACTTTGAAAATGGAAAAGTAACTGAGAGTCACAGAAAGAGCAATGGAAAGGATCATGGTAGGAGTTATAAGAAAGGACAGGATCAGAATGAGGACATGCGAAAGAAAAGGGACTTCATACAGGAAATAAAAACAAAGAAATGGAGGTGGGCAGACCACCTTGCAAGACGCCATGACTAAAGATTGACACATTGCACTACGGAATGGACCCAAAGAACACAAACGAGACGTAGAAGGGCCCGGGGTGGACGATATCCACAGAGTTTGGAACTGTCACATGGATGAGACGCGCACAGGAAAGATCGAGATGGAACAATGATGAAGAGGCCTTTACTCCAGCCTGCAGCTAGTTGAGAGACATAGGCTGAATAGAATAGCGGCCAAGAGGCAAACGAAACAGAACAATGAGCTGTGTGAATATTGTGTTCCAGTTCTCCACATAGGTCCTCAGTGCAAAACACGAATGTCATGATAAAGGTGGTCAAACGACACGGGAAACATTGATAAGTCCCCCACACACTTCGAAAATGGGGTGGGGTGGATGGGGTACACGTCCCTTCCACTCTTTCAAGGGGGAGGTGCAAATCTGTCAACGATGGAGCATGCGTGTGATAAGCCTTTTACGGCTCGAGGTGCGGGCCCGATCAAGGGCCCTGGAAAATTTTGCATTTTAGATGCTCTGTGATGCAATCTAAGGCCATTTTTGAGGGGGGATATTGTGTCATTCTTTGCCCACAGGATTAATGCTCACATAGGGACACAGGGTCTCTTCTTACACAGTGCAAAACTAGGACTTCATGATAAAGGTTTTCAAAACATGTGGGGGGGGCATTTGATATTGTGTCCCCCACCCTCCAAAGTGGGGGACATGTCCCCCTGCCCCCCGACTGACGCCCATGAAGCGAGCGTGCATGCACTGAACCTGCATAATATGCAGCATGAATATTCACGTATTTTATGATTGCAGCGAATACCCAACGGCCAAACATTTCCCATGTCCTTCATGACATGCTCTTATACTTAGCTTGTAATGTATGGCGAACGTGTTCCGTCAACCAAGGGCTTTAAATTTACTGCAAGGACTGTTTTGCACGGGGCGGACACAAATGCATAAGCAAATGTGTCCGGGCGGACACAATTGCATTATGCAGCAGCGTCTAGGCGGACATGATTGCATAATGCCAAACCAACTTTCCGTATGGCGCCACCACTTGTTCACTCATTTTTACAAAAGGGATATCTCATTCAAGTAAATTAAATACTATTATTTCATATCGAATGAAAAAGTGGTGGCGCCATACGGAAACTTTTCCGTTAAATCGTCCGGCGGACATTATTGCATAGACATTATTGCATATATGCAATACTGTCCTCCGGATAGTATTGCATAGAGGACATAATTGCATGCGACACCGACCGTAAGGCTCGGGGGACCCCGGAATACCCCCAAATAAAATATAACTCAGTAACGAAAACTGAAGTCAATAATGTCAATGCATTTTTGGTTTGTGTTTGTTTTTAATGCATGAGCGGGGGACTTCTAATTGTTTGTGTATTTTTTAATAATATTCAAAATATATTAATAAACTATGTACAATTTAGCTTTGGCTGAATAGGACTTTGAATTAAATGTACTGGGTTCACCCTCGTGACACCCATCGGCTCTGTGTCCAATAATGAGTAGAGGACGCCCTCAGTTGTTTTCAATGTCGCAGTGCATATGATCACGTGACATACAGGCACATTGCACCGCCGCCATTTTTAAAGAACAAAATGAATGGACCATTCGTGTACGTCTCTCACATTCCTCTCCAGCAAATTCAAGGTTTTTACCATTTACTGAGTTTCAAGGACACATCTACACCACAACAAGTTCACGGTGAGTTACTAGTTCGTTTTTCACAACGTTCACAACTGTGTTTTCGTTTTAAAGGAATTTGAACCTGGGAATTCAGGGACATTTTTGGGCACTTCAGTACCCCTACACTCGCATGTTTTCGACCCCAACTTTGATTACCGTTTACCGAGACAGACTGTGCAAGCTGCACCGGTAACAGAAGCTCTGCGCTTTACTCGCGGTCTGTATTTTCGTCAGGCCCTAATCATGCTGAGATGCCCAAATATCAAACATTTATAAAAATAATGGTTTTTTGGTTTAATAATAATAATAACTCACAAAAGTAATAATATGCACTAGCGGGATGCCGCGCTTGGCGATTTATGTGATCTATGTGCAATTTACATAATGGGAATGGTCTTTTTCGAATGCAGTGCGTGTGCACGCTGTCTGTTTTCACCATAGAGTTATATATTATAAGAACTAGAGGGCGCACGAATGATGCTTCGTGCAGAAACGCCACGGGACCGCAAGATGACAAGCGCGTCATTCTGCACGCGAGTTGAATATGAAATACACGTTTGAGGTTTTTTTTATTGAACGCTCACGCGATGCTGTTTGTTCGAATCCCACCCAAGTAATATGCTGGGATTGTCTTTTTTTCAACAAAATATTTTTTTTTGAAAGGTAAATTCCAAAAAACATTTAAATGAACAAGTTACAGAATTGGTTTTGCTAACAAAACAGTTGATTGCAGTGTAATCACTCCATGTAATCCACCATAAACATAAACTGACAAACCTGTAGAAGTTTGAGATCGACCGACCATCTGGGTCACGAGAAAATAGTGAAAAACTTATTACACATCTTGCACGACATCGATGGAAGAAAAAAAATAATTAAACGCTCACTGAGCAATAAACTCCAAACGCGAAATAAGATTTATTTATCACTGTCAGTTTGATGAAAATATCTGTCTGGCTGTCTGTCTGTCTGTCTGTCTGTCTGTCTGTCTGTCTGTCTGTCTGTCTGTCTGTCTGTCTGTCTGTCTGTCTGTCTTTATGAGCTTCCCATCAAGGGAACTCAGCAAACTCCTACGAGAGAGTATAAACACCAAGCTAGCACAAAGTTGAAATCTCAAATAAACATTGATTAATTGTCTATGTTTATGAGTTGCATAAATCGAGATATTGTGATTCAGTAACCAATCAATACAACCAGACAACATTTATTTCCACCGGACGACGATACTTATACTAGACATTGTGAAATCAGCTTTTGAGTTTGGTAGGATTTGAACCCACAACCTTTTGATGGCAAGTCCTGCAGTAACCACAGGACACTGGTGATAGAATTTTCACCCAGTTCCAAATTGAACTTTCTAGTAATTTTAGAGAGTGTCAGACATTATGCTGGTACACAAATCTATGTAAGAAAAGACATGAGCTGTAGTATATACCATCATCATCCGGCAAAGACTTGCGTCTGAGGCCACCTTATCCCCAATATTGTAATAATGCAGTGTTTGTCAAACTGCTGTTTTTTATCTAGGGGTTTAAATCCGAGGGCAGAGGTTCATATTGTGTTTGAAAAATCCTTCAAGCATCAGTGAGTTGACAGCCCTGTCAAGTTTTTAAAAGTCACTTTATGCTATCTTATGAAAACATCAACATCTAGTCATCAGGACACCCTAGATTTTTTTTGTTGGACAATCCAATAAATTTACTTAAATTTTGAAAACTATTCTAGATGTGTTCATTGTGTTACTAACATGTTTTGGTCTTTTTCCTTTTTTTAAACAAACAGTTAACATTTTTGTAAATAAGTGCACTATTGTAAGCCGGCACAATTTTGCGTTTTTATGCGCTACTTGGCGATCTTAGGGCCTTTGTGGTGCGTCACTCGAATTGTTTGGAATCCGGAAGTACAAAGCATGGGAAATTCCAAACTTCATTGCGAAAAGGGACTTGGACACATGCACGTGGTATGTGGGGTCTCAGCCCGGCCGGTTGTTTCACAGCTGGTGGTTGATCTTAAAGGTGCATAATCTTCCTCAGCGGGTAGGATGCTCTGGTGTTATCACAATTACATGTATGGTTGACCAAACGGGTTAGTTCCTTGTCTAGGCCATGGGACTAGGGACCGCGTCTCGGGAGTAGGGGGTGCCCCCCTCAGACTGGGGCATGGACCTGGGCGCTCTGTAAAAAGAGGACCTGATGATCTTCTTGGCCTGTCTTAGGGACGTCTTGTAGTGTCGGGGCTGGTATCCTGGGACCTGCACGTGGTGGCCCTGCTTTTAACTAGCCTTACCAGGATGATATGAGCAAAATTAAGAAATTAATTAATTAAACTGCTTGCAATGGTGCACTTATACAACACCTTACACTTTACTTTCATGAATTTAATATCCAATGTAATACAGACACAACTTTTCAGGTCATCAGCTTATTTCCTCTTTGTGTTTTCTCAGCTGTACTGAGTAATAAATGAAGGTTCATTGTTGTGCCAGGCATTTGCTCTTTTGCTCAGTAAATTTTGGTTGCATACCTGTTGCAGTGCGATTGCTATGAATGAGATTAGCATATACACATGTAGTCTTGTTTTGTGTTAACAAATATCTCAATAAGTTTATATTCATGTGGAGTCTGTGGTTTTTTTTTGTAGCTCCTGGTAAATGGTGTTTATTGATATAAGGGGTTAAAAGGCAGTGGACACTGTTGGTAATTACTCAAAATAATTAGCATAAAATCTAATTTGGTAACGAGTACTGGGGAGAGGTTGAACGTATAACAATTGTGAGAAACGGCTCCCTCTGAAAAGACGTAGCTTTCGAGAAAGAAGTAAGTTTCCACAAATTTGATTTATATACCCAAGATTTAGAATTTGAGGTCACAAAATCAACCATCTGAAAGCACACAACTTTGTGTGAGCAGCCCCCGATTTCACGAAGCGCTGCGACGCGTCGCAAGTGCAAGTTGCGACCGGTTACACATCGTAAGTTGTGAACTCGTCGCAGCCGCGTAGTGTCTTATAGGTCTGCGACGCATCGCAAACCCTACGATGCGTCGCTACTTGCGATGAGTTTCGTGAAATCGGGGGCAGGGTCACAGGGTGTTTTTTCTTCTTTTATTATTATCTCGCAACTTCGACGACAAATCAAGCTCAAATTTTCACAGGTCTGTTTTTTTTGGCATAACAGGTTGAGATATACCAGGTGACTGAAGACTGGTCTTTGACAATAAACCAATAGGGTCCACTGTCTTTAAACTTGTTCTTTTGACTGATTTGACGCCTTTATATTTTGCGGCAATTTTTTTGAAAATGGGCCATTTTGAGCCAGAATTTTTTTGACATAAAAAACTGGAGTTAAACTTGTTCTTTTAACTGATTTAGGGCCATTTTATTTTTCTGTCAATTTTAAAAAAATGAGCCTTTTTGAGCCAGGATTTTTTGTTATAAAAAAATGCAAGGTGTTAAACTTGTTCTTTTGACTGATTTGGGACAATTTTATTTTTTAGCCAATTTTTAAAAATGGGCCGTTTTGAGCCAGGATTTTGGGTTAAAAAAACTGCAAGGGTTCAACATGTTTTTTGTTTTTTTTACTGATTTGGGGCAATTGAATTTTTCGGCCGGTTATTAAAAAAGGGCCGTTTTGAGCCGGGATTTTGGGTTAAAAAAAATGCAGGGGTTAAACTTGTTCTTTTGACTGATTTGACGCCTTTATATTTTGCGGCAATTTTTTTGAAAATGGGCCATTTTGAGCCAGAATTTTTTTGACATAAAAAACTGGAGTTAAACTTGTTCTTTTAACTGATTTAGGGCCATTTTATTTTTCGGTCAATTTTAAGAAAATGGGCCATTTTGAGCCAGAATTTTTTTGACATAAAAAACTGGAGTTAAACTTGTTCTTTTGACTGATTTGGGACAATTTTATTTTTTAGCCAATTTTTAAGAATGGCCTTTTTGAGCCAGGATTTGAGCAAGGGGTTAAACTTGTTCTTTTGACATAGTTGGGCGAATTAATTTTTTCGGTCAATTTTTAAGAATGGGCCTTTTTGAGCCAAGATTTTTTCGTTAAAAAACTGCAAGGGGTTAAACTTGTACTTTTGACTGATTTTGAACCATTTTATTTTTCGGCCATCTTTTAAGAATGGGCTTTTTTGAAGCAGGACTTTTTTGTTTGAAAACTGTAAGGGGTTAAAATTGTACTTTTGACTGATTATGAACCATTTTATTTTTCGGCCATCTTTTAAGAATGGACCTTTTTGAAGCAGGATTTTTTTGTTTGAAAACTACAAGAGGTTGAACTTGTACTTTGGACTGATTTTGATTCATTTAATTTTTCGGCCAATTTTTAAGAATGGGCCTTTTTGAGCCAGGATTCGTTCGTTAAAAAAACTGCAAGGGGTTAAACTTGTTCTTTTGACTGATTTTGGGCCATTTTATTTTTCGGCCAATTTTTAAAAATGGGCCTTTTTGAACCAGGATTTTTGGTTAAAAAAACTGCAAGGGGTTAAACTTGTTCTTTTGACTGATTTTTGGGCCATTTTATTTTTCGGCCAATTTTTAAAAATGGGCCTTTTTGAGCCAGGATTTTTCGTTAAAAAAACTGCAAGGGGTTCAACTTGTTGTTTCGACTGATTTTGGGCCATTTTATTTTCGGCCAATTTTTAAAAATGGGCCTTTTTGAGCCAGCATTTTTCGTAAGAAAAACTGCAAGGGGTTAAACTTGTTCTTTTGACTGATTTTGGGCCATTTTATTTTCGGCCAATTTTTAAAAATGGGCCTTTTTGAGCCAGCATTTTTCGTAAAAAAAACTGCGAGGGGTTAAACTTGTTCTTTTGACTGATTTTGGGCCATTTTATTTTCGGCCAATTTTTAAAAATGGGCCTTTTTGAACCAGGATTTTTGGTTAAAAAAACTGCAAGGGGTTAAACTTGTTCTTTTGACTAATTCTTGGCCATTTTATTTTCGGCCAATTTTTAAAAATTGGCCTTTTTGAACCAGGATTTTTGGTTAAAAAAACTGCAAAGGGTTAAACTTGTTCTTTTGACTGATTTTTGGGCCATTTTATTTTTCGGCCAATTTTGAAAAATGGGCCTTTTTGAACCAGGATTTTTGGTTAAAAAAACTGCAAGGGGTTAAACTTGTTCTTTTGGCTGATTTCGGGCCAATTTATTTTTCAGCCAATGTTTAAAAAAAGGTTTTTTTTAGCCAGAATTTTTAGTTATGAAAACCTTAAGGGGGTTGAACTTGTTGTTTTGAGGGATTTGGGGCCATTTAATTTTTAGGCAAACTTTTAAAAATGGGCCCTTTTTAACCAGGATTTTTGGTTAAAAAAAACTGCGAGGGGTTAAACTTGTTCTTTTGACTGATTTTGGGCCATTTTATTTTTCGGTCAATTTTTAAAAATGGGCCAATTTGAGCCAGGATTTTTGGTTTAAAAAACTGCATGGGGGTAAACTTGTTCTTTTGACTGATTTGGGACCATTTTATTTTTTGGCCAATTTATAAAAATGGTTGTTTTGAGCCAGGAATTTTGGTTTAACAAAACTGCAAGGGGTTCAACTTGTTCTTTTTAATGACTTTGAATACGGCCAAAGTGCCATCCATGAATTTCAAGCCGGGGAGGGTGCTCTACAAGGTATTTTGGAGGCTAAGTTCTTACGCACTCAAGAGGGCGCTATAGCAAAAACTTTTGGATGCTGAGTACTCACGGCCAATAGAGGGCGCCATAACATAAACTGTTAGGCAATCAAAATGATGGAAAAATGCATGTTTTTTGTTAAAGTGCCCTCTTTTGACTAAACTTGACATGTTTTGCTGTAAAAACTACCCTCATGAACCCCTCTCCGATCCTGCACCAAAATCCATCCAGTCAAAAAGGCTCATTAAATATTGGCCGAAACTTAAATTGGTCCCAAATCAGTCAAAGGAAAAAGTTTAACCCCTTGCAGATTTTAAAACCAAAAATCGTGACCCAAAAAGACCAATTTTAAAAATTGGCTGAAAAACTAAACTGGTCCCAAATCAATCAAAAGAAGATGTTTAACCCCTTGCAGTTTTTTTAACCAAAAACCCTGACCAAAAAAGGCCCATTTTTAAAAATTGGCGAAATAAAAATTGTCCCAAATCAGTCGAAGTAACAAGTTTAACCCCTTGCATTTTTTTAAACCAAAAACCCTGGCTCAAAACGGCCCATTTACAAAAATGTACCGACAAATAAAATGGTCCCAAATCAGTCAAAAGAACAAGATTAAATAAAAAGACAGACTCAACATTAATATATAAACTTATTAAGCAACTTGTTTACACAACACAGATGTATTCATTACAATGCACGTATTTTATTTGTTCTCAAGTTCTCTCAAACGCCCTTTTCCTCTCTTTTATTATTCATCGTGAGAGCCAAAGAGTAAACGATGTTTTTTTCTGTTGACTAGTTGCAACAGCCATGCAACCAAAAATTAATGAGCATAAGAGTGAATTTCTGGCACAGCAATGTACTTGATCCTATTTTCAAAGAGTACAGCGGAACAACCACAATTAGAAAATTGATGACCTAAATAGTTGTGCCAGTATTACACTAGATATTACACTCATAAAAGTAAAGGGTAAGGTATTGTATAAATGCACCATCACAAGCGTTTAATTTATTTGGTTCATAATTTTGCCTATATCATCCTGGTAAGGCTAGTTAAAAGCAGGGCCACCACGTGCAGGTCCCAGGATACCAGCCCCGACACCCCCGGGAGATCATAAGGGCCCTCATACTATATTAAATCAGCGCCCAGGTCCATGCCCCCGTCTGAGGGGGGCACCCCCTACTCCCGAGAGCGGCCCCTAGTCACATGGCCAAGACTAGGAACTAACCCGTTTGGTCAACCATAGTTTGTGATAACACCGGAGTGCACCTTTAAGATCAACCACCAGATGTGAAACAACCGGCCGGGCTAAGACCCCACATGCCACGTGCATGTGTCCAAGTCCCTTTTCGCAATAAGTCTGGAATTTCCCATGCTTTGTACTTCTGGATTCCAAACAATTAGTTAGGGTTAGTAGTAGGGTTAGGGTTATGGATAGGGTTAGGGTTGGGGTTAGGGTTAGGGATAGGGTTAGGGATAGGGGTAGGGATAGGGATAGGGTTAGGGTTAGGGTTAGGGATAGGGTAAGGGTTAGGATTAGCGCCGCACCACCAAGACATCCCTAAACCACGCCCAGGAGATCATAAGGTCCCTCGTACTCTAATTAAAGAGCGCCCAGGTCCATGCCCCCGTCTGAGGGGGGCACCCCCTACTCCCGAGAGCGGCCCCTAGTCACATGGCCAAGACTAGGAACTAACCCGTTTGGTCAACCATTTTGTGATAACACCAGATGATGCACCTTTAAGATCAACCACCAGATGTGAAACAACTGGCCGGGCTAAGACCCCACATGCCACGTGCATGTGTCCAAGTCCCTTTTCGCAATAAGTCTGGAATTTCCCATGCTTTGTACCTCCGGATTCCAAACAATTAGTAAGGGTTAGTAATAGGGTTAGGGATAGGGTTAGGGTTGGGGTTGGGGTTGGGGTTAGGGGTAGGGATAGGGTTGGGGCCCTAGGATCGCCAAGTAGCGCGTAAAAACGCAAAATATGTGCTTGCTTGCAATGGTGTACTTATTTACAGAAATGTTTTAGGTAGTTTAAAAAAATTAATTGAAAAACACCATTAAAACATGTCAGCCTAATAACACATTTAGAACAATTGAAATAATTTCAGAAAAATTACAGGGTGGTTAATTCATAACTTGACAATGAACAGCTATAGTGTGTTCTAATGACTAGATGGTTATGTTTTCGAAAGAGTTGCTCTCCTTGTACTTTGTAGCCTTCAGCAATGTCAGAGGAGCTGATTCCCTCTGCACTTGATTTTGGGGAACAGCTGAATCTCTGGCTCTAAAAAAATAAGATACAGATACAAAGTTGTAATGGATGCCAAAAAGTTAAATTAGCAAAAAATACCCTGCAGAGGTATCAAATCGGCTTAAAAAACAATGCATATTGATAACTTGCAATTTGCTTGCCATTTCGATTTTGTGTAAAACATACATCAGGTCTTTACTAATTTGCTTTTAAGGAATTTACCTTTTACTAGAGAGTGCGGTTCCTTAATCAAAATTGAAAGCAGAAACTCACCAATTCCAGAAGTGACAGATCGTTGCTGTCCAATGAAGGCTCCACATTGACAACAGGAGTAGAGGTCTAGGTTTAGGCTGAAGCAGACACTGATGATGAACTCATGTATCGAGGTGACCGTAGCAGAATGCCCCGATGGGCCGCGATTCTGCAGCTTAGGTATACCCATGGAGCTAGCTCCATGGGTATACCAACCATCGTATTCGATTTTGGGGCGGCGGAAAAACACTTTGAGCGGCAGTAGTTCGCATTCACAAACAAAAAATTGAAGCATGCACACAAACAGGAACACATCAACAAACTCATGCAAATTGCAAGCGAAAATATAAATCACAGGAAAGGAAGCAGAAAGGTGTTTAAAATTTAACAAAACTGATTTTCTTAAGCACAAGATAAAAAAGGTAACACTATGACTGCTCAATAACAGTGAAGTGTATCTTGCCATGTGGAACGTCGAAGCCTTCCTGTAACAAAACAAACAGTAGATGTAAAATAGTTAATTGCTTTCAACTGAATTGCTTTCACTTTAGAATTTTTATCAAAAATACTTGCAGAACACCAACAGTTTAGAAAAACTACTCCAAGAAACTTATGTGGATCCAGTTTACTTTCAGTGTTGAATGTCTTGATTTGGATCAAATTGATATTTTCTCTCAAGTAAGTTTCAGGCTTACAGAGAAATGTGGCACATATAGTAGCCCCTTTGTTTTTTCCAAAGTTCTAGAGTTATTTTTATGATACTTGCCACAATTGTACATTTTACATGTTTTCCTTCCTTGAGATAAGACTAGTCTTTACTCTTCGTGAAATCCACCCCAGGTGAATAGCACTGCCACTTTCTTTGGAAAAACACATGGAAAGTTTGTAGTAAAAGACCCCAAAATCATTTGTTTTACTTTAATCAAAATTGTCCCAAGGTCACGCAAATGCTTGCCATGCTAGCAGCTGATCATGATAAGAACTATTTTTGTTAACAAATGTGGTGGTGGTGCTAAGATGCAGCAAGAAAAAGCTAGACACAATATATTTTGGTAGTGGGATCATTTTCATCTTTTTGGGGAAAGACCATAGGAATTTTTGCCAGCATGTGGCATCAACGTTTCCATATCCTCTTCTTATATGTCACTCCACAAATTGGTTGTACTTTATAAGATTGGAATGAGACCCTACTGCCCCAAGTCCTTAATCCTTCACTTTGAACACTGGAGAAAGTATTGGGATTGTAGGGTTTCAATTAACCTGTTAACAGAGAAGGTAGTTCTTTATTCCAAGATGTATGATGATAAGTGGGTCTCAGACATTCATGTTGACATGTTGAACTTTTGGAGACTGGAGCTGCAGGCAGGAAAATGAAACAAAAACATGTTTTGTTTAAAAAAAAACCTAATACAAATCTGACAGTTATTTCATTGTATCACCACTAAAAGTTTTTTCTACAATCTAGAAAAAATAAAAATAAAACAAAGGTATTGTGTGTTTTTTCTCAATTTCTTTCTAGAAACAATACAACCTTGATTAATAATGAGGAGGGCGCAGAACCTTTATTACTTTAAAACGATCTCTGCTTTTCACCCTTTCAAAAGATTGTAAAAGAACTGCTGGATCCTTATCAATATTAATATGTCGTGATTAAAAAATGAAAAGAAAACTCTTATTAAATATCTTCAAATTTGAATTAAAATATGTATTCAAGGAGTAATTTAGTAAAACCTGGTGCCTCATCAATGTGATTTATCAATGTGATTTACTGTTAAGTGGAGCAAACAGCCTTAGGCTGAAAAAAAACCCAATATATGTTAGGTACTCCAGACATTTGTTGTTATTTTTTGGGGTGACTAAAATATCACAAAAACTGGGTTAGCACAAATTAGCCCTTTGTTTTACAAAATCTGTAAAAAAAAAAAAAAAAAAAAAAAAGGTTTTTACTAAAGATTTGTTGTACTTTATGCCACAGTATGCAATCACTGGTTTGCAACATGAAAACTGTGCCGCGGCAATTGTTTATATTGAACCTGTCGTGACCAAGTCATTACATTCATTCAAGTTATGGTTCATAACACACAAATTGCGAAAAGAGTTGCAGCATCGACCAAATTGAAAGTAGATTTACAGTAAAAATTAACCATGTGTGCAAGTTCCACAAGTTTCATACATATTTGTCTACAACTATGCAAATAGTGTGTGAATATTATTTTGTTAACGCACATGCAATTATTTTGGTTAGAATACATTAGCCCAAAAGGTTAGAATAGCTAAGAATGCCTGGAACTAGGTGTGGCCTTTGTGTGAGTGTGTAGTGAAATGTAATTGAGTGGGCCAGGAGGGTGAATGTGGTTTGACCAAGAAACACCTTGCATGCATCTCAATTTCATAAAGCAGTTCAACAACAAAACAATGCTTAGCAACTTTGCTAAGCAATAAATCAGCAGGGCATCAGTTGCTACAATGTAAATTTTATAGAATTCTGGCTGGTAGCCAGTCTCAAGTAAGACTTTTTCTGCTTACAGACTTTAACTTAAGATATTGGGCTCTGATCTATGACACTACATGCAGTGATTTCACCTCTCTCATGAATCACCCCATTTGCTCATAAGCAGTGCGAGACAAAGATTATTGAGCCTACTGGCCCAAGTCCTTCTGAATCCTTCATTTTGGATACTGAAGGAATTGGGGGATCCTTCATTTTGGATACTGAAGGAATTGGGATTGTAAGGGTAAAAATGTACCTGTTTACAGAGAATGGTGTTCTTGATGCCAGGCTGTATGATGAGACTGGAGCTGCAGGCAGGCAAACAAAACACACCTTTTTGTTAAAAAAGGGGGATCTAGCGGTCCCACAAAGTCATTTTGTACAATAAAACAGACAAGGAGAATCTCCTAAAGAGCAGATTGAAATTGTAACCAGTCAATTTGCCACATTGTTTAAACAATTTGGTATTCATAAGTTTTGGGGTCTTTCAGGTTTTTTTCGTCTCAATTTTTGTTTCCACTTTAAGATTGACATTCTCAATGGTGCAGGGTTTGTAGTAAGACCAAAATACATTCACCTGGAGGCTGTTAGTTCAAATCTTGTTATTTGTCTTTGTTCAACCGTTGAAGGCCTAAATGAGCAATTGTCATTTGAGCCTACTGGCCCAAGTCCTTCTGAATCATTCACTTTGAATATTGAAGAAGGAATAGAGACTGTAAGGGTTTCAATTTACCTGTTTACAGAGAAGGTAGATCCTATGGTCAGACTGTTTCATGATTGGGTCTCAGCCTTGTTGACATGTAGATGTTTTGGAGACTGGAGCTATAAGCAAAGGAAACAAAAACACATTATTGTTAAAAAGTTGTATGTGCACTCAGAAAACACATGGTAAAAAGATGTTTTGTAAAAATAGTTATGTAAGAAACTACCTTACTTAAGTAAAACACGGCCAAAATAAATACTAATTTCTAATATAAAAAATATATACATGTTTTGAGAGTAAGTATTGCAGTTAATCAAAGTTATGTAAGATTTACCGAAGTAAAGAGAAACTTTACATGGCATTGGTAGGTCTTGCAAGGAACTGTGAAAAAATTCCGGTGTTTACATGCAAGTTATGTTTTCCCCGCGTGTGCGCCCGTGCGTGTCTGGTTGACAAGTTGCTAACGTCTCAGTCCATGCAATCATGTCGTTTGTCCCCTAGGTGGACATATTAAAAGGTTTCTCAAAAGTTGTTCGATCTTTACAGCCATATCTACTGATGCGTGTCGTATTATTTTTTGTAAGTTTTACAACCATTAAAATTTGTCCTACATGTTTGCCATAGACTTGAAGATGTATACAGCACTATAGTGCTGATATAGCAAGACAACATGTTGCAACACGTTACAACACATGCTCACTTTATAGCGCTGCAGACATGTTCACGTTTATGGCAAACGTGTAGGCCGAAATGGTTGTAAAAACTAACAAGAAATAACACGCAAACATCAGTGACTGTATATGACTGAGATCGCAATTTTTTTTAGAAACTCACCTTTCAATACGTCCATCAAGGAGCAAAATCCCCATGCTTGTAACTTTTGCTTGACGAGCACGAACAGGCAGTAAGGCCTCAGGGTCGTTATAGAACAAATTCAAAAGTTCTGATGGGAAAAGGGTACAAACAACGGTAAAAAGATGTAATTTTTCTATGACTACAAACAATCCAAGTAAACATTTTGCCTAAACAAACGGTAAAATAATAATAATTACACAGCTATAAGGTAAATCAAAGTTTTTGCCCGTTACCAGTGTAATGCGCAGTAATACAAGTGTAAGGTTTACACAATCAATGTGTAATATTTTACATATCTAGCGTTTACTTAAAATTTAGGTAAATATGTTGACTCCTTATTGAAGTAAGTTTGTAAGTCTTTTTTGTGTAAGTTTTACCCTGCAACGAACTGGTAAAAGTTTACCTAACTGTTAGCAGGTTCACCCCCAGCCCCTAAAACATGTCTGTTAGAAGGTTCACCCCCAGCCCCTAAAACATGTCTGTTAGAAGGTTCACCCCCAGCCCCTAAAACATGTTTTTTTTTTACACAAATTGTGTAAATATTTTTCTGAGTGTCCGATGATTGGGGGGTCAGCCTTGTTGACGTGTAGATGTTTTGGAGACTGGAGCTATAGGCAAAGGAAACAAAAACACCTTGTTGTTAAAAAGTATATGTGATTTTGAAAGAGACCTTGTAGGCCTAATGAGCAATTGTCATTTGAGCCTACTGGCCCAAGTCCTTCTGAATCACTCACTTTGGATACTGAAGAAGGAATTGAGACTGTAAGGGTTTCAATTTACCTGTTTACAGATAAGGTAGTTCCTGTGGTCAGACTGTCTGATGATTGGGGGTCAACCTTTTGACTTGTAGATGTTTTGGAGACTGGAGCTAGGCAAAGGAAACAAAAACACCTTATTGTTAAAAAGTAGTATGTGCTTTTGAAAGAGACCTTGTTGGTCTAATGAGAAACTGTCATTTGAGCCTACTGGCACAAGTCCTTCTGAATCATTCACTTTGGATACTGAAGAAGGAATTGAGACTGTAAGGGTTTTAATTTACCTGTTTACAGATAAGGTAGATCCTAGGCAAAGGAAACAAACACACCTTATTGTTAAAAAGTAGTATGTGCTTTTGAAAGAGACCTTTAAACCGGCAGCCCAGAGCACTTTGGTTAAAGGAACGAGGTACCAATATACTTGAGTACATGAACATTTAGTGGATAACCGGATGTCTGCCGGACCCCCCCCCCTCGCTGCCTGTTGTGCATGGACCCCCAACAAAGAGGCTAAATAATGGGCTGAATCAAACAGTCTAGGTACCACATAAAACCAAGTGAAAATGGGCTTTACCATGATACTAAGTGAAAAAGAAATCAACTGCCAGACAAATTTTCTGCTGCATTAAGCCTGCCACACCCCCCCCCTATATTTAGTGTACAAACCTATTGGGTTGAAATTACCCAGTTGTCAAATTAGCTCAGATTTACATGAAACTTTGTCTTACTGTTCCACTATGGCTAAAACGAACACAAACCAAAAATTTAATCCATACTCCGTACCGTTTCCGAAATACAGCCTCTTAAAATATGCTAAAATCTCCCCCTTTTGGAGCTCCGCCCCCGGCCGACACCGCGAGTCATGGTGGTATTCTTTCAAACGTTGAGAGCCCGTAATTGAATAACGACCCCAGCTGTTTGGCTGAAAGGTGTATGCTATTTAAGATGTGGCCCTTGATTCATAATGAGTTGGCTGCAATGGGCCTGCCAGACACCCCCACCCCAAGGGGTTAAACATCGGAGGAACCACCTGAAACAAAGTTGAAATGACCAATGACAATGTTTGTAATACAGTTAGTAATACTGCCAGACAAAAGTTTTGCTGCATTGGGCCTGACAGACACCTCCCCTCCCCCGGGTTAAACATCAGAGGAACCACCTGAAACCAAGTTAAAATTACCAATAACAATATTCTTAATACAAGTTTGAACTGGTATCTGCTGGGCCCAATGCAGCAAAACTGTTTATTGGCACAATGACCGGGGGACTAATGTAAAGCGCGTTGATACGGTTTAAGGTGAAACGCGCTATATAAGAATTTGTTATTATCATTGTTATTTACCTAGCGGCTGATCTGGTAAAAAGAATAGTGTATTATAGGCATATTGGCCATTTCAACTTGGTGTCAGGTGGTTCCTCTGATGTTTAACCTGGGGTAGGGGAGGTGTCTGTCATCAGGCCCAATGCAGCAAACTTTTGTCTGGCAGTTGATACTGGTATTAAGAATAATGTTATTGGTTCTTTCAACTTGGTTTCAGGTAGTTCCTTTGATGTTTAACCCGGGGAGGGATGGTGTCTGTCAGGCTGCGCCCAATGAAGCAAAACATTTTTTGTCTGGCGGCTGATATTGTCTTGTGTTAAAAATAGTGCATGAGGCCTATTGGTAATTTCAATTTGGTTTTAGGTCGTTCCTCCGATGTTTAACCCCTGGGGTGGTGGTGTCTGGCAGGCCAAGTGCAGCCAAATTATGAATCAAGGGCCACATCTTAAATAGGATACACCTTTCAGCCAAACAGCTGGGTTCGTTATTAAATTACGGGCTCTTTTGACGTTTAAAAGAATACCACCACGGCGCGCAGTGTCAGCCGGGGGCGGAGCTCCAAAAGGGGGAGATTTTTAGCATATTTTAAGAGGCTGATCTCGGAAACGGTACGGAGTTTGGGTTCAATTTTTGGTTTGTGTTCATTTTAACTATAGTGGAACAGTTAGACAAAGTTTCATGTAAATCTGAGCTAATTCGACAACTAGTTAATTTCAACCCCTAGGTTTGTACACTAAGTATTTGGGGGAGGGGGTGTCTGGCAGGCCTAATGCAGCAGAAAATTTGTCTGGCGATTGATATTTTTTACTTAGTATCATGGTGATGACCATTTCCACTTGGTTTCATGTGGTACCTAGAATGTTTGATCCAGCCCATTATTTTGCCTCTTTGTTGGGGGTCCACACGCTACACACAGCGGGGGGTCCCTGGCAGACATCCATATCTGACTATGTCAGGTTATCCACTAAATGTTTCTGTACTCAAATATTGGTACATCGTTCCTTTAACCTAAGTGCTCTGGGCTGCCGGTCTACTTGAAGGCCTATACGAGCCTACTGACCCAAGTCCTTCTGAATCATTCACTTTGGATACTAAAGAAGGAATTGAGACTGTAAGGGTTTCAATTTACCTGTTTACAGAGCGGGTAGTTTCTATGGTCAGACTGTTCGATGATTGGGTCTCAGCCTTGTTGATATGTAGATGTTTTGAAGACTGGAGCTTTAAGCAAAGGAAACAAAACACACCTTATTAATAAAAAGTAGTATGTGCTTTTGAAAGAGACCTTGTAGGCCAAAATGAGCAACTGTCATTTGAGCTTACTGGCCCAAGTCCTTCTGAATCATTCACTTTTGGATACTGAAGAAGGAGTTTAGACTGTAAGGGTTTCAATACCTGTTTACAGAGAAAGTAGATCCTATGGTCAGACTGTTCGATGATTGGGTCTCAGCCTTGTTGACATGTAGATGTTTTGGAGACTGGAGCTGTATAGGCAAAGGAAACAAACACACCTTGTTGTTAAAAAGTAATACTTCTCATACTTAGCGTAGCACCACAAAAACTATTTTGTATAATTAATAAAACAGGGCCTAATTTCATGGCTCTGCTTACCATAAGCAAAGAATATATCTTACGGAAGCAGGAAATTCATCAAGTGAATTTAACAGCCTGCTTAGCAGTGACTTTTCGCTTGTGCACATAGGTACTCCAGGTTACTAGGCATCTTTGCTTACACAGCTAGTGCAGAAATTTGGCGCTTAGCAAGCAATCGAGGAATGGTGATCAAGGTGATCCCTGGATAATTCTATTTTGATCCCATGTGGTGGGATACAGTAATTGAGGATACTTTCCTTGACAATTACAAAAAGTATAACCTGCCTTTTAATGTTGACTACAGCTGAGGTGATTAAAAGGGAAGGTATATAATGTTTAGTAAATAATCTTTGTAAACCACAAGGGAAACTGACTGGGTAAATTTGTAAATGATTTTTGGGGTTGAACAAAGAATTGACTAGAGTGGGATTCGAACCAACGACCTCCGGATTAACGTGCCGGCGCTCTACCAACTGAGCTATCTAGCCCTATATTCTCAAAATGCTTTGAACTATCCAAAGCTGCTGTCAACATATAGGCTTCTAACCAAAGATTATTTAATTTGATTTTTGGGGTTGAACAAAGAATTGACTAGAGTGGGATTCGAACCAACGACCTCCGGATTAACATGCTGGCGCTCTTCCAACTGAGCTATCTAGCCCTATATTGGCGGTGTCCCTATTTTGTCAATATCTTTGTTCGGGGGTGCCAGTCAGTTTCCCTTGTGGTTTATATTGCTATCTGAAACAAAAAGTCGCATCCCCTTAAGGTGATCCCCTAGCTGCCGCTTCCCAGGTTGTATCGTAATTTGGGTGTGATCCCTGGCTACACGGCAGTTAACGGTTGTATGGCTTCTGACTGGCACCCCCCGAACAAAGATATTGACAAAATAGGGACACCGCCAATATAGGGCTAGATAGCTCAGTTGGTAGAGCGCCGGCATGTTAATCCGGAGGTCGTTGGTTCGAATCCCACTCTAGTCAATTCTTTGTTCAACCCCAAAAATCAAATTAAATAATCTTTGGTTAGAAGCCTACATGTAGACAGCAGCTTTGGATAGTTCAAAGCATTTTGAGAAACGTTTAACTTCAATGGGTAATGTGCTTATGATAAATATAATCTTTTAAGCCCACAAGTTTGCAGTTACGCTTCTCACCAAGTTACCAACTATGGGGCAATTTTTGTTTTTCGGGGTAAAAATACGATTATCCACAATTTGATGTTATAATATTTAATAATCACTGATTTATACACTTTTACATCTGTCAAATCAAAGTTGACAAATTGTATTTCAATTTGTACTTTACTCCAGTGTGTACAAATAATATTCAAATAGTGTGTAAATATATTCCATATGAAGAACTAGTGTGCATCTGCTCAACGCCTTTCAAGGCGACCTGTTCAACACGGGAAATTCCCCTCAATTCACACACTCGGGAGACATTTTCATCAGTTTAAGAAAAGTGATTTTGTTAAACTTACAAAGTCACTCGGCATTGTATAGTATATATATTCCTCTTTCGAAACAGTAAACTTTTTTTTATAAATAAGAGCCAGTAAAGAGGGGCACTTTTTGGTTGAAAAAAGATGCATTTTGACTAAAATAATCAGTTTAAGGGGGGTCACAGCACATTTTGTCATTTTTTTTGCGGGGGTTGTCCCACTAAATTCAACGGCAAACTCGCTAGCAATCTCACACCACCAAAGTCGAATGGTTTATGAAACTAGATAAAATAAGCTTTCCATCCATGTAACATGTTTTGTGATTGGTGGACTGCAAAAGGGGCACTTTTTGTGTCAAATCATGAAGTTCGTTAAAGAGCTTGCACCCCCAGAGTCTGGACTACGAGCCATATGGGTCGAAGAAGGAATTGAGACTGCAAGGGTTTCAATACCTGTTTTACAGAGAAAGTAGGGTCAGACTGTTCGATGATTGGGTCTCAGCCTTGTTGACATGTAGATGTTTTGGAGACTGAATCTGTTGAGGCAAAGAAAACAAACACACCTTATTGTTAAAAAGTAATACTTCTCATACTTATCGTAGCACCACAAAAGTAATTTTGTACAATTAATAAAACAGGGCCCAATGTCATGGCTCTGCCTTAACATTGTAAGCAAAGAATATCTTACGGAACCAGGAAATTCATCAAGTGAATTTAATAGCCTGCTTAGCAGTGACGTCTCGCTTGTGCATGTAGGTACTCCAGGTTCTAGGCATCTTTGCTTACACAGCTAAAGTGCAGAAGTTTGGCACTTAGCAAGCAATCGAGGAATGGTGATCAAATCATCAAGGTGATCCCTGGAGCATTCTATTTTGATCCCATGTGGTGGGATACAGTAATTGAGGATACTTTCCTTGACAGTTACAAAAAGTATAACCTGCCTTTTAATGTTGACAACAGCTGAGGTGATTCAAAGGGAAGGTAACAATTTTGTTATCAATTAGTTCTCGATATATCGAGAAAAGCAGATTTATTTTAAAAACATGTCCCGACCACAGAAACCATTATTTTCTCCCACTCTGATCCAATTGAGCCTAGATTTTATACATAAATTGTGAAACACGAAGTGTGGGCCTATGTACAATACTGTTTTCCGATGTTGTGCGATTGCTTTAAGATACTGATGTGAACCAATGAAATTATTTTAGCCAAGGAGATAACATGTGAGAATGCAAACAAAGTAATATATGCAACAATTTAATATAATAATAACCATGGCATTGGATTATACTGCAGTTTTGTAAATAAATCCAGGGCAGCAGGTTCTGTCCAGACTAGAATGCCTCCACTGCGATTCATGTGAGTGTCACTGGTCATACCATAGTCACCCACCACTTAATTTGTCTTTTCAATCAGAATCATTTTGTGATAATTTAAAGGTACTTCTGTGCTTCTTCTGGTCCAAAAGGAGACGCCATATTGAGATATTGGTCCTTTTTCAGTGCGAAATCACACAATTTAAACCAAAACCATAGAAATAGAACCTGAAGAACACTGAGTGTCTCGTTGTGCATGCGGTTTCGTTGTGAGAAAAATTTTATGCACGCGCACACTAGGCCTGGGCATTTATTCGAATATCCGGTTAATGGCGAATAGGTTTTCCTATCCGTAACCGCGAATGCCTTTTTTTTTCTAACCGGATGTCCGCATCTTGGATGCGAATAAAGCTATTTATAAACCGGATAGTTCAGTAATTACAACCAAGGAACCGGATATTCTTTTATATCCGAACATCCGCGGACGTCGGCCGACAACTGATATGAATGTTTTGTCTAAATCCTTATGAAACTTCTATTAAGACAGCATAAAACAGCATAAATTAAGTATTAAGCTATTAGTGCTGGGCGAATAGTGAAATTTTGTTTTTCGGATACCGCTGGCCAACTATCCGAAAGTAACCGGATATTCGAATAGTTTTTTCGCCGCTAGAGGGCGCTATTTTCTGATATAATTTGTTCAAAGATTACAAATTTTTTTCTTCACGTAGAGTCAATCACGATCAAAAGAAAAAGTAAATCGCCATCTTTAAATTAGATCCGGTCATTTTTATGAATGAACCGAGTGACACTGTCTAAAACTAATATCAACCCGCCCATAAGATCTCATTCACAACGAAAAGCACCCTCTAGCGGCGAAAAAAAAACCTGTTCGAATATCCGGTTAATTTCGGATAGTTTGCCGGCGGTATCCGAATAACAAAATTTCACTATTCGCCCAGCACTAGCGCACACACCATTTTCGTAACGCATGTATGCCAAAATATTTTGTCATACAATTTTGCCATACAATGACATCATCCTCGACCAATGAAAACAATAGAAATGGTCTATGTGCGCTGACATCTTGCCATTTTGCCATACGTGTGTGTCACAAGATGATAATTTTGCCTTACGCGCGTACTTTGCGGTATTGATATGCCGCGTCCACAGATGACACAGAGGGTGGACGAGCTCAGCGTTCTCTGGGTTCTATTTCTATGACCAAAACACATTCAATCATGTTTTTCTTGAAATTTGTCAATAATGCCCTTATTAATTATCATACTAAACAAAATTGATCAACAATTGGTTATAAACAACTGAATGAGGGCAGTATGTACGTGGTTGTAGTTTTAACCGATTATCACAGGCCAATTTGAACATGTTTTTGGTGGGCCCTAGCGACTGCCTTGTGCACTTAAGAGTTGAGTAATTAACTGTTGAACACTGTCAAACTTTGTGAAAACTGTGCGGGGAGTACAAACAAATTTGTATGAGTGTCTGTTTATTGAAAATTTGTCTTGGTCAAACCTTTTGTCCCTTTGTGAAAACTAAAAATGCAGCGAGTAGATGCTTTCGGCCCCATGCCCGCACTTTAATATACCATGTAATAAAATGGGAAATCTCAGTGTTTGTGGCAACGTAAAAGAGGAAATCAATCACAACATGCAGTGAGTTTTACCAACATAGACTGTCAACTGCGAGATTTAAAAAGTGTAACAATTTGAATTTTTTTCATTGACATAGAATGACAGAGTATAATCATGACATTTTCCAGGCATCGATCTTCACCTTGTTGACACATCATATCGGCTCGAATTGGTGGTTAAAAGAAAAGCGATACAGTAATATTTACTGTTTTCCGAAAAACAATGGCAATTTTTGACAATCAACTTCACATATTTATTTTGATTTGTTTTTATGCATCGTGTACATAAATTAACTTTTTAAGGGAAAACACAAATTTCAGTTATACTGGGCAAAGTTTAATAAAGCTGTCTGAACACAGAAAATTGCAGAAAAAGAACCATTTATGGCATGTTGGCTAAAGTAACCAGTTTCTGTCAGGCATGATTTTTCTGTACATTTAGCAAATTTTTAAGCCTACACTGACAGGCTTTATCAAATTAGGCAGTTGCCATCGGAGTCGGGAGAAAACAACAGAAAAACCCACCCTAGTTTCCGCGCGTTTTGCCCTGTCATGACATGTGTTTAAAATAAATCTGTAATTCTCGTTAATGAGAATTTATATTGTTTTGCTGTTTTCTCAAAAAGTAAAGCATTTCATGGAATAATATTTCAGGAGAAGTGTCTCACCATTGCCTTCTGTAAACCCTGTAAGTTATTTGTAAATCTGTGAACTTTTATTTTTTTCTGAACCGAAAGGGTCCAATGGCTTTAACTTGTCATGCAGTGGCTGATAACTTGTTTCTGTTTAGCAATACTTTTCTGCGCCAGGCTTTGAAAATGGGCCCACATTGGCAGCACAGACCACAGCTCCATAGAAATACTCAAACTTCTTCTGAAAATGTGTTTTAAAATATATTTGTAAGATATAAAGAGCTAAATCGTTATGACAGTATACATTTCAAACTATTTTTACAATTTTCAGCACAATATTGTTCTTATTCAGTGACACCAGGGCCCAATTTAATAAAGTCTGGTCATTGCTAGATGAGAAATAACTTGCTAAGCACAAACAAATCTTGCTTAGCAGGAACAGGAATACCAGCTACTTTTCCAATAAAGTTAATATTGTTGCGACTGGCATGGTGCTACACCAACTATTTGTTTAGCAAAGAATTTTCTGCTAACCGGCTATATGAATTTTAGGCTCAGTTTCAGAACAAACTCGCTTTGGACGGGTTGTCATGGACGATTGTGCAAAGAAGAAGATTTCAAAACTCAGCCTCCAAAAGTTTTAAAAACAAAGACTATATAGCAAACTCACACAAGCGGAACACAGTCCTTCTTTTCTAAGGGTCCGTAGCACTTGGGCACGCTTTTAAAAGAATTTTAGTCGTGAATAATGCGTTTCAATTTGGAAAAGTTTCGGACGACATAATTTGGTAATTCTAACCTGCACATTTCAACAATGTCGTCTGCGCACCGAATAGTTGAGTCAACACATGTGTTTTTTATTTTACTTTTCGGCTTGCGGGTTGTGTTGTAAAATCCAACATTTCTTCAAATTCTGCGAATGAAAATTCTTTGCAGCACTTTTATTTTCAAGACAAAAAAAAATCTCAACTCACCATTATATTTTTGTAGTAGTTTGAACTCGGAAATCCGGTGAAAAGCTGAACTTCTTGGACATAAAATACACAGAAACTTTTCAAAGGCCTCCATTTTTTCTTTGAAACGTGCAAGTCATGCAGATTTTCACCTACGACCCCAGCCGGCGTCCTCCATCCAGCCCCCAACCAATCAGCAACCAGCTTTGACATTTGCATAACAAAGCCGGACCTTCTAGAATTTTCTTGCCCAACTTTTGTGACCATATTAGGTACTAAATGGGCGGGCCCTGCAAGAGTTGAAACTATTTAAGTAAAAGGGGTGATCGGGTACGTCTTCTTGCATGGGGTAAACTCGTGAAATTATTAAACCAGTGTTTACATGGTGAGATTATTATTGACTGATGATTAAGTCATGGAGGTAGGATTAGATCTAATCCTACCTCCATGATTAAGTGAACAATGACCCTAGAAGAAAATGGAAGACACAGAATAATAGAACTGAGATTTGTTGTCCTAAGGTATGGAGAATTTAGAAGTTGATCAATACCACCATCCGCTGATTCTGATAGTAGTGAGAAATTAAAAAATTATCAACTGGATTATACTATTTGTATGGTTTCAATGTCCAAAATAACTTTTCTTTTTCCAAGACAGATTTCTTCTCTCTTACATATAATTGCTTTTTTAACAGATCAATCTTTAGTCGCTATCTGTCAATTTCCCAATTTGTTTTCGGGTAATTTCGTCAGTTTCTTTTCACCCCGTTGAACTCCCTGCCAATGATCCCCATTATTATTATGAAAGGATACACTTATTGTACAGCCTTTTTTAAAAGTTGTATTAGCATCTCAGAAGTCAGGGAAATGATCAACCAATGTTGTTGTTTTTGTTTTACACGTGTTTGACATACGATCGAAACATGGGACTGATTTCATAAATCTGATAAGCAGAAAAAAAAATACAGACAAATGAAACAGATTTGTTTGCATAGCAAAAACTTAGTGGGCCACCAGTCAAAACAGTAATCTTTTCTGTGATTAGCAAGATTTTTTTTCTCCGTAAAACAAAAGTTAGCTAAAAACTATAGGTCATGCAAAGATCTACTATTAAAGTTCAAGTTATATGACGCCCGACGATAGTTGATTATTTATTTATGTAACAAAATATTATTGAATGCCGGAATAATGAATACTCGAGAGTTCCAAGACTCCTCGAAATTGTTTTTATCAGAAAATACATTCAAATAAACTTTTTTTTAACAGCCGTGTTGATCCCAAGAGGGCGCAATACCGAGGTATGTGCACTTTCGCACCTAAAAGCACAACCAAATTAATGCTTACCAGAGTAAGGTTACCAGTCAAACTATTACGTGAGATGAACGATTTGTTATGACTGGTACCCTGCTCATTGCTGCCTAGCAGGAGACATGGGCTTTCTCATTGATATTCCTTGCCAAAACAAAAAAAAGGTCGATTTTTGCCTAGAATCGATTCCATGTTTTGTTAGCTTTATGCTACTTTTGCCTATCAAGTAGCGTCATGTTTTCAAATTTTAGTGTTCTTGAAAATATCGACTTTGGTAACCGGCTTGTGTTTCGGTTACTTCGGAAATCGGTATCATTCATTGGGTATGTTCTTCGCGCGCCAGACTATTTCCAACGACGAAGCGATTATCGATGTGAAGTGAGCAATTTGAGGCCGAGGTAAATGTCAATTATTTCATTAATGACGCTTTCCAATAATTTTCTCAAATATATTATCATGCTTTCTTCAGACCTGAAGTCCCATCCACTATTCCACGCAATCGACTGGAAGCGAATCAGAGAGACAGAAGCCCCTTTCATCCCAGCCCCAGATGACAGAACGGACACCACTTATTTTGACGGTAAACAATATTCACAGTATTTTGTTTTCACCATACACATAACATTTGATTTGAAGAAAAGGCAGACTTTAAAGGCAGTTGACACTATTGGTAATTGCTCAAAATAATTGAAAGTGTTTTAGTATATAAAAAAGAAATTTAACGAATATTTTGGCTCTGTTTGTACAAATACTTTGGCTCTGTTTGTAAAAAGATAGATTGGTGATTTAGAAAGTATTTCAATAATAGTACATGTACTACTATTAGCAGTGCCACCTAATTGTGTCACCTTTAAATAAACTTCCATTTTATTGTTTTTTCCAGAAACCATTGCGAAAGTTCCGTTGGTTATTGCAAAGATGCGTGTCAGACGTCGTGTAGCTAGGACGGTGGTTAACAAAAACACAACCACTAGAATCGCATTTTTCAAGCATTTTCAATATTTAAAGGTAAGTTTTGAGCATGTTTTTTAGGTCATTTGTGGACGGTAACATGGAGGTTTTTGATGGATGTTTTAGGTCCGTTTTCCTTCTTTCTGAAGCAATCCGATGGGGATTTTTTTGCTCACTACGGTTGTCTACGCAAACTAAAACCAAAAGAGACCACCATTTTGGTCGTGGTTTCATGTGGTTGTTGTTTGTTTATCATCCACGTTTTATTGTGGATCAAGCCACACGTGCGACTTCCGGTCGAATGCTAAAATGGAAATGATGACACTGACAGTTTGTTGTTGTTGTTTTTGTTTATGTTCTTGTCTTGTGTGTTAGGTGGTAACTGTCAGATAAAAAGGATGTTCACATTAGCAATTTTCTTTAATGACGCTTTCCCATAACTTTCTCAAATATATTATCTTGCTTTCTTCAGGCCTGAAGTCCCATCCACTATTCCACGCAATCGACTGGAAGCGAATCAGAGAGACAGAAGCCCCTTTCATCCCAGCCCCAGATGACAGAACGGACACCACTTATTTTGACGGTAAACAATATTCACAGTATTTTGTTTTCACCATACACATAACATTTGATTTGAAGAAATGCAGACTTTAAAGGCAGTGGACACTATTGGTAATTACTCAAAATAATTATTAGCATAAAACCTCACTTGGTAAGAAGTAACTGCTCCCTCTCTCTAAAGTGCAAAGTTTTCAAGAAAGAAGCAATTTTCATTGAACTTGATTTCAAAACCTTAGGTGTAGAATTTGAGGTCTCGCAATCAAGCATCTGAAAGCACACAACTTTGTGTGACAAGGGTGTTTTTTCCAAGTTTCATTATTATCTCACAACTCCGGTGACCAATCAAGCTGAAACTTTTGCAGGTTCGTTACTTTATGCATCTTTGACAATTACAAAAGGTGTCCAGTGTCTTTAACAGAAGAAATGCAGACTTTAAAGGGCAAATAAACCTTTAGTTGACTGTTCAATCCTTTAAAATGTAGGCGTGCACAAGATGACTAACACTTTCAAGGGTGGTCAGGTTTTTGTGATATCGCTGAAAATCCAGAGAAAATATGTCAACACGTGAAGGAAATTCGCTGATGGGATTACACATACTGAGAAGCGTCACTGCTTGGCTTAAAAAAAAAAAGTCTTTTTATTCGAAAGTGAAATGTAATAATATATAATTATGGTTTAGTTATTCAAAAATATTTTAAAAAGACCTTAGCAGTAAAAGAAACCTGAATTGCGGTCTTACATTCACAATTGGTCAGTTAATACAATAATAAGATAGTTTCATGTAATACAATTAAAAAACAATTAAAATGCACAAAATGACAATAGACCACAAAAGTAACAGGGCAAAAGACTTCCTGACAAGAGGAATAAACAAGCTATTGGTTGTTGTTAAAGTTAACTTGTTTCCATAATGCTTTATGTATCCCAATCCGCTGTAGGCTTCTGACCAAAGGTTGTTATTGCCACTAACTTTAAGAGTGATTATCAAACACATCCCTTTCCTCTAACCTGATCATTTAACAGCTCTTTAAAGGCAGTGGACACTATTGGTAATTACTCACAATAATCATTGGCATAAAACTTTTCTTGGTGACGAGTAATGGGGAGATTTTGATGGTATGAAACATTGTGAGAAACGGCTCCCTCTGAAGTGATGTAGTGTTCAAGAAAGAAGTAATTTTCCATGAATTTGATTTTGAGACCTCAGATTTAGAACTTGAGGTCTCAAAATCAACCATCTAAACGCACACAACTTCATGTGACAAGGGTGTTTTTCTTTCTTTCTTAGTTATCTTAATTGCAACTCCGACGACCAATCAAGCTCAAATTTTCACAGTTTTATTATTTTATGCATATGTTGAGATACACCAACTGTGAACATGGTGAAGGCAAGTCTTTGACAATTACCAATAGTGTCCACTGCCTTTAACATGTTACTTCTCTGTCTCCCTTGTTTGTTTAGCTCGGAACAACATGCAGCATCTCCAGATGTTGTCTTTTGCACTTTGACCTCTGGAACTCATCAACAGAAGTAATGAAACTGTTCCAGGATGGTGGTCAACTTGGTCCAGTGGTTAGACTGCAGGACTTGCAATCACAAGGTTGTAGGTTTAAATCCTACCAAGCGAACTGTGGTCCAGTGGTTAGACTGCAGGACTTGCAATCACAAGGTTGTAGGTTTGAATCCTACCAAGCGAACTGTGGTCCAGTGGTTAGACTGCAGGACTTGCAATCACAAGGTTGTAGGTTTGAACCCTGCTAAGCTAACTGTGGTCCAGTGGTTAGACTGCAGGACTTGCAATCACAAGATTAAAGGTCTGAATCCTACCAAGCTAACTGTGGTTAGACTGCAGGACTTGCAGTTACAAGGTTGTAGGTTCGAATCCTACCTAGCTAACTGTGGTTCAATGGTTCGACTGCAGGACTTGCAATCACAAGGTTGTGGGTTCGAATCCTACCTAGCTAACTGTGGTTCAATGGTTCGACTGCAGGACTTGCAATCACAAGGTTGTGGGTTCGAATCCTACCTAGCTAACCACCAATTTTATAATGACTAAAATAAATATTGTCCACTATTGTTACTGAATCACTATTTGCCCATTGGTTCGACTGCATGACTTGCACTCAAAAGGTTGTAGGTTCAAACCCTACCAAGATAATGGTGGTCAGTGGTTAGACTGCAGGACTTGCAATCACAAGGTTGTGGGTTTGATACCTACCTAGCCAACCGTGTTTCAGTGGTTAGACTCTAGACTTGCAATCAAAATGTTGTGGGTTTGAATACTACCAAGCTAACTGTGGTTTAACAATGACTAATATAAGTAATTGTTCCCTAGTTACTGAATCACAATATTGTGATGGTTTAGTAGTTCGACTGCAGGACTTGCAATCACATATATATTGGTTCGAATCCTACCAAGCTAACTGCTGGTTTAACAATGACTAATATAAGTAATTGTTCCCTAGTTACTGAATCACAATATTGTGATGGTTTAGTGGTTCGACTGCAGGACTTGCAGTTACAAGGTTGTTGGTTCAAATCCTACCAAGCGTACTGTGGTTTAGTGGTTAGACTGCATGACTTGCAATCAAAAGGTTGTGGGTTCGAATCCTACCCGTTTAACTGTGGTCCAGTGGTTTGACTGCAGGACTTGCAATCACAAGGTTCTGGGTTTGAATCCTACCAATCAAACTGATCAAGTGGTTAGACTGCAGGACTTGAATGCACAAGGTTGTGGTTTGGAATCCTACCAAGCTAACTGTGGTCAGTGGTTAGACTGCAGGACTTGCAATCAGAATGTTGTTGGTTCGAAATCTACCAGCTAACTGCTCATTTTACAATGACAATTTTGTGATGGTTCAGTGGTTAGACTACAGGACTTGCAGTGACAAGGTTGTGAGTTCAAATGCTATCAAGCTAACCGCTGTTTTAAAAATGACAAGCGTCTAGTTACTGAACCACAAGTTCTTGATTTACAATTCATAATCGTGGGCGTCCAGGCTGGGATTTTAGGAGGGGTCATGGAGATCACTATGGGCTGACTACCCCTGTCATATTAACTGCTCATCCATTAATTTGTTATGAGCCAAGTAATTCAAAGGCCACACTTGGAAGTTATTTAAAGAGCTTTCCTAATGTTCAATACAAATTATGCAAAACGTAAAAGACTATTTTACTTAAACTTTCAATATGGGCAACAGTGTCGAAGCAAATTTAATGTCAAACTTCCAAGACAAAAACAACACAGAATCCTGGGTCATTATTCCTTTAATATAAAACCTTATACAATTGCAATATAACTGTATATACAATAACGATATTACCTTTATACGATTGTGATATAACCTTTTACATTTGCGATATAACCTTATATGATTGTGATATGACCTTATGATTGTGATATAATCTTGAACTATTGCGATATTTCCCTGATACAATTGCGATATAAATTAATACAAGGACTTAATTGTCAAGGACTAGCCTTCACAGTTGGTGTATCTCAACATTATGAATAAATAACTAACCTGTGAAAATTTAAGCTCAAACGGTGATCGAAGTTGCGAGATAATAATGAAGAAAAAAAACACCCTTGTCACACGAAGTTGTGTCCGTCAGATGGTTGATTTCGAGACCTCAAGTTCTAAATCTAAGGTCTCGAAATCAAATTTGTGGAAAATTACTTCTTTCTCGAAAACTATGGCACTTCAGTGGGAGTCGTTTCTCACAATGTGTTATACCTTCAACCTCTTCCCATTACTCGTCATCACCAAGAAAGGTTTTAAATAATTATTTTGAGTAATTACCAATAGTTTCCACTGCCTTTAACTATTGTGATTTAACCTTATACATTTCTGATCAAGCCAAATCTGCTATATTGTTCTATTCCAATAAACAACATTACAAATCATTGAAAAAAAATGCTTGACTTATGCCTTGTGATTTTATTTATTTGTATTATTTGACCATATTTTTGAAGTTCGATTTGTATGCATTAAAATGAAGCTAGTTTCTTCAGTGAGGGCATCATGTACCTTTCATTTTTTTATAAGATTGAGATTTGATGTTGACCAATCTATATCTAAAACCATTCCTCAAGTTGAAAATATTGTTTATCAAAGTTATTCCTCAAGTTAAAAACACATCAGAGTCAGAGGTACCTATCGCATTATTTTAGAGAATAAAAACGACTCTTTGTGTTTTCTTAAATTTATGGCCCAAAATTTTATAAACTGTAGGACATCTACCCCTTGTTTTGTTTATATTTAAAGAAATAAAATTATTGATGTAATTATTTTGAGGCACAAGGCTCTTGTCTTTAAACTTTTTCAGTTAACAAAAACGGTGTACCGTACAAACAATGGATGTTCAAAGCCTTGCATTTTTCGTTACAAAAATTCAAATGGTAAGCCTTGCGTTTTAGTAAAATCCTTGCAATTTTCTAACACAACAACATGCATAAGATGGCCATTTTTTGGTGTTATTATTATTGTAGACTTTTTTTCTTTTTTTTTTTTGAGGGGGGGGGGGGGTTGAAGTGTACCGAAGGCTTTAAAAGTTAGATTATTTGGTGGTGCAATTTGATTGAGATAATTTCAACAACGAAATATGGTCACTTTTTAATAATCAACCTACAAGTTATTTGTTCCTACATTAATAATAAGCTGAGAAACGAACCAAAAAATATACCTCATATATTACCTTTAGTTCTTTCAACTTTGCGCTAAATCATTTCAAGTTAAACAAACGTACGGCTACTTGGTTTAATTATCAAAATTACTTACAGTGTAAGCGTTTATTCATCACTTTTAATATGATTCAAGCCTTCGATTCTCGCATTTCGAATCATTCCGCGAGATCTTGCGGGAGCCAGTTTGCCCCTTTGATCTTGGACAGGCACCGGTGATTGGAACCAGCTAAAGCAACCGACCAGTGCAACCGACAGGTACCCGATTTCCACGCTACGCGAAATAAACATCAACAGAGTAGTAGAGGTCTGGGTACTCGACGGCTTGATGCCGTGACGCGATATTCAAAATGGCCACCAGCCATGCTTGTGAAGTTGTCAACACCGTGGATATACTTACGATGATTTGATGTGATTTAATGTCTCTTATGGTAAGCTTTATCATGCAGCTTATTTAAGTTAATAATGTAGAATAGGATGAAGGCCTCGTGGAAGGCGTGTAACCACTTAGTTTGTCATAAAACGGGCAGTTCTTGTCTCAATTTTAGTCGACCTTCATTCATGCTCAACATAAACAACGGCAATCCGGAAGTAGCTGTAACGTTAAAGCATAGATCATTTCATTGTCATTGCCAATTTGCCGTCAATCAGATACTGGATGAAGAACTCCTCCATGATCTGATGAAACAATCGACTTTTCTGTGTAGTTCTTATAGATTATCTACTTCAATTCGTGTCGGCCGCTCCTACTTGTTTCTATGTGTCAGTTTTTGTTTACATGTTATGTAACACTGAGCTGTCGTAAACTGTTTACCAACCAAAAAAAATGACCGGTGCTCTGACATTCGGAGTCGTAGCCTTTGCAGATTGCCTTTCTCTCATATCAAGTTATAAATCTAAAACTGGTTTGCCACCTATACTGCCAAATGATAATGTAAATTTTTAAAGTCTGAACATGGTCTGAATAAAACTGGAGGGTTTTTTATTTTTATTTTGTTAATCGTCTGAAATTTCATCCAGATGTGTAATGAAGGGCGAGGTGCACAGAAAAACCTTGGTCTGAGTCGTAGGCAACTTTTTGAGATATTGTCTAGTTTGCGATGCCCCCAAATCAAGATTAAAATTAATATTAATTTGAGGCCCTTCCAATTGTTCCAGCAATCTGTAATCCGTAGAGCGTCTTTTGCACATTAAGAACTTTCTTTGGTTAAATTTAGAGGCAAATCTGAGAGAAATGTTTTTTGAGGGTGCAAAAAACGTCAAGTTATACTCCATGCCGTTTTCTCAAAAATCTGCCGACAAAAATTGTGTGTTTCAAAATCACCTGAAAACTTGGGTTTAGTCGTCTACCTTAGTAACTTTTTGATGTAATTGTTTTTATTGCCTGATTTTCGATATAACAATGTCTCAAATAATTATTGTATAAAACTCAATAAAACCAATTGTACCATCGCGGCGAGTACCCACCAAGAACACTGGTCGAAATCCAAAGAAGTTATCCCGCCGTCATGTTGATCCCGGCTAGCCTACCAAAGACTCAGCCACCCAACCCCAATGTACCCCGCTACCCTTTCCACAGCGACCGACAATCCCCAATTCCCATCGAAATGCCAGACTAACTTCCCCTGTGAACTAATTTTCTATACCTACATCGTGTGCCTTCGACTCAAATAATTATTTTGTAAGTCCCCTATTATGCCTATGTTTCCTTGTAAACCAATGCGCCATATACAGCGTGTGCCTTCCATCCACTCACCAATTTTTTAAATCACAACCAGAGTCCCCTGTCTACCCGTCAGCAAAGCGTATGCCTTCCACTCTCAAATTATTTACCGAGTCCAAAGCAAGGGTTTCCCTATGCCATTGTACCATGCGTACCATTTCCCCATTAATTAAACTAATTGTCTATCTTTATGCCTACAGTGTGTGCCTTCAACTCGTCGAATACTTTTTAAGTCCGAACACAAGAGTCCCCTATCTACTACCAATACCCGTCAGTAAAAGCGTATTATGCCTTCCACTCGCAAATTATTTACCAAGTCCAAAGCAAGCATTTCCCTATGCCATAGTACCATGCGTACCCCTTTTCCCATGAAACTAGTGTGTAGATTTTAACTCAAATAATGTTTCAAGTCCGAACCAATGAGTTTCCCATGCCTATGTAACCAGCCCACAACTTGTGCATTTCACTCGAAATAACTAAGTATTCGAAATAACTAAGTATAAAGCACTGATTTTGCTATGCCATAGCATCATGTGTAAAGTGTTCCCCTCGCAAATTATATACCAAGTATAAAGTATAATACACTAAGTATAAAGCATTGATATTCCCATACCATAGTATCCTATGATGAGTATTCAATTATATACTAAGTATAAAGCACTGAAATCCCATGCCATAGCTTTCTGTGTAAAGTATGAACCGAAGGTTTATCAGGTCTAAAATGCGAATTATCCTGGGGGGGACCCAAGTGGGTGTCGTGGGTAGGTGTCGGCCTCCCAAGCAAAGGATCCCCGGTTCGAACCCCGGTGGTGGCAGCGCGGTTGCCGTCCGAGAAGCCTCGACTCACCAGACAGTGGCACACACCGCGCAGTGGCACTCACCGCTAGCACTCGCTGAGGAAAGAAACTTTAAACTTAAAACTTAAAACGAACCTATGCTCTTTTTTATATAAGTTTAAAAATTTTTATTAAAAAAACATTTTTAAAACGTCTCAAACTTTTCTGAAGCTGGATTCGATCCCGGGACCCTCCGGTCCAGAGATCAGAGCCCTTCCACTGGGCCACTGCTCCTTCTTACTAATATGTGTTCGAGTTTAATTTTAAACCTTCGTATGACAAACTTATAATTAAAACGTAGTAAAAGAACACCCGGGAATCGAACTCGGCACCATTGGGTGTAGAGTCCGGAGCCCTTCCATTGAGCCACGTCTCCTCTTACTTCATCTGCGTGCGAGTTTAATTTTAAACCTTCGTATGACAAACTTTAAATCAAAACGTAGTAAAAGAACACACGGGAATCGAACCCCGTACCATTGGATGTAGAGTCGGAAGCCCTTCCATTGGGCCACTACTACTCTTTCTGCATTTGCGTTCGAGTTTAATGTTATACCTTAGAAGGAACAACTTTATATCAAAATGTATTCTAGCTTATGCCTTCCACTCGCAAACTATTTATTAAGTGTAAAGCATGGATTTCCCTATGCCATAGGATACCGCGCAAACCAATGTTCTCAAGCATACTAAAAGAACACAGATCGGGAATCGAACCCCGTACCATTGGGGGTAGAGCCCGGAGCCCTTCCATTGGGCCACGTCTCCTCTTACTTTTATAGCGTTCCAGTTTAATGTTATACCTTAGAATGAACAATTTTAAATCAAAACGTATTATTTGCCTCCCACTCCCAAATTATTTAGCAAGTGTTAAGCAAGGATTTCCCTATACCATATGGAACCGTGCAAACCAATGTTCTCAAGCGTAGAAAAAAAAACACAGACCGGGGTTCGAACCCAGTACCATTAGGTGTAGAGCCCGGAGCCCTTCCATTGGGCCACTACTACTCTTACTTCATTTGCGTTCGAGTTTAATTTTATACCCTAGAGTGAACAACTTTATATCAAAACATATTGTAACTTATGCCTTCAACTCGCACTAAGTATTGATTAGGGGTTAAGCAAGGATTTCCCTATGCCGTAGGGTACCGCGTAAACCAATGTTCTTCAACGCAGAAAAAGAACACACACAGGGGTTCGAACCGAGCACCTTTGGCTTCAGAGTCCAGAGCCCCACCACTGTGCCACTGTCCTTCTTCATAACGAGCGGTTCGAGTTTAAAGATAAACCGTAGAATGAATTCAACTTTAAATAAAAACGTAATAGCGGGTGCCTTCCACTCGCATGTTATTTATTAGGTATAAAGCAAGGATTTCCCTATGCCATAGGGTTCCGCTTAAACCAATTCTCTTACGCGTAGAAAAAGACACACGCCGTGGCTCGAACTCAGTACCTTTGCGCTCAGAATCCGGAGCTCTACCACTGGGCCACCGCTCTTCTTATGAACAATGGGCTCGAGTTTTACTATATACGTTAGAGTGGACAACTTTAAATCAAAACTTATATAGCGAGTGCCTTCCACTCGCGTGTTTTACAAGGATTTCCTGATGCCATAGTACCCCAGGTAATGTAAAGATTGGGACTGGGTACAACAGAGTTGATGCATGCACAAATTCGACGGTGTTTGAGATAAATAGAATGCACGGGACTAAAACGGGTCTATCTAACTGAGAAAATATCAGCGATAGAAAGTCTCTAGAAGCCGGGCAGATCAGGCGAATGATGGGGGGGGGGCATAATCAAACAGGGGGCGTAACGATGTGACCAACAAAACCATTTATTATTATACATTTATGTAATAAATATTTGATAATCTAAGGAAATTGAACTCTAAATAAGACACGGGACGGAGTATTCTTTATGTTTTAGATCAATATTTGTTTCATGTTTGAGTTTCTACATTTCACATTATGACTGCTCTTTAAATCAATATAAAAAAGAATTCGGACAATAATTGACATACACATTCAAATTTATTTTAAACAGCAATTTTTATTTTTTATTTTATTTATTTAAATAATTAAAACCATTAAAATTAAAATTTAAACGTCAAGTGTTTGTGCATGGTAAAAGAATTTTGTTTTTCTACAAAGGCGATCAGAGAATACTGACCGAAACGTCAACTGAAACCAACGGTTATTTTCAGAACCACCCCATATTTAGAGATGATAGTAATTGCATGGTGTTACCGCAAACCTGTCCATATCGTATTTCCACCATGCAAAGTTTTAAATCCAGGGTACAACATCAAAGCATTGCCATAGATAGGCTGTACAATATGCAGTGAATAATAAGACGGGAACAATTTTACGACCTCACCGCCAATTTCTGGCCGTTTTGTTTTAATCTCCGAATAATCAACGGGAAAACAGCAACCTACAGGCCCACTAACTATAACAGAGAATTAGATTGAGCAATACACATACATGTACATACACAAGCATACCAGCTAACGTAGTGTTGACCTATAGCTAATAGAAACAAACAAATCACAAACATTGCTTTTACCATTGGTTTTAACGACTTTATATTGAATCAGAATAAACGAGTACACATTAGTCTTGCCTGAACAGTTCCCTGAAGATTAGAACTGCATAAAAGGCTCTAAATATCGTCCACGGAGACAGCCAGAGTCAACTGCATGGTTGGAGATAATTTTGAATACATGTGTACGCAGTAAATTACTGGGTACGAAGCATGGGTTGTAAGACCAACTATAGGGTACCCGACTATTCGTGTTCTTGTCGCACTGTCGCTTACTTCTTGATATAGCAGTGCCTCCAAAAAGAGAGGTTGAAATGAATTTGAGGCCCATCAAATTGTTCCAGCAGTCTTAAACTTGGAGACTGTCTTTTACACATGACGAACTTCCTTTGGTTAATTTTTTAGGCAAGTCGGAGAAAAAATGTTTCCGAGGTTGAAAAAACGTCAAGCTTACCCCCTTGTCGTTTTTTTCAAAAATCAGCCGAAATTGTTGTCTTCCAAATCCCCTGAAATTTCATACCTAGGTGTATTAGAGGGCAAGGAGCAGGAAAATCTTGGTTTTAGTCGTCTACGATGGCTACTTTTTGAGATAATGCCTCATTTCGGATAGTACGACGGTTTAAAATCAAGGTTAAAATGAATATTTGAGACCCATCCTTTTGTTCCAGCAACCTGTTACTTGGAGACTCTCTTTTACACATGACGAAATTCCTTTGGTTAAGTTTTGAGGCAATTCGGAGAGAAAAAGTTTCCGAGGCTGAAAAAAACGTCAACGCTTACCTACCCCCTTGTCGTTTTTTCAAAAATCGGCCAAAATTGTTGTCTTCTGAATCGCCTGAATCTTCATACCTAGGTGTAATAGAGGGCGAGGAGCAGGAAAATCTTGGTTTTAGTCGTTTACGATGGTTACTTTTTGAGATAATGCCTCATTTCGGATAGAACGACTGTTTAAAATCAAGGTTAAAATAAATATTTGAGACCCATCCTATTGTTCCAGCAACCTGTAACTTGGAGACTGTCTTTTACACATGACGAACTTCATTTGGTTTATTTTTTAAGCAATTCGGAGAGAAAATGTTTCCGAGGTTGAAAAAACGTCAAGCTTACCCCCTTGTCGTTTTTTCAAAAGTCGGTCGAAATAGTTGCTTCCAAATCCCCTGAAATTTCATACCTAGGTGTAATAGAGGGCGAGGAGCAGGACAATCTTGGTTTTAGTCGTCTACGATGGCTACTTTTTGAGATAATGCCTTATTTCGGATAGTACGACGGTTTAAAATCAAGGTTAAAATGAATATTTGAAACCCATCCTATTGTTCCAGCAACCTGTAACTTGGAGACTGTCTTTTACACATGACGAACTTCCTTTGGTTAAATTTTGAAGCAATTCGGAGTGAAAATGTTTCCGAGGTTGAAAAACGTCAAGCTTACCCCCTTGTCGTTTTTTCAAAAATCGGCCGAAATTTGTGTCTTCCAAATCGCCTGAAATTTCATACCTATGTGTAATTGGGGTCGAGGAGCAGGAAAATCTTGGTTTTAGTCGTCTACGATGGCTACTTTTTGAGATAATGCCTCATTTCGGATAGTACGACGGTTTAAAATCCTACCGTCAAAAATCCTACATCTAAAAGGGATAATAAGGGAGGATTGAGTTATTACCGTCAAGTTATATCTAAGAATAGAGTCACCTCTGCAATGGATACCACCCCCTCCCGGATACCAACCATCTCATCCCAACGTACCCCCAGTCCTCGCAAGCTTTATCATGCCCGTCTCAACCCAACACAACACTCACCCTCAACCCAAGTCCTCATCTCAAACACCCCACCCCATTACTCCTACCATCACCCAAGCCCCCATTTCAACCGTCCATCCCACTCTCCTACCAACACCTCAAGTCCTCATCCTAAACAGTCCAGCCAATTACTCCTACACCATCACCCCAAGTCCTCATCCCAAACAGTCAAGCCCATCATCATTCCTACCATCACCCAAGACCTCATCCCAACCAACCGAGCCCACTGGCTAACCGGCAAACTCCCACCCCTTGCCCAGGAGTCTCAGACCAGAGGCAACCCTTACCCAAGCCCACTGAGTAACCTCCTTGGCCCCTCGGCACTTAGAAATTTTACTCCTCCAGCCAAGCTCCAAGGCCCTTGGTAGGCCCTTGTAGGCCCTTGATCAGCTCTCAGATCAGCTAGAAATCCAAGGGTTGAGCCAGGGAAAATAAGTTCTGAAATATTGTCCAAGTCGGCCATTTTTAACTTCGTCACTCCAAAAACCGCTCAAGTAGCACAGCAGCGAACGAGAGTGCTTACAGAGTGGAAGGTCCCAGGTTCAAACCCTGTACATTTTAATCAGAATTCAAAGAAAAACATTTTTTTATGGCAAAAGGGTCCACGGAGGGATTTAAACCCACTCTGCTCACAGCTCCAGGATTCCTGGGGCTGTGAGCTTGGCCACTGTGCTACGGCAGCTCTTGAAAAAATTTGCTCGGAACATAATATTTAAACCTTACAATGGAAAGGTCTTATTAAAAAAAAAAAAAAAAAAAAACGGACCCTATGACCTTTGACCTTAGCAAGAGTCACAAGAAGAAAGATGGAATAAAGACATGACAGTTGGTGTATATTAAATTAAGGTTTATTTCCAGAACAAAAATAAACAATACAAATATTACCAGATGTTTTAATTAGTAAAGCTGTACACCTGTAAGACTACTTAAATATTTTAACAATTAAACGTAGTAACATTTAAAAAGATCACAAAATTACAAAGAATTAAAACAAATTTGTTTCTCAAGTAAACGCAAAGACTATATTTAAAACCTTAAAATTAATTTTACAATTTAAACTAACACCATAAATAACACAAAATAATTAACAGAGTACCATAATGGACCTTATGCACATGATATCATTTGCGTAAAGCGCATTCAACTACAGGTCCAAAATAGGTTGCACATTGGCCCAACCACTACAAAGTGCGTATTGCCACCAATTATTATTTGCAGTCTAGCAGTGCTTTATTTTAAATGCAAACTCAATTTGAATAAGTTACTTGTCTTCCTTAATAATTTTACAGTAAAACTAGTTTCCCCTGTTAACAGTTCAAAAACTGCATTCTCTAATCGAGTTACCCGCCCCCCCCCCCCAATTTACTCCATCAGAGTTGAAAATAATACTAGTTTATTTCATTCATAATAAGAACTACACAGAGCTTGCACTGCAAGTGGTTATTACATACTTCAATATTCATGGCATAGTCTTCCTTAATAATTTTAAAGTAAAATTTAACTTACTCTAATAACAGTTCAAAAACTGTGTTCTCTTATCAAGTTCCCCAGCCCCCCCCCCCCCCAATTTACTCCATCAGAGTTAATATACTCTAGTTATTTTAATTCAAACAAGAACTACACAGAGCTCGCAACTCTTCAATATGGTAGTTTTAGATTTAATTTTGTTACTGCATAGAGGGTGCTTCGCTATCTTGCTGACTTTAATGTTACCCATATTAAGAGTACACATTCAGCTATATATTAGTGGGGTTTTTTTGTAATGCAGATAATTTTATATAGTTATTTTTCAAGTTAAAGTGTGCCATAAAAACTTAACCATAATATTCATCTACACGTGGGCCTGACCCCCACTAATTGTACAATATGAAGTTCATACATGTGATGTATTAAATTAAACTGTAATTATTGTTTTAATTTTAGTGAAACAATTGTGTCCTTCCCCCTTTTGTTAATGTAATTTTTAAGTTGTCATAAACATGTTACCAGAGGATATGTTTATAAGTGTCACATTTATTCAAATGATATTGATAAATGTTAGTTCTAATTTAATTGTGGAATGTAAGTAGAAAACACTACCCCTTAATTACACATATTGTCAAATTCATAAATGAGACAAATTACATTCTCATTAACTGTAAAGTAAAAATTATAATTTTCTTTACTGATTTTTGATTTTTTTTGTGTGATTAACATTTCATAACGCTACTTTGTAACGTGGTAGATTGTTATAGTAGTTATAATTAAACTATAACAATTATTTAATTAATTTTTGATGTTATTAGTGGTACGATCTAACTCAATGTAAAAAAACACCAATCCAAATAACTTGTTTTGTGAAACAGACTTTGTTATTTACAAAGCCCAAATCATTAATAGTAAGATTCATGATTTATATTTTAATTATTTAAATTTTGTAGCACAATTTTGTCTGTGAATTATGAAGAAAACACAACAACACGTTCCAGTGCAAGTCTTTCATAGAACAAGACCTATATGACGAAACAAATGTGATATTTCCGCAACATTTCAACGCGCGACAACATTATGCGTGCACCACTCATGCTCAAACCTATCAGCAGCAACCTCGTTTTCATACCAACAAACTTATTTAACCAGTGAATACTTATTTGGGGTCTAAAAACAACCAGTCAAAGGTACTGTAAACACCCACGATAAAGTTTAACATCACAATTAAAAAAAAAGAAGTTCATAGTTTCACAAGTACACCACAAACATTTTATTTCAGTTTGGCCTATCTATTGGGGGGATTTCTTCAAATTGATGGGCTATCTTTGACTGAGACAAAGGGAGTTTAACCGTGAAGAAGCAGCACGCAACGCCGCACAAGGCAGAAGCAGCACACACCTCCACATAAATGCAGAAGTGGCACGCACCTTCGCATGAAGTGCAATCTCACAATGTAACCATTATAGTAGCTGATACTCCCATGATAAGAGACAGACTATAATGGGATACATTGCAAGACATCATACTTGGGTGACACGCCTTCAAAACGATGGATTCTCATATAGTTGATGTATTTCTTGTTGCCAAGATTAGGGTAAGGGATATTCTATTCTATGTTTATCATTTGTTTTTGAGGGGATTTTTTCAACATAACTTATTGATTAGCTATCTCTGCCTGAGACTGAGAGACTTTGACCGTTAAGAAGCAACACGCACCTCCACACAAGGCAGAAGCGGCACTCACCTCTGCATAAATGCAGAAGTTGCATGCACCTTCGCATGATAAGTGCAATCTCACAATGTCATAATAATAACAAGAATGATAGATATGATTGAAGGCACTGGACACATTTGGTAAATGTCAATGACTAGTATTCTCACTTTCCCAACATACATGTGTGCATAAAATAACACATTTGGGCACAATTAGTCATTGAAGTTGCAAGATAATAATGAAAGAAAAAAACACCCTTGTTGCATAAATTTGTGTGACTGCTTTAAGATGCATAATAAAAGGCTTCAGCTGAAGTCTTTATTATTTCAAAAACTACGTTACTTCAGAGGGAGCCATTTCTCACAATGTTGCAAACTAGCAACGGCTCTCCATTGCTAGTTAGCCAATAGGGTTTTACGCTAAAAATTATTTTGAGGAATTACCAATAGTGTCCAGTGCCTATATACACCTCTACACAAAAGTAACATACCAATAATAGAAACCATATTTAAAAGGGGAGAGGTTCCCAGTACTTACACCCTTAGCCAAGATCCTCAGCATCTGGCCATAAAAACAACACAGAAATGTTCAGCTTAAACAAGAATTATAAAGCACAATGAGTGCATCATTAATTAGAAAAGTTATGAAAAGGGGAGAGGTTACCAGCACTTTCACCCTTGGCCAAGATCCTCAGCATCTCGCCATAAAAACAACACAGGAATGTTCAGCTAAAACAATAATTAGAACGACTCTTGAAGGAAGTGATCGAAGTAGCTTGGCTAACAATAAGATGAAGACTGTTTCATAAGGTGGGAGCAGCATTGACCCCCATATTGCGAGGTAGGGATTCGTTGGGGAGCTTGCAGTAGAAACTGTGATGATAAGCGAAGACAGCGAGGATGTATTTTATGCAAAGTTATAAGTTTGGAGACACAAGTAGGAGTGAGACCATAATGAGACTTGCATAGTGAGCAACATTTGCTTCAACCCAACATGGTCATGATCGGTTGCCAGTAGTGACAGCGAAGAATCGAGGTGATGTGCTCATTTTTTGTAGACCGTTCCACAACAGGCATGCAGCAGTGTTCTGAATACATTATTCAGTTCATAAAAAACACATTAATAATACCTTGCTGTTAAAGAAAACATATCGATTGTTACATCCATAATTGCTTGCAGCTTATAGATGTCTTGAAGATCGGGATATTTTCATAATGTATGCGTTGCTCTCCTTTACACCCAGTATCTTTGATAACATCAGTAGAGGTGATTCAATTCTGCACTTCTTTTCAGGGAACCATTCCTCACATCTCCGTCTCTGAAAGGTCAAGTTTGAAGACAAAAAGCTAAATATAAGCCAACAATTTTAATTTGCACAATACAATGCAGGGTATATAAAACTGGGCAGGCCCCCTAATTGGGTGTTAAATCCTAATTAAAAGTGTGATTAAATATAATTTTTTAACACCAATTACGAACCGACATCAGCAACAAATGGAATAGAACTAGAGGCATGCCACTCACGAACCCACAGTGACCTGACAACTGCAACCAGTGGCATAGAACCAAATGCCTGTTGCTCAAGGAACAACAGTGAATTGACATAGGCAGCCAGTGGCATAGCACCAAAGGCTTGTCGCTTAGAAACGACAGTGAACCGACTTCAGAAACCAGTGACTAGCACCAGAGGAATGTCGCTCAAGGAAAGAAAGTAAACCGACATCGGAAACCAATGGCATAGCACAAAAAGGCCTGTCGCTCAAGAAACGACAATGAGACGACATCGGCAACCAGTGACTAGCACCAGGATGTCGCTCAAGGAACGAAAGTAAATCGACATTGGAAACCAATGGCATAGCACCAAAGGCCTGTCGCTCAAGAAACGACAATGAACCGACATCGGCAACCAATGACTAGCACCAGAGAAATGTCGCTCCAGGAATGAAAGTTAATTAACCGACATCAGAAACCAATGGCATAGCACCAAAGGCCTGTCGCTAAGGAAACAAAAATAAACCGACATTCGGCAACCAGTGACTAGTACCAGAGAAATGTCGCTCAGGGAACGAAAGTAAACTGACATCGGAAACCAATGGCATAGCACCAAAGGCCTATTCTCAAGAAACGACGATGAACCGACATCAGCAACCAGTGACTAGCACCAGAGACATGTCGCTCAAGGAATGAAAGTTAACCGACATCGGAAACCAATGGCATAGCACCAAAGGCCTGTCGCTCAAGAAACGACAATGAACCGACATCAGCAACCAGTGACTAGCACCAGAGAAATGTCGCTCAAGGAATAAAAGTAAACTGACATCGGAAACCAATGGCATAGCACCAAAGGCCTGTCGCTCAAGAAACGACAATGAACCGACATCAGCAACCAGTGATTAGTACCAGAGAAATGTCGCTCAAGGAATGAAAGTTAACCGACATCAGAAACCAATGGCATAGCACCAAAGGCCTGTCGCTCAAGAAACGACAATGAACCGACATCAGCAACCAGTGACTAGCACTAGAGAATTATCGCTCAAGGAACGAAAGTAAACCGACATCAGAAACCAATGGCATAGCACCAAAGGCCTGTCGCTCATGAAACGACAATGAACCGACATCAGCAACCAGTGATAGCACCAGAAAAATGTCGCTCAAGGAATGAAAGTTAACCGACATCAGAAACCAATGGCATAGCACCAAAGGCCTGTCGCTCAAGAAACGACAATGAACCGACATCAGCAGCCAGTGACTAGCACTAGAGAATTATCGCTCAAGGAACGAAAGTAAACCGACATCAGAAACCAATGGCATAGCACCAAAGGCCTGTCGCTCAAGAAACAACAATGAACCGACATCAGCAGCCAGTGACTAGCACTAGAGAATTATCGCTCAAGGAACGAAAGTAAACCGACATCAGAAACCAATGGCATAGCACCAAAGGCCTGTCGCTCAAGAAACAACAATGAACCGACATCGGCAATGACTAGCACCAGAGAAATGTCGCTCAGGGAACGAAAGTAAACTGACATCGGAAACCAATGGCATAGCACCAAAGGCCTATTCTCAAGAAACGACGATGAACCGACATCAGCAACCAGTGACTAGCACCAGAGACATGTGGCTCAAGGAATGAAAGTTAACCGACATCGGAAACCAATGGCATAGCACCAAAGGCCTGTCGCTCATGAAACGACAATGAACCGACATTGGCAACCAGTGACAAGCACCAGTAGAGAAATGTTGCTCAAGGAACGAAAGTAAATTGACATCAGAAACCAATGGCATATAGCACCAAAGGCCTGTCGCTCAAGAAACGACAATGAACCGACATCGGCAACCAGTGACTAGCACTAGAGAATTGTCGCTCCAGAAACAAAAGTAAACTGACATCAGGAACCAATGGCATACAAATGTTGCACCAAAGGCTTGTCACTCAAGAAACGACAATAAACCAACATCGGCAACCGGTGACTAGCACCAGAAAAATGTCGCTCAAGGAACGAAAGTAAACCGACATCGGAAACCAATGGCATAGCACCAAAGGCCTGTCACTTAAGAAACGACAATGAACCGACATCGGCAACCGGTGACCAGCACCAGAGAAATGTCGCTCAAGGAACGTAAGTAAATCGACATCGGAACCAATGGCATACAAATGTTGCACCAAAGGCTTGTCACTCAAGAAACGACAATAAACCAACATCGGCAACCGGTGACTAGCACCAGAAAAATGTCGCTCAAGGAACGAAAGTAAACCGACATCGGAAACCAATGGCATAGCACCAAAGGCCTGTCACTTAAGAAACGACAATGAACCGACATCGGCAACCGGTGACCAGCACCAGAGAAATGTCGCTCAAGGAGCGAAAGTAAACCGACATCAGAAACCAATGGCATAGCACCAAAAGCCTGTCGCTCAAGAAACGACAATGAACCGACATCGGCAACCAGTGACTAGCACCAGAGAAATGTCGCTCAAAGACTGAAAGTAAACCGACATCGGAAACCAATGGCATAGCACCAAAGGCTTGTCGCTCAAGAAACGACAATGAACCGACATCGGCAACCAGTGACAAGCACCAGTAGAGAAATGTTGCTCAAGGAACGAAAGTAAATTGACATCAGAAACCAATGGCATATAGCACCAAAGGCCTGTCGCTCAAGAAACGACAATGAACCGACATCGGCAACCAGTAACTAGCACCAGAGACATGTCGCTCAAGGAATGAAAGTTAACCGACATCGGAAACCAATGGCATAGCACCAAAGGCCTGTCGCTCAAGAAACGACAATGAACCGACATCAGCAACCAGTGACTAGCACCAGAGAAATGTCGTTCAAGGAATGAAAGTAAACTGACATCGGAAACCAATGGCATAGCACCAAAGGCCTGTCGCTCAAGAAACGACAATGAACCGACATCGGCAACCAGTGACTAGTACCAGAGAAATGTCGCTCAAGGAATGAAAGTTAACCGACATCAGAAACCAATGGCATAGCACCAAAGGCCTGTCGCTCAAGAAACGACAATGAACCGACATCAGCAACCAGTGACTAGCACTAGAGAATTAGCGCTCAAGGAACGAAAGTAAACCGACATCAGAAACCAATGGCATAGCACCAAAGGCCTGTCGCTCATGAAACGACAATGAACCGACATCGGCAACCAGTGACTAGCACCAGAGAAATGTCGCTCAAGGAACAAAGTAAACCGAAATCGGAAACCAATGGCATATAGCACCAAAGGCTTGTCGCTCAAGAAACGACAATGAACCGACGTCGGCAACCAGTGACTAGCACCAGAGAAATGTCGCTCAAGGAACGTAAGTAAATCGACATCGGAACCAATGGCATACAAATGTTGCACCAAAGGCTTGTCACTCAAGAAACGACAATAAACCAACATCGGCAACCGGTGACTAGCACCAGAAAAATGTCGCTCAAGGAACGAAAGTAAACTGACATCGGAAACCAATGGCATAGCACCAAAGGCCTGTCGCTCATGAAACGACAATGAACCGACATCAGCAACCAGTGACTAGCACCAGAAAAATGTCGCTCAAGGAATGAAAGTTAACCGACATCAGAAACCAATGGCATAGCACCAAAGGCCTGTCACTCAAGAAACGACAATGAACCGACATCAGCAACCAGTGACTAGCACTAGAGAATTATCGCTCAAGGAACGAAAGTAAACCGACATCAGAAACCATTGGCATAGCACCAAAGGCCTGTCGCTCAAGAAACAACAATGAACTGACATCGGCAACCAGTGACAAGCACCAGTAGAGAAATGTCGCTCAAGGAACGAAAGTAAATCGACATCGAAAACCAATGGCATAGTACCGAAGGCCTGTCACACAAGAAACGACAATGAACCGACATCGGCAACCAGTGACTAGCACCAGAGAAATGTCGCTCAAGGAACAAAGTAAACCGAAATCGGAAACCAATGGCATATAGCACCAAAGGCTTGTCGCTCAAGAAACGACAATGAACCGACGTCGGCAACCAGTGACTAGCACCAGAGAAATGTCGCTCAAGGAACGTAAGTAAATCGACATCGGAACCAATGGCATACAAATGTTGCACCAAAGGCTTGTCACTCAAGAAACGACAATAAACCAACATCGGCAACCGGTGACTAGCACCAGAAAAATGTCGCTCAAGGAACGAAAGTAAACTGACATCGGAAACCAATGGCATAGCACCAAAGGCCTGTCGCTCATGAAACGACAATGAACCGACATCAGCAACCAGTGACTAGCACCAGAAAAATGTCGCTCAAGGAATGAAAGTTAACCGACATCAGAAACCAATGGCATAGCACCAAAGGCCTGTCACTCAAGAAACGACAATGAACCGACATCAGCAACCAGTGACTAGCACTAGAGAATTATCGCTCAAGGAACGAAAGTAAACCGACATCAGAAACCATTGGCATAGCACCAAAGGCCTGTCGCTCAAGAAACAACAATGAACTGACATCGGCAACCAGTGACAAGCACCAGTAGAGAAATGTCGCTCAAGGAACGAAAGTAAATCGACATCGAAAACCAATGGCATAGTACCGAAGGCCTGTCACACAAGAAACGACAATGAACCGACATCGGCAACCAGTGACTAGCACCAGAGAAATGTCGCTCAAGGAACAAAGTAAACCGAAATCGGAAACCAATGGCATATAGCACCAAAGGCTTGTCGCTCAAGAAACGACAATGAACCGACGTCGGCAACCAGTGACTAGCACCAGAGAAATGTCGCTCAAGGAACGTAAGTAAATCGACATCGGAACCAATGGCATACAAATGTTGCACCAAAGGCTTGTCACTCAAGAAACGACAATAAACCAACATCGGCAACCGGTGACTAGCACCAGAAAAATGTCGCTCAAGGAACGAAAGTAAACTGACATCGGAAACCAATGGCATAGCACCAAAGGCCTGTCACTTAAGAAACGACAATGAACCGACATCGGCAACCGGTGACCAGCACCAGAGAAATGTCGCTCAAGGAGCGAAAGTAAACCGACATCAGAAACCAATGGCATAGCACCAAAGGCCTGTCGCTCAAGAAACGACAATAAACCGACATCGGCAACCAGTGACTAGCACCAGAGAAATGTCGCTCAAAGACTGAAAGTAAACCGACATCAGAAACCAATGGCATAGCACCAAAGGCTTGTCGCTCAAGAATTGACAATGAACCGACATCGGCAACCAGTGACTAGCACCAGAGAAATGTCGCTCAAGGAACGAAAGTAAAACCGACATCGGAAACCAATGGCATAGCACCAAAGGCTTGTCGCTCAAGAAACGACAATGAACCGACATCGGCAACCAGTGACTAGCACCATAGAAATGTCGCTCAAGGATCAAAAGTAAACCGCCATCGAAAACCAATGGCATAGCACCAAAGGCTTGTGCTCAAGAAACGACAATGAACCGACATCGGCAACCAATGACTAGCAGCAGAGAAATGTCGCTCAAGGAACGATAGTAAACCGACATCGGAAACCAATGGATAGCACCAAAGGCCTGTCGCACAAGAAACGACAATGAACCGACATCGGCAACCAGTGACTAGCACCAGAGAAATGTCGCTAAAGGAACAAAGTAAACCGAAATCGGAAACCAATGGCATATAGCACTGAAGGCCTGTCGCACAAGAAACGACAATGAACCGACATCGGCAACCAGTGACTAGCACCAGAGAAATGTCGCTCAAGGAACAAAGTAAACCGAAATCGGAAACCAATGGCATATAGCACCAAAGGCTTGTCGCTCAAGAAACGACAATGAACCGACGTCGGCAACCGGTGACTAGCACCAGAAAAATGTCGCTCAAGGAACGAAAGTAAACCGACATCGGAAACCAATGGCATAGCACCAAAGGCCTGTCACTTAAGAAACGACAATGAACCGACATCGGCAACCGGTGACCAGCACCAGAGAAATGTCGCTCAAGGAGCGAAAGTAAACCGACATCAGAAACCAATGGCATAGCACCAAAGGCCTGTCGCTCAAGAAACGACAATAAACCGACATCGGCAACCAGTGACTAGCACCAGAGAAATGTCGCTCAAAGACTGAAAGTAAACCGACATCGGAAACCAATGGCATAGCACCAAAGGCTTGTCGCTCAAGAAACGACAATGAACCGACATCGGCAACCAGTGACTAGCACCAGAGAAATGTCGCTCAAGGAACGAAAGTAAAACCAACATCGGAAACCAATGGCATAGCACCAAAGGCTTGTCGCTCAAGAAACGACAATGAACCGACATCGGCAACCAGTGACTAGCACCATAGAAATGTCGCTCAAGGATCAAAAGTAAACCGCCATCGAAAACCAATGGCATAGCACCAAAGGCTTGTGCTCAAGAAACGACAATGAACCGACATCGGCAACCAATGACTAGCAGCAGAGAAATGTCGCTCAAGGAACGATAGTAAACCGACATCGGAAACCAATGGATAGCACCAAAGGCCTGTTGCTCAAGAAACAACAGTGAACCGACATCGGCAACCAGTGACTAGCACCAGAGAAATGTCGCTCAAGGAACGAAAGTAAACGGACATCGGAAACCAATGGCATAGCACCAAAGGCCTGTCGCTCAAGAAACGACAATGAACCGACATCGGCAACCAGTGCCAAGCACCAGTAGAGAAATGTCGCTCAAGGAGCGAAAGTAAACCGACATCAGAAACCAATGGCATAGCACCAAAGGCTTGTCGCTCAAGAAACGACAATAAACCGACATCGGCAACCAGTGACTAGCACCAGAGAAATGTCGCTCAAAGACTGAAAGTAAACTGACATCGGAAACCAATGGCATAGCACCAAAGGCTTGTCGCTCAAGAAACGACAATGAACCAACATCGGCAACCGGTGACTAGCACCAGAAAAATGTCGCTCAAGGAACGAAAGTAAACCGACATCGGAAACCAATGGCATAGCACCAAAGGCCTGTCACTTAAGAAACGACAATGAACCGACATCGGCAACCGGTGACCAGCACCAGAGAAATGTCGCTCAAGGAGCGAAAGTAAACCGACATCAGAAACCAATGGCATAGCACCAAAGGCTTGTCGCTCAAGAAACGACAATAAACCGACATCGGCAACCAGTGACTAGCACCAGAGAAATGTCGCTCAAAGACTGAAAGTAAACTGACATCGGAAACCAATGGCATATAGCACCAAAGGCTTGTCGCTCAAGAAACGACAATGAACCGATGTCGGCAACCAGTGACTAGCACCAGAGAAATGTCGCTCAAGGAACGTAAGTAAATCGACATCGGAACCAATGGCATACAAATGTTGCACCAAAGGCTTGTCACTCAAGAAACGACAATAAACCAACATCGGCAACCGGTGACTAGCACCAGAAAAATGTCGCTCAAGGAACGAAAGTAAACCGACATCGGAAACCAATGGCATAGCACCAAAGGCCTGTCACTTAAGAAACGACAATGAACCGACATCGGCAACCGGTGACCAGCATCAGAGAAATGTCGCTCAAGGAGCGAAAGTAAACCGACACCAGAAACCAATGGCATAGCACCAAAGGCTCGCGCTCAAGAAACGACAATAAACCGACATCGGCAACCAGTGACTAGCACCAGAGAAATGTCGCTCAAAGACTGAAAGTAAACTGACATCGGAAACCAATGGCATAGCACCAAAGGCTTGTCGCTCAAGAAACGACAATGAACCGACATCGGCAACCAGTGACTAGCACCAGAGAAATGTCGCTCAAGGAACGAAAGTAAAACCGACATCGGAAACCAATGGCATAGCACCAAAGGCTTGTCGCTCAAGAAACGACAATGAACCGACATCGGCAACCAGTGACTAGCACCATAGAAATGTCGCTCAAGGATCAAAAGTAAACCGCCATCGAAAACCAATGGCATAGCACCAAAGGCTTGTCGCTCAAGAAGCGACAATGAACCGACATCGGCAACCAGTGACTAGCACCAGAGAAATGTCGCTCAAGGAACGAAAGTAAACCGCCATCGAAAACCAATGGCATAGCACCAAAGGCTTGTTGCTCAAGAAACGACAATGAACCGACATCGGCAACCAGTGACTAGCACCAGAGAAATGTCGCTCAAGGAACGAAAGTAAACCAACATCGGAAACCAATGGCGTAGCAGCAAAGGCCTGTCGCTAAGGAAACGACAACAAATCGACATCGGCAACCAGTGACTAGCACCAGAGAAATGTTGCTCAAGGAACAAAGTAAACCGAAATCGGAAACCAATGGCATAGCACCAAGGCCTGTCGCTCAAGAAATGTCAATGAACCGACGTCGGCAACCAGTGACTAGCACCAGAGAAATGTCGCTCAAGGAACGAAAGTAAACCGACATCGGAAACCAATGGCATAGCACCAAAGGCCTGTCACTCAAGAAACGACATTGAACCGACATCGACAACCAGTGAACCGACATCAGCAAACAATGGCATAGCACCAAAGGCCTGCCGTTAATAAAACGACAGTGAACCCACATTGGCAACTAGTGACTAGTACCAGAGGCCTGTTGCTCAAGAAACGACAGGGAACCGACATCAAATAATTACTGGCAAACCCCTAAAGGCCTGTTGCCCAGAAAGGACAGTTATTCGAAATTGGCAAACACAGGGAATACCCATTTGTACTCCTGGTTGGAGAGAAGCAATTAAGGCAAAGCGCCTCATTCAAGGACACAATTGTTGCCACTAACCAGGATTTAGGATTGGAACCCATATTTCGTAAATTTCAAAAATTGAGTCGCAACGATGCAGGGCGCTAGGCCCAGACACATACAGCGCCTTTAAACAAGAGTAACAACATGCATTCTGCATACATATATTACAGAGCTCCATTCGAGACTGGGGTTAATATTAGAAGTAATCTTGTTATGAACTCGCCTTTGACTGGAGAGTGTAGCTCCTTCATCATCGACTGGTCTTCGGTGGAGATCTACTTACAGTCATAGAGAAGTCTTTGCAGATGTTAAGCCTGACTGCAACACAAACAAAAGACACAGTTGATGTTTAGGAACATTACCCATCATCAAGACAGTCAAAGTACAGAAAAGTTGCTTCCAACTCTGGATTTGTAAAAAAAAAATTTTCATAAAAAATATGAAAAAGTCAAGTTAAGACAAGTCACAAGTCACATTTTTGCAAGTCAAGATAAGTCACACGCCAAATAATGTCCCTAAATAAGTCAGCTCTCATTAAGTTGTGACAAACTCAAGCAAAATCAACTACCTTCGTTTCCCCCCATGGAAACCACTTCCGATGTGTTATTCAATAATGAAAAATAAATGCACGAGTTTAATAAAATAGGGGGGAAAAATAACTTTAAAATGTACTTGACTATTAATGACCATGCAGAGACACAAGGAATTTTTGTTTTTTGTTAGCGATGTATCTTACTGATAAGACCAAAAGCTTTTGCAATTTTTGCATTTTTGTTTTTTAATTGCCATCAGTAAAGTTGTGAAAAACTAAAAACCTCATCCAACAAGTCAGCACACAACAATCTGTGTGTGCGTGTGTGTGTGGAAAGTCAAGTGACAGTAGTCTGATTGCAGACCGTCCAATACATATGGAGATACACCTGCATATGGATGTGAAAACCAGACATGGACCAAAGTGTGGCCAGTCGGTGGAATCAATCTCGTGCCTGTGTTTATGTACTGGGGCTGGGCATGATAACAAACAACATCGTGTGCGGAAGCGATTTGGTTTTTCATGAAAACATTTGAAGATAATTTGCAAACATTATATTCAAGTCAATTCTAAACTCTCGAGTAATTTTTGCGCAAGTCAAGTCAAGTCGCAAGTCATTTTTGTTCAAGTCAAGTCAAGTCACAAGTCTGACAAAATTGATGACTTGAGTCCAAGTCACTGACTCAAGTCAACAACAACTGGTTACAAGGAACTCATGCATACCATTTGGGTTGCTGCATTCCAAATATACAACAGTAAAACTTGGAAATGTCAATTGCCTGAAACAGTTCTCTTGGGGATTGGTGCTGTATGAGGAACACGTACGTTGCCTTGGATCGGACGAGTTGGTCTATAAAAAAGCGTTTGAAAGATGTTGTCAAAGTAGAAAACAATGATCCACACAAACATGCCTCGAAATTGCCCGGTTTTCCTTTTACCTCGTCGACTAACACAGGCGGCCATTTATGGGAGTCTAAATTTTTGACTCCCATAAATGGCCGACAGTGTTAGTTCGCACAGTAAAAGGAAAACCACGCAATTTCAAAGCAAATTTGTGTGGATCATTGTATTCTACTTTTGAAAACTCTTTCCAATCGTATACATTTTATAACAAACGGTTACACACACTTTTTAAAGACCAACTCGGCCAATCCAAGGCATCGTGTTCCTTTAATCAATGCTCTATATCTCTCTTCCCAAATAAAAGTTATCCTGCAAATAGCATGCAACCTTAAAATAAAAAAATCTATGAACTTGTCTTGATCTTTATATTCCAAATAAAGCTTACTATAAAAGCACTTTAAAAGCAGACTGAAAAACACAACGCAGTCTGTCAACTGCGAAGAGTTTGTTCTGATGCAAGAAAATGACTCATATTTGTTTTTGGTTAATCCAACACGGCAACAACAATTGGGCACACTACTAGACTGCTCTGTTCAGGACCAGAAGTAAATATTAAAAATATTGTTGTGAGAAATTCACCTTTGACTTGGGAGTGCAGCTCCTCGATTGAAGGCTGGTCTTGTAGATCTACTTGCTGATGGGTAGATGTCTTTGGAGATGCTGAGCCTTTCTACAAATAAAAATAAAACAGATCTCTTATGAAGCAGTGCTGATATGAACTTGATTTTTATGTAAGTGAGCTTTCAGATAACTTGCATTTACCTTTAACTTTTGTTGTACTCAAACAGAAAACAATAAATGAAGATGAAACTTTAAAAGCAGCGACATCATGGATTGTGTCAAGGAGCTCTCAAAATGAAACTACATGTATTCCAGCAAATGACATGCACAGTTTAGATTACCAGTGTTAAGGAGTTTGTCTTGATGTTTTGGTTTAACATGAAGTCCACTCTGGCTACGTACCTTCCCAAAATCTTTCAAACCCCAAATCTTTCAAACCCAAACCAAACACTGATATAAATGTATGTATAAATCGGAACAACTGAATAGGCATTCCTGCACAGAAAGCTGGGAACAGGGTCCAGTTTCATGACTCCTTGTACAAAATGAGCGCTTCGCATAAAAATTTTGCTTCTGCGTGTGCATACTCCACGTTAGTAGGCACTCTATGCGCAGAATAGCGCAGAAATTCGGCGCTTGCACGTAAGCAGGGAATTATGATCGTAAGCGCGAAATTTGGCGGTAGGCAATCCCATGAAAATGGGCCCTGGTCGGAACATGTTTGAATACTTAGTTCACTGTTTGGAAACTAACGTCCGTCGATATATCGAAAATACTCAAAAACTCGATATTTTTTTGACATCGAAATCGCCGATGTCACTTTTATAATCATATCGTAATATCGGATTTTCGATATATCGAAAAATTTCGATGTTTTGAAAAATTCGATGATCCTAAATGATATCGAAAATACCAAAAGAGTGTCCGATTATTTAAAAGAAATCTGTGTTTGAGTATTAGAAAAGCCGTCGTCGTTATGTAATTTCATCATTTCGAGTTGCTCTATTAAATAAAATACGTTTTACAACCAAGTATGTCTGCTTGTTCTTTGTGTTTTCGCCATCAGCCGCTGGCCCGTCGCAGAAGTTCACTCCGCGGCGAGCGCACGGTAAAACCTCACAAGAAACCACCGCTGGTTTGCAAAAATACCCCGCAAAAACTTCCCCGAATCAACAAGACATAACAAAACAAGGAAGAAAACAATCTTACGTTATACAGTAAAATAATCTTTCTATCAATCCAAGGTATCATAATGGCGTCATTTTGGTCAAATAAAGCCTACACGTTGTTGTTTTCGTTTTCTGGAGAGTGCAGCTCCTACGTCTTCTTCATCAAGGCGAGCGCCATGCAAAGTAGCTCGAGCCTGCCCAGTGTTTTTTGTCTAGATGTGTTGATCCACTTGCAGGAGCGTTTGGCAAAGCTGCGGTGTCTTGTTTCAGGGTGTTCGCAGATCTCTTCTTCAGCCAGCATACAGGTTGCAGTTTCTCATGGTCCTGCCAGTAGATGTTTAGGGCCATACGCAGCATCCTGGTATAGCTTGTCAAGAGACTCCGACGTCTTAGGTTGGTCTTGGACATAGATTATGGTTATTACTGGGTATAGATATAATTGGAGATATTCAGCCAGAATGAAACACAAACAAATTCAAACGGTTTGCAACATTTCGAGTTTCAAACTATGATTCAACATATTAGGCAGATTGTGGTTTAGTTTTTGCTTTTATATTGAAACTCTCATTCATAAACAATTGAAGGGGAAATATTGAAAGCAGCAGCAAGCTGACAGATAAATATGAATCCAGCAAATGAAATGCACACCTTAAACTACCAACAGCTAGAAATTTGTTCTGATATTTTTTATTTAACATGAAGCACAAGGGACCTCCTTAAAATCTTACAAACTCCATGCAATTAAAAAAAACACAGCCCAGCCAACAAAAAAATCACACAACCTATCAACTCTAATGCTTGCCAGAAATATAAACCACCTTTGAAAAATTTGCAAAACTGCAATAAAAAATGACTCATATTTACTTCTGGTTAACCCAACTCAGCTACAAAAACCCGCCAACTACTATTAATTTTGCTCAGTTTAGAACCAGAACAAGTAAATAACACAATTCTTTTTAGGGAACTCACCTTGGAGGGCTGAGCTCCTCAATTGCAGGCCGGTCTAGGACATCGACTTGTGGATGGGTAGATGCTCTTTGGAGATAAGGAGACTTTCTGCAACGGAAACAAACCAAACTATTTGCAGCAACAAAACATTGAAAACAACTTCAAATATTTATAATTGTTTGAAGCTTTGCATAGTGTGGATAAATGAAGGGACAGGCAGCAAAACAAGCAACACTAGTTCAGAGTGTTTTTTTTTTGGGGGGGGGTGGGCAACTGCCTGAAAACATTTTTCTGACAGAGTAGTGCTGATATGAATTTTATTTATTAATCAGGGAGCTTATTCCTTCAGTTTTTTTTTTCTATCAATCTATTAAAACAAAGTGAAAACAACTTAAATTACCAACAGTTCAGAATTTTGCTTTTTTTTTGGCTTAACATGAAGCTCGCTGTGGTACCTTCTCAAAATCGTTCAAACCCAACAGAAACCAAGCTTGTTAACTCTAAAATGACTTTCAAACAAGCGCTTCCGACATTATTACCCCTGGTCACTGGGCCTTAAATCATTCCTTAAACCATCTCAGCTCCCTGGGCAGTATTTATACAGCCTGTGCGCAATATGTGAGCTACTCGACTAAACCAGTCACAAGATCCATCTCTGCCCTCACAGGTACCCATTTACCCCTAGGTGGAGAGAAGCAATTATAGTTAAGTGTCTTGCTCAGGGACACTAGTGTCACGACCGGGATTCGAACCCATACTCTGCTGAACAGAAGCGTCAGAGCTTGAGTTTGGTGCTCTTATCCACTCGGCCACGACACCTGTACAACATTTACACATCCTTGAACAAATGGTAAAGCTACAATGACACTGGTACAGCTTTATTCTAAACATGTTTTAATATTTAGTTCACTGGTGGGGAACTCACCTTTTCTGGGTGCAGCTCCTACTACTTCTTAGGTTGGTCTTGGACACACAATGTACTTGTTGATGGGTAGATCTCTTTGGAGTTGCTGAGCCGTTCTGCAACAAATCAAATCACACAATTTGCAGCAACTACATTGAACAAAGCAACAAAATAGCTGAAGGAGCTCATGCACAACAGGAGTACTATCAAACAAGCAAATTAAATTCGGTGGTGGTGGGGGAGGGGGCAAATGCATGAAATAGTTTTCTCATGAAATAGTGCCGAAATGAACCCTTTTTATCAGTGAGTTTTTAGATAACCTGCTTTTACCTCAAGTTACCCAGGTCAAAATTCCAGTTGAACCTGGGGTCAACTGGTTCAACTGAAAAGTGACCAAACTCTTCCATTTTCCATATTAACCAACTGGTTTGGACTGGGTGTAACTGTGTTCAACTAGGTTGAAATTATAAACCAGTTGGTTCCTGTCCATTTTCCACATTAAACCAACAGGGTTTAACTGTGTTTAACTAGTTTATCAACTGGTTTCAACTAGTTCCAGTTAAACCCAGTTTAACTAGGTTCAACTGGAATTTCGACCTGGGTAATTGTTTAATACTTTCAATTTATCAAGAGTAAATTAAGAAAAACATTACAGCAGCAACATAATGGTTTATCAGTAGAAAGTTATCTAGCATGTGGCACTCGAGGTACTTTTCAAAAAACTTTCAAACCCCAAAGAAAGTTCCACAACCGAGCAATATAGAAAACATTAAACCCCACAACAGAACCAGTCAATCTAATAGATGTTAAATTTGCCTCAGGAATCAAGAATATTAACTTGTTTTTGTATACCTTCACACCGATGTGTGTTAGCACTGTATACTCAGTACTTTCCCTAAGTCCTTTGAAAAAATATATCACAGTTACTCGGGTGCAGGGGTCGAAATTAAGTGTATTTCCATGGTAGTCAGCAGGGCTAGTGACCAATAATTTTTAGTAGCCCTGATTAGATTTTGGTAGCCCGAAAGACACATTATGTCTCGCGTCACGGCTCAAACTTTACAATACACCAATAACATAGTTCTTTATTGTTTGTGATGATGATTTTTGCATTATTTTTCCACTAGCCCGTCGGGCTATCAAACTGGAAAAATCAGTAGCCCGGCTGTAAATCTGGTAGTCCCGGGCTAGCGGGCTAGTGCCAATTTCGACCCCTGGGGTGGATTCGAACCCACGACCCTTGCAATTCTAGAGCAGTGTCTAATTACCAACTAGAGTACTGAGGTTGCTCGGTAGCATAGAGGCAGTTCACTACAATCACTACAAAGCTTTATAAGAAAACCAGACTTCCAACTCTGAAACGATTGCTGTACTGGAAATATCTTTAGTTGAATTGTTCAAGCTAGAGCAGCAGTAACTAAGCTCATTGTTAGACCAGAAGTACTTATTCAAAGTACTTTAAGGAATTCACCTTTATCTGGAGACTGCAGGTCCTCTATCTAAGGCTGGTCTTGGACCTCTACAAAAACAAAACAAACAATTTGCAACAATAAATACTTAAAGGCAGTGGACACTATTGGTTAACCCTCAAACTAATCATTCGCGTGAAACCTTTCTTGATTACAAGTAATGTGGAGAGGTTGATAGTATAAAACATTGTGAGAAATAGATCCCTCTGAAGCAACGTATTTTTCGAGAA